>NC_135237.1:372990226-373301893 GCF_051348905.1 Ranitomeya variabilis
GAGCATGAGGGATGCGAGTGGGAGCATAGGGGTCCCAAAAAGTCCCTTTGGACTATGTGAAAAGACTAATACCGTTAAAAACCAGGATTATTGGGAGCCCTGTTGTAGATTTTGTATTGGGCTCCACAAGCTTCAAGTTGCACCACTGGAAAGATCACTGAGAATATCAGAAACTGGGACGGCTTTCTGTGTAGACAAATATCTAAGTCTATATACACACACATGACCACGTATGTGTTACGTCTGATATGAAGGAAAAACATATTAAAACTCGAAAATTCGGGAAATATTTGTTTTCAACAAGTGATACACAATAAATCTCAGTGAAGTCTTTTTAAGCAATAATTGTACAAATGTCATTATACTTTTATTGATTTTCAGCTTCCAAGAAAATGCCTCTTTTGTGATATATAAACTCCCACTGAACACAGGAAAGAGATTACGTTAACCTTTCTCTGAACAAGAGAGAAAAATATAAATCCTACCAATAAGTCCGAGCCTTTTTTGTCACTAGAGAGCTTAGTTATAATGATTGAACTACACTACAAGTTATCACTTATGACTTGTTCATTTTCAACAAAGAATCAGCTTCCAACCTTTAGACTTCCCATTCCCACATTGGCTACTGGGGTATAAAATGTGTAATTAACAAGTTCTTTATTGTGTCCGCATTAGTAATTGCCATGTATAGCCTAAAGGTAAAGAAGTATAAAAAAAATCTTGTTCCCCTCACCCCTCCTCTTACACTTCCCACACTTAACTACCTCTGTGAACTTGTTATTAGGATCTTGCAAACACTTCACCTCTAACAAGGACCTTGTGATGAACATGTAATCACCATGTAGTGACCTCTGTGTGTAAAAATCAATACATATTCAGCAATATTTCCTCTCCTGCTCGAAATCAGACTCAAAAAACGTGGCCGGGCGGAGATTAGGTTATCAATTATCACAAAACTGTCTGTTACTTCAAAGGATCATGAATGAGAGAAAATAAAGTTTATCAGAGTTTTAAGCTTTCTTTTATGTCCCCCAGATGCACGTCTATGAAGGGGGGGAGGGTAAATTGGACCTGAGCTCTGAATCTGAGCTACTGGAAAAAATATACTAACAGCATTTTCTTTGGAACATGAATCATTGGTTTTGGGTCAGATATTGACAATAAACAGGCTCTTGAATTTGTTAAACAAGGGAAACTTAATTCAAGATACTGGGATGTCTATGCAGCACGAGCATTTTATCGATAAGCACATGTTGGAAGAGCTCCTTTTTCCTGTTTTTGAACACCAATTTTTCCCTAGGTCAACAGATTGTTAATAGTCTGTCAAAGGATGATATATTGATAGTCAGTAAAAGTGCAAGATGTTAGTCTTCGCTTATTTCTTTAAGTATTATGCCAGCAACCTCACATGGTAAGCTACTGTCAATGTCAAATAAATCACCAAATGCGCTATTTATCAAGATCTACCACCTGCAATGCTGGGGCAAAAGACACAGCTATATTCATCATAGAAAAGAAATTAAACGGAATTGATGTTTCTATGTTATAGGCGTACAATGATCTGCAAGGGTCAGCTAAAATGTATTAACAAGATTTTATTGTATCATTTCAGAACCTCATTATACTATCCTGAAGAAAACATTGCATAATTTTTTTTCCTTGAAAACCCTTCTTTACAGATATTACTGAAAAATAGAAAATTACAACATGATGAAAATGGAAATATCAGACTAAAAGCTGTTTATTAAATGTTTAATTTGAAAATCCAAGACAATTTTTGGCAAAATCTAATATCTAATAATTTTTTTATGTTTGTAACCTTTTATTACTATATTATAAACATATTTATTTGCATAACTACAAATATTAAGGATGAGCAAATCTGTCGAAATTGAATTCAGCAATTTGCTTAATAAAGATTGTGAAAGTTTATTTGCATCAAATTTGTTCAATGCAAATGAAGCATGCATTTTTATGCTCTGAGGTCTCTCCACACACTAGGGCACAATAAATGTAGGTAAAACAAAATGAAAAAGTTATGCCCACCATGCCATCATCTGTCTCGCAATGCAACCCTACAACACCCTACAAAAACAAAAGGAATTTCATATAGAGACTATAGAGGGTCACAGTGAAAACAAAACCAAACCAGAAAATACATGCTAAAATTAAAATTTTTTACTAGTTATTAAATTTTAAAGGACCCACACCTCGTGTATGTATTATTCTCATCCTGGCGAGTGCCAAAAAATATTGAAAAAGTTTGTCAAGATACAGAACAAGTTAAAGGCGCTATTGGGGATATGAAAATTTTTTGGGAGAAAAGGGGGCTTCAGTTACCCTCTATTTCTTCCCTATCTGACTGTGGAGGTGTGCAGACATGGGGGGGAGTCAGTGGGTGCCCTGGTCCACTAGCCGAAACAGCATGGACCAGGGATCATCCCACCGAATGCCCGCTCTCCTTTTACTGTGGGTATAATACTACTTAGACAACACAGGGTTAGGGTAAAACTGTGTGTCAATACTTTATTGAACTGGAAAACAGGCAAATAACATGTGCAACAATCCAGGCAAAATACGCAAAATGGTGCACATTACAGAGTCACACCCTTCCCCTGACTCGCCGGGATAAGAGCAGCTGTGACTTCAGAGCTTCTAGGGTCGACTACCCCACTTGTGGCATTAATAGATAGGAGGTAATGACAAGCTTGGGAAGATGACAGTCCTTTGAGGTACAAGGCCAGGTGACCAGAGGGTCCCAATTCTGGCTTTCTCCAAACGTATTCATGGGGCTCAAGTGACCAGTGGGTCCAAATCCTGGCTATCCCAAATGTATCAATAGTTCAGTGATGGTCACTTGAGCAGATCTGTATTGTTTCAGCTGAGGCTGTGGTCCCCTAAACTAGCATCTTGTATAATGTCAAATCTGTGTACCTCCTGATGGAGCCATGATGTCTTGGCTGCTGTCTTGTAAATAATCTCTGGTTCTTTTGACTGTCTGGATGTCTTGGCTTTCTGGATGTATGGTTGTATTTCTATATATGGAGGTATCTATGTATTTGGAGGTATCTATCTTTTTTTATAGATAATAAATGTCCTTAAAGCCAGCATTCACAGGTAAAGGGGCAGAATGGTGATGAGAACAACTTGCATTGTTTGATTATATAATCCATTTGCATAGTTTGTCCTCCTCTGTTTTGCAAGTCAACAAACTAGCTGGCCTGCATAAAGTGTAATCAGCATATCAGCAAATGACCCTGCATGACTGTTTTACAAAGATCAAGCAAATAAGGCAGCACACTGCAGCGCCAAAACATGCAAACATGAAACACTTTGAAAATTGAACTGCATTACTGCACTAGAAATATGAAAAATGAGAGCGTTTAGCGCATAAAAAAGGCCAATTTTATGTGTACCTGGTAGCCACTTTACGGCATCTCTCTTATACCGGGTCCTACGTTTTCCTTCCTCGCTGAGAATAAACGTCTCCATCCGAATGGGTACCTATGAAAACCTCTTATGAGACTAACATTCTCTCTCTCTGTGGAGGGGTATTGGACCTGTTACAATTCAAACACCTGTGGCTAGGAGGCGGAGTGCTCGGTCAGAAGGCTAAATAATACATATCAAAAAACTGACCGTCACATCCAAACATAGACTAAGTGTGAACAGGTGCTAAACCCCAGAGTCACCAACTCGTATACAGTCAAGCAAATAAGGCAGCACACTGCAGCGCCAAAACATGCAAACATGAAACACTTTGAAAATTGAACTGCATTACTGCACTAGAAATATGAAAAATGAGAGCGTTTAGCGCATAAAAAAGGCCAATTTTATGTGTACCTGGTAGCCACTTTATGGCATCTCTCTTATACCAGGTCCTACGCTTTCCTTCCTCGCTGAGAATAAACGTCTCCATCTGAATGGGTACCTATGAAAACCTCTTATGAGACTAACATTCTCTCTCTCTGTGGAGGGGTATTGGACCTGTTACAATGACTCTGGGGTTTAGCACCTGTTCACACTTAGTCTATGTTTGGATGTGACGGTCAGTTTTTTTATATGTATTATTTAGCCTTCTGACCGAGCACTCCGCCTCCTAGCCACAGGTGTTTGAATTGTAACAGGTCCAATAACCCTCCACAGAGAGAGAGAATGTTAGTCTCATAAGAGGTTTTCATAGGTACCCATTCAGATGGAGACGTTTATTCTCAGCGAGGAAGGAAAGCGTAGGTCCTGGTATAAGAGAGATGCCGTAAAGTGGCTACCAGGTACACATAAAATTGGCCTTTTTTTATGCGCTAAACGCTCTCATTTTTCATATTTCTAGTGCAGTAATGCAGTTCAATTTTCAAAGTGTTTCATGTTTGCATGTTTTGGCGCTACAGTGTGCTGCCTTATTTGCTTGACTGTATAGGAGTTGGTGACTCTGGGGTTTAGCACCTGTTCACACTTAGTCTATGTTTGGATGTGACGGTCAGTTTTTTTATATGTTTTACAAAGATAGCAGACAATAAGTTGTAGGAGTTGATTTTAGATGCAAAGATTAGCCATTCAAAAATATAATTTTAATCTGCAAGAAGAGTCAATATTTCAGACTCTTCACCAAGTGAAGAAAAAATCACATAAATTCAAACATCAGCATATAGATAACAGTCTATTTCTTCTGGCTTACTGAAAATAGATGTTTGGTAAATTAAGCTAAAATACTGTGTCATCACAGGAGGTTGGCAACCTAATGTTTGGGACAATGTCGCCCTGAACTGTCCCAAGATATGATGTTAATCTAATAATCTATTAACAAAAATGGGACAATCCTCAACAATTAGTCATAAAATGTAATTTAGGACATATAAATATAAATTACTCAAATTACTCAAGACTTATTAACAATTCTCAGTGTAAAGATACATACTTTTAGAAGTTTCAATACAGAGAAATCAATCAATGTAGCAGTAAATTAAGTACGCAAAAAGTATAAATAAGATTTATTTTATAATATTCAAGTTACTGTTCATCATAAAATGACACAGGTGAAGTAAAAAGATTCAAATTAGAATACCCAAAATGTTATCTATATACAGTGCCTTGCGAAAGTATTCAGACCCCTTGAACTTTTCAACCTTTTCCCACATATCATGCTTCAAACATAAAGATACCAAATGTAAATTTTTGGTGAAGCATCAACAACAAGTGGAACATAATTGTAAAGTTGAACAAAATTTATTGGTTACTAGATGGTGGCCCGATTCTTACGCATCGGGTATTCTAGAATACGTATACAGTTTATTTATGAAGTTTTCAGAATAATGCAATTTATACACAGGATTCGGCTGGCCGGGCGCGACCAATTAGCGAAGCGTGGTTCAAATTCTGCGCTAATTCGCGGCCGGACTGTGCCTGTCGCTGATTGTTCACAGCTGGCCGAGCGTGACCAATCAGTGAAGCCAGGGCCAGCTCCAGGTTTTTGAGGACCCCGGGCAAAAGAGTCTCAGTGGGCCCCCCTCTTTAACACATACCACGATTCATGATGCACAGATACAGCAGAGAAATATACCACAGCCAAGTAGCATATAGCACAGGCCACGCAGTATATAGCACAGGCCGTGTAGTATATTGCACAGGCCACAAAGTATATAGCACAGCCCACGTAGCATATAGCACAGCCGCATAGCATAAAACACAGCCCACGTAGCATATAGCACAGCCACATAGCATATAGCACAGGCCATGTAGTATATAGCACAGGCCACATAGTATATAACACAGCCCACATAGTATATAGCACAGCCCACGTAGTATATAGCACAGCCCATGCAGTGTATAACACAGCCCATGTAGTATATAGCACAGCCCACATAGTATATAACACAGCCCATGCAGTGTATAACAGCCCACGTAGTATATAGCCCCACCCACGCAGTGTAAAACACAGCCCACGCAGTATATAGCACAGCCCACGTAGCAGATAACACAGCCACGTAGTATATAGCACAGCTCACGCAGTATATAACACAGCCCACGTAGTATATAACACAGACATGTAGTATATAACACAGCCACATAGTATATAGCACAGCCCATGTAGTATATAGCACAGCTCATGCAGTATATAACACAGCCACGTAGTATACTGCCCAGCCACATAATATATTGCACAGCTATATAGTATATAGCACAGCCCACATAGTATATAGCATAGAGATGCAGTATATAACACAGCCACATAGTATATAGCACAGCCACGTAGTATATTGCCCAGCCATGTATATTGCACAGCTACGTATTATATAGCACAGCCCACATAGTATATAACACAGCCACATAGTATATAGCACAGCTCACGCAGTATATAACACAGCCACGTAGTATATTGCCCAGCCACGTAATATATTGCACAGCTATGTAGTATATAGCACAGCTCATGTAGTATATAGCACAGCTCATGCAGTATATAACACAGCCATCTAGTATATTGCCCAGCCACATAATATATTGCACAGCCCTCGTAGTATATAGCACAGAGATGCAGTATATAACACATGTCACGCAGTATATAACACAGCTCATGTAGTATATAGCACAGCGATGTAGTACATAGCACAGCCCACGTAGTATAAAGCACAGAGACGTAGTATATAACACAGCCCACACAGTATATAACACAGCCCACGCAGTATATAGCACAGCCAACGTAGTATATAACACAGCCCACGTAGTATATAGCAATGGCACCATATCCCTGTTAAAAAAAAGAATTAAAATAAAAAATAGTTATATACTCACCTTCCGTTGGCCCCCAGATACAAGCGAGGCATTTAGCGATGCTCTTCGCGACGCTCCAGTCCCAAGAATGCATTGCGGTCTCACGAGATGATGACGTAGCGGTCTCGCGAGACCGCAATGCATGGCCCAGAGCATCACGAGGAGTGGGGAAAGCGCCGAACGGTGAGTATATCATGATTTTTTACTTTTTAATTATTTTTAACATTAGATCTTTTTACTATTAATGCTGCTTAGGCAGCATCAATAGTAAAAAGTTGGTCACACAGGGTTAATAGCAGCATTAACGGAGTGCATTACGTCGCGGCATAACGCGGTGTAAAGCAGCCATTAACCCTGTGTGAGCACTGACTGGAGGGGGCACTGACAGAAAGTAGGAAGGGGTGAATTCTCGGCCGGACTGTGCCCGTCGCTGATGGTCGCGGCCTGGTGGCCTTGACCATTCTGCGACGCGTGTGGTGAATTTACCTTTTTGGCTCCCTCTAGTGGTTACTAGTGATTTGACTCTGGGAATGTCTGCCATCCCTTGTATGCTCACCTGGGTCGTTAGGTCAGGGGTGTTGCTATATAAGCTCCCTGGACCTTCAGTTCAATGCCTGGCAACGTTGTAATCAGAGCTAATCTGTTGTGCTCTTGTCTACTGATCCTGGTTCCTGCTAGATTAAGCTAAGTCTGCTTTCTTGCTTTTTGCTATTTGTTTTTGTTTGCATTTTTGTCCAGCTTGTACATAATCTGTATCCTAACCTTGCTGGAAGCTCTAGGGAGGCTGGAGTTCTCCCCCCGGGCCGTTAGACGGTTCGGGGGTTCTTGAATTTCCAGTGTGGATTTTTGATAGGGTTTTTGTTGACCATATAAGTTATCTTACTACATTCTGCTATTAGTAAGTGGGCCTCTCTTTGCTAAACCTAGTTCATCTCTGTGTTTGTCATTTGCCAAGCGCTGCGGTTTTGTTCTGGAGCCATTAGAAAATCCTATCCCTCTTAGGGGTATTGATGCTACGCCTTTAGCAAAAAATAAACCGCAGTTTTGGACACAGGTTACCATGTGCATGACTCCCGAACATCGGGAGGTGATACGTTTTCTTGTTCTGCATAAGATGCATGATTTGGTTGTTTTGGGTTTGCCATGGTTACAGACCCATAATCCAGTCTTGGACTGGAAGGCAATGTCGGTGTCAAGTTGGGGCTGCCATGGAATTCATGGAGATTCCCTGCCCTTGTCTATTGCTTCTTCTATGCCTTCGGAAGTTCCGGCGTATTTGTCTGATTATCAGGATGTCTTCAGCGAGTCTAAGTCCAGTACACTGCCTCCTCATAGGGAATGTGACTGTGCAATAGATTTGATTCCTGGCAGTAAGTTTCCTAAGGGGAGACTGTTTAATTTGTCGGTACCTGAACATACCGCGATGCGTTCATATATCAAGGAGTCTCTTGAGAAGGGGCATATCCGTCCTTCTTCTTCCCCTCTTGGTGCGGGATTCTTTTTTGTGGCCAAAAAGGACGGATCTTTGAGGCCTTGTATTGACTATCGGCTTTTAAACAAGATCACTGTCAAATTTCAGTATCCTTTGCCGCTGTTGTCAGACTTGTTTGCCCGGATTAAAGGTGCCAAGTGGTTCACCAAGATAGATCTTCGTGGTGCGTACAACCTTGTGCGCATTAAGCAAGGCGATGAATGGAAAACCGCATTCAATACGCCCGAAGGTCATTTTGAGTACTTGGTGATGCCATTTGGGCTCTCTAATGCACCTTCAGTTTTTCAGTCCTTCATGCATGACATTTTCCGGAAGTATCTGGATAAATTTTTGATTGTTTATCTGGATGATATTCTGGTTTTTTCTGATGATTGGGACTCGCATGTGGAGCAGGTCAGGATGGTTTTTAAGATTTTGCGTGAAAATTCTTTGTTTGTTAAAGGCTCAAAGTGTCTCTTTGGTGTACAGAGGGTTCCCTTTTTGGGGTTCATTTTTTCCCCTTCTGCTGTGGACATGGACCCAGTCAAGGTCCGAGCTATTCATGATTGGACTCAACCCTCGTCAGTTAAGAGTCTTCAGAAGTTCTTGGGTTTTGCTAACTTCTACCGTCGTTTTATCGCAAATTTTTCTAGCGTTGTTAAACCATTGACGGATATGACCAAGAAAGGCTCTGATGTAGCTAACTGGGCTCCTGCTGCCGTGGAGGCTTTCCAGGAGTTGAAATGCCGGTTTACTTCGGCGCCTGTTTTGTGCCAACCTGACACCTCACTTCTCTTTCAGGTGGAGGTGGATGCTTCGGAGATTGGGGCAGGGGCCGTTTTGTCACAGAGAGGCCCTGGTTGCTCTACTATGAGACCTTGTGCCTTTTTCTCCAGGAAGTTTTCGCCGGCAGAGCGAAATTATGATGTGGGCAATCGGGAGTTGTTGGCCATGAAGTGGGCATTTGAGGAGTGGCGTCATTGGTTCGAGGGTGCTAAGCATCGTGTGGTGGTCTTGACTGATCACAAAAATCTGATGTATCTCGAGTCTGCTAAACGCCTGAATCCTAGACAGGCCCGCTGGTCATTGTTTTTCTCCCGTTTTGACTTTGTGGTTTCGTATTTACCAGGTTCTAAGAATGTGAAGGCCGATGCTCTGTCTAGGAGCTTTGTGCCTGATGCTCCTGGAGTCGCTGAACCTGTGGGTATTCTTAAGGAAGGAGTTATCTTGTCAGCTATTTCTCCTGATCTGCGGCGTGTGTTGCAGAGATTTCAGGCTGGTAGGCCTGACTCTTGTCCATCTGACAGATTGTTTGTGCCTGCTAAATGGACCAGCAGAGTCATTTCCGAGGTTCATTCCTCAGTGTTGGCAGGGCACCCGGGAATTTTTGGCACCAGAGATCTGGTGGCCAGGTCCTTTTGGTGGCCTTCCTTGTCAAGGGATGTGCGGTCATTTGTGCAGTCCTGTGGAACTTGTGCTCGAGCTAAGCCTTGCTGTTCTTGTGCCAGCGGGTTGCTCTTGCCCTTGCCTGTCCCGAAGAGACCTTGGACACACATCTCTATGGATTTCATTTCTGATCTTCCGGTGTCTCAGGGCATGTCTGTCATCTGGGTGATATGTGATCGTTTCTCCAAGATGGTCCATTTGGTTCCTTTGCCTAAGCTGCCCTCCTTTTCTGATCTGGTTCCTGTGTTCTTCCAGAACGTGGTTCGTTTGCACGGCATTCCTGAGAATATTGTGTCGGACAGAGGATCCCAGTTTGTTTCCAGGTTCTGGCGATCCTTTTGTGGTAGGATGGGCATTGATTTGTCGTTTTCGTCCGCTTTTCATCCCCAGACTAACGGACAAACGGAGCGAACTAATCAGACTCTGGAGGCTTATTTGAGGTGTTTTGTCTCTTCTGATCAGGATGATTGGGTGACCTTCTTGCCGTTGGCTGAATTTGCCCTTAATAATCGGGCTAGTTCCGCCACCTTGGTTTCGCCATTTTTCTGCAACTCTGGTTTCCATCCTCGTTTTTCCTCGGGGCATGTGGAGCCTTCTGACTGTCCTGGGGTGGATTCTGTGGTGGATAGGTTGCAGCGGATCTGGAGTCATGTGGTGGACAACTTGAAGTTGTCACAGGAGAAGGCTCAGCGTTTTGCCAACCGCCGCCGCGGTGTGGGTCCCCGACTTCGCGTTGCGGATTTGGTATGGCTGTCTTCTCGATTTGTTCCTATGAAGGTCTCCTCTCCCAAATTTAAGCCTCGCTTCATTGGTCCTTACAAGATATTGGAAATCCTTAATCCTGTATCCTTTCGCCTGGATCTTCCGGTGTCATTTGCCATTCACAACGTATTTCATAGGTCCTTGTTGCGGCGGTACGTTGTGCCTGTGGTCCCTTCTGCGGAGCCTCCTGCTCCGGTGTTGGTTGAGGGCGAGTTGGAGTACGTGGTGGAGAAGATCTTAGATTCTCGTCTCTCCAGGCGGAGGCTTCAGTACCTGGTCAAGTGGAAGGGCTATGGTCAGGAGGATAATTCCTGGGTGGTCGCCTCTGATGTGCATGCGGCCGATTTGGTTCGTGCCTTTCACACCGCTCATCCTGATCGCCCTGGTGGTCTTGGTGAGGGTTCGGTGACCCCTCACTAAGGGGGGGGTACTGTTGTGAATTTACCTTTTTGGCTCCCTCTAGTGGTTACTAGTGATTTGACTCTGGGAATGTCTGCCATCCCTTGTATGCTCACCTGGGTCGTTAGGTCAGGGGTGTTGCTATATAAGCTCCCTGGACCTTCAGTTCAATGCCTGGCAACGTTGTAATCAGAGCTAATCTGTTGTGCTCTTGTCTACTGATCCTGGTTCCTGCTAGATTAAGCTAAGTCTGCTTTCTTGCTTTTTGCTATTTGTTTTTGTTTGCATTTTTGTCCAGCTTGTACATAATCTGTATCCTAACCTTGCTGGAAGCTCTAGGGAGGCTGGAGTTCTCCCCCCGGGCCGTTAGACGGTTCGGGGGTTCTTGAATTTCCAGTGTGGATTTTTGATAGGGTTTTTGTTGACCATATAAGTTATCTTACTACATTCTGCTATTAGTAAGTGGGCCTCTCTTTGCTAAACCTAGTTCATCTCTGTGTTTGTCATTTCCTCTTACCTCACCGTTATTATTTGTGGGGGGCTTGTATCCAACTTTTGGGGTCTATTCTCTGGAGGCAAGAGAGGTCTTTGTTTTCCTCTTCTAGGGGTAGTTAGTCCTCCGGCTGGCGCGAGACATCTAGCGACCAACGTAGGCATGTTCCCCGGCTACTTCTAGTGTTGGCGTTAGGAGTAGATATATGGTCAACCCAGTTACCACTGCCCTATGAGCTGGATTTTTGTACTTCGCAGACTTACTTGTTCCTCTGAGACCCTCGCCATTGGGGTCATAACAACGCGGTATTTCCGTGACAGACAGACAAACAGACAGACAGACAAACAGACGGAAGGGCCCCTTAAATGATTATAGATATAGATTTAAAATTTTTGTGGAAATTCAAAAACTGAAGAGTGGGGCGTGCAATTTTATTTGGCCCCTTTAGCTTAATACTTTGTTGCACCACCTTTTGCTGCGATTACAGCTGCAAGTCACTTGGGGTATATCTCTATCAGTTTTGTACATCGAGAGACTGAAATTCTTGCCCATTCTTCCTTGGCAAACAGCTTGAGCTCAGTGAGGTTTGATGGAGATTGTTTGTGAACAGCAGTTTTCAGCTCTTTCCACAGATTCTCGATTGGATTGATGTCTGGACTTTGACTTGGCCATTCTAACACCTGGATATGTTTATTTGTGAACCATTCCATTGTAGATTTTGCTTTATGTTTGGGATCATTGCTTTGTTGGAAGACAAATCTCCGTCCCAGTCTCAGGTCTTTTGCAAACTCCAACAGGTTTTCTTCAAGAATGGTCCTGTATTTGGCTCCATCCATCTTCCCATCAATTTTAACCATCTTCCCTGTCCCTGCTGAAGAAAAGAAGGCCCAAACTATGATGCTGCCACCACCATGTTTGACAGTGGGGATGGTGTGTTCAGGGTGATGAGCTGTGTTGCCTCTACGCCAAACATATCGGTTGGCATTGTTGCCAAAAAGTTCAATTTTGGTTTCATCTGACCAGAGCACCTTCTTCCACATGTTTGGTGTGTCTCCCAGGTGGCTTCTTGCAAACTTTAAACAACACTTTTTATGGATATATTTGAGAAATGGCTTTCTTCTTGCCACTGTTCCATAAAGGCCAGATTTGTGCACTGAGGAGGAGCCACATCCCGAAGTGCGTGTCAGCAAATGGAGATTTTGGGTTTGACATGGCAAGGCTTGTTAAAGGGTCAATATTGACTGTTATGATTGCTGCTTGTTATGTGTAACACAGGCAATCAGATGGTGGCAGCTTCAAGTCTCCTAAGGGGATAATTGAAGCCAGTAAAAAGTAAAAAAAAAAAGTTTAAAATATTTTTTAAAAATAAACATAAGTTCTAGTTATTCCCTTTTGCCCCATTCAAAATAAAATAATAAGAAAAACACACATATTTGGCATCGCTTCATTCAGAAATGTCTGATCTGCCAAAATGTAAATTAATTTGGTTAGTAAACGGTGCAAGGAAAAAAAAATTGAAACATCAGAATTTTTTTTTTTTTTACGCTGCTACAACATTGCAATAAAATGCAACATCAGGCAATCAAAACGTTATATCTACCACAAATAGGTATCAATAAGAATGTCAGCTCAGAGTGCAAAAAAGAAGCCCTCACCTATCCCCAGATCCTGACAAATGGAGACTTTATGGATCTCTGAAAATGGCAACACTTTTTTTCCTTACAAATTTTGGATTTTTTTCACCACAAATAAAAAATAACCTATTCATATTTGGCATCTGCGTACTCATAATGACCTGGAGAACCATATTGACAGTTTAGTTTTAGCATTTAGTGAATATGGTAATTAAAAAATCCTAAAAACTTTTGTTGAATTGCACTTTTTTCAATTTCACTACACTTGGAATGTTTCCCATTTTCCAGTACACTACATGGTAAAATCAATGGTGTCATTCAGAAGTAGAACTTGTCCCGCAAAACATCAAGCCCTCACATGTCCATATTGATTGAGAGGAGTACCTACTTACAATAAACAATAATAGATAAAAACTGAAGCTATGTGTGAATATATACTGAGATATTTATTAATACAAACACCTCATATAAGTACAAAATACATATCAAACAACATTGAAAAACGCACAACGTGAGGCATTGAAAGGAAAAGAGCCACACATGTTCCACTGACCCCAATAGTGATTGGGCAAGATACTAGCAAGATACTTAGCACAAACAAAATTCATACATAACCCCTGTAGGGCATATAAGGAGAGTTCCTATGTTTGCCTATTAAAGTAAATCTGTGTACATTTCACTTTTAACAGCATCTACACAGGATGTAATTTTTTTAGTAGAGAACATAACAATTTTGCCTTTTTTAATTAAGTATCTTTATTTTGCTATACATGTAAGCATTTTTAAAAAGTAACCATCAATTACATTTTATTCCCATAAATCAATAGAAACATGAAAATAAGAAACTTTGTAATATGTTTTATTAGAGAAATCTGCTTCTTTCTTTTGGACTGCTCATTTATTATTAAAATTCTCAACTCAGGGTTAAAATATGTGTTCAGTGAAAACAGATTTTCCATTACTGAGATAGAAGGTGACAGTTGGTTCACATAAAGCTGTATGGAGAACTCTGTCATTTTAGGAGAACTTGCAGCAACATGTGTTTCTGCCTCAAGCTCCTCCCCTCCTCATCTCCATAGAATTTTAAAAGCACCAACTGTCATCTCCTATCTCAGTAATGGCAAAATCTGTCATCACTGAGTACAGATTTTACCCATGAAATGAAAGTGAAAGATAAATCTACGAGGAGAAAGAAGCATGTTTCTCTGATAAGATATATTATATAGTTGCTTATTTTTATATGTACTATTGATTTATGAAATAAAGATTAAAATGATGGTTATTCTGTAAGTACGTGTAGCAGATGAGTAATGTTACTATTTTTTAGGAATTTGAGTCAGTGATACTTTATAAACATTGATATATATCTGTTCATTTAATCCTATAAGGATGTTGTTACTGTACGTGATTACAGTTGTTTCCAGGCAAACATCTGAGTGTTGATTTCCACATCTGCCTTTATATCTCCAGCTAGGCACTTAATCTGTAATAATAAGGTATTCTAAGCTTCTTTTCTTTGCCATCTCTGAAATTAAGATTGTTCCTGGACCGCCATATAAATCTGATGTCACTGAGCCAAATAAAACCTCTTATCATCAACAACAGCAGTAGCAACAGCAACAATAGTGACGACTGAGGAAATAAAATCTCTGGAAAACAGGAGCCCACGATGAATTAGTATACATAAAGTTCATGGCACTAACATGACAGCTACATATTACTGTAAGCAATAGGACAGTACATTATAACAAATCATATGATAAGAAATCAATCATAATAAACAGCATGATAGATTTACTGGAATAAAATGTCTCACCTTATTATTTGGGATACAGTACAATATAAGGATTGGTTTGGTATATTATCAATTGCTAATTACAACTCATATATGGTAATCTTGGATAAATATTGTAAGCTCAAACTGCTCAATTTTGGTTAAATGGAAGTAGCAAAAATTTTTTAATGAGAGGAAGACAATAAATCTTTTTAGATAAAGTGATAATAAGTAGAAGGAAGGATATATTGCTTTCACTCTATAGATGTTTAATCAGTCTCTATGTGGAATGATTAGTCCTGGTGATCTCAAGTACATAGAGATATTTCCTAGAGTATATACTGTGAAAGGAAAAAACGTGCTGAAGAACTGAGGCACAAAACATATGATATGAACACACGATATACATTGCTCCAGGAAAAAAAGGAAAAAGGGAATAGGATTGAAAACTAATCCAGAATCTATCTGACAATCTAGAAATGTTCATATTTTTCAGTTCTATGTAAAAAAAAAAGCAACTAATTCTAACCCCTTATGGACATGTGGCGGGTGTAAAGAGTGGGCTCATGGGGTTAGCTCCCCCATTTCCGATTATGGATGCATGTTACTGCCAGGACCTGCGTCTTACATCCACGGATGGGGCGGCGTAACGCCCGCGACTGTGAACTTGTTAAATGCTGCTTTCAAACTCTGACTGCAGTAGCACCAGCATGCCAGCATGGGGTTACATCATTCTATGCACCCATCATCGCTCCTGTGACACAATGGCAGGGCGATGATGGATTGCTATGACAGCCAGGCGTCTGTTGAAGACCTCCATGCTGGTTATTACAGAGTTCCTTGAAACCCAACCTGTGTCTGGGCTTCAAAGGAGACGGTGAGTTTTCCTATATGCAGCAATGCTGTGGTGTTATTGTATATAGTATAACTGAACACAAGTTTGCAGGTTTTAGACCCCTAAGAGGACTGATAAATTCAGCAAGAAGTGAAAAAATAGGTTAAATCACCACCCATTAAATAAAGACAATACATTTTTTTTCAAATACACATAAAGAAAGGGAAAAAAACAAGTACCGTATATACTCGAGTATAAGCTGACCCGAGTATAAGCCGAGACACCTAATTTTGCCACGAAAAACTGGGTAAGCTTTTTGACTTAAGCATAAGCCAGGTATGCATTGTCTCCTCATCCCTGACCTGGTATGCATGGCTCCTCCATCCCGTCCTTGTATGTGTAAGGGGTTTTAAAGTCCATCATCCCTCGCTAACCCCTTAAGTGATGTTGCGGTTGTATTTATTTGTGTTGTATGTATATACATTGTATATCTATGTAATATATATGTATAATGTGATTGTGCTGGTAGGGTGAGTGTAGTACCCAAAGTTAAACACAAGATGGGGTACATTATAGGTGTAGTTAAAGCGTTGCAATAGTTAAAATAGGAGCATGGTGGATAAGGCAGGAAGGACTTCGCTATAGATCTCAGTTGGGCCAGGACGCCCGTGCAGCTCACTTGGGCTAACTAGCCCTGGGCAACACTGTGCCACACAATGTTGGAGAAGTATAAGGCCCAGCCATATAGCATCTCTGGACAGGACCTCATCAGAAAGAGCAACAGCAGCATTGCTAGTGATGCAGTATCAGTGGGACTGCAGTTGCTAGAAAAGGCTAAGCAGTATGGGCAGGTCGCTCATCATGTGGTAGCTTATTGGTTGGGCTAATGCCCTCAGAACCGGGGCAAAACGGCTGAGGAAGTCCCCAAATGGAGTAAGGCTGAGCAGAAAGGATGCTGAGGGACCAAAAGGTATGGTCCGTCCTGGAAGCAAGCTTATTGACAGAGAGAGAAGGACAGGGACAGAAGAGTTGCACATTGTAAAACCTGATATTGATACTGGAAAGAATGTGGATATGCTGGGTATAGAACCAAGTAAAGCTGTTGTTGTTAAAGTTGAACTGGACTGTGTCTCCCTTTGTGCTGTGCGGTACCGTCTACAAAGAATCTATGGCGGCCCAGGGTGGACAATGATGGTGAAGAGACCCAGGACACAGGTATGCAGAAGGAAAGACATTACTGTACTGTTAGGGGAGACCAGGGTGTGATACAGGGTACACTCTAAGCCATGACTACCACCCTGGCCCACCCTTTCATGTGCATGGCTCCCCCATTGCTGTCCTGGTATGTATGGCTCCCTTATCCCTGTCCTTGTATGCATGGCTCCTTATCATCTGTCCTTGTATGCATGGCCCCCCGGTCCCTGTCCTTGTGTGCATGGCCCCCATCCCTGTCCTTGTATGCATGGCCTCCTGGTCCCTGTCCTTGTATGCATGGTTCCCCAGACCCTGTCCTTGTATGCATGGCCCCCTGGTCCCTGTCCTTGTATGCATGGCTCCCCAGTCCCTGTCCTTATATACATGGCTCCCCGGTCCCTGTCCTTGTATGCATGGCTCCTCTATCCTTGTATGCATGATTCCTACTAAAAAATAACTAAATATCCTATTCACCTTCCTGCGTGCCCTGATGCATCTCGTTCTGGAGCGAGCAGCTTTTCCTGCCGAGCGATCATATGGCCCCGCTCATTAAGGCAATGAATATTCACTCCACACCTATGGGAGTGGAGAGGCGTGCATATTCATTACCTTAATGAGCAGGGACACGTGATTGCTCAGCCTGAAATGCTGCTGGTGCCGGAATCAACGAGATGCAGCGAGAGTGCGCAGGATGTCTTCTGGAAACCGGTGGCTGCGGATGTTACTGTGTGTGCTATAAGAGAAATGAATATTCATTTCTCTTTAGCAGCAGGCAAAGTTAAAGATGCAGGTGCCGGCTCCTGCCTCTGTGACCTGCTGCTCTGCAGCTCCCCCTCCCCCACCAGCCCTCTGTGACAATTGACTCGTGTATTGACAGCTGCATTTCACATGACTGCACTGGAAGCGTTTATCTAGCTCCTCCCATTTGTGCCCCGTCACATGATTGTGGGGCGCCGATGGGTTGGCATGACAACCTGGGGTCTGCAGGAGAGCCCCAAGTTGTCATTGCCAATCTGCCATGAGCGCCATCCTGCCGGAGCTCAGGCCCTGCTATGTGTAGCACAAACAATCAGAAGATCGCAGCCTCAAGTCTGTCACGATCACTGATACTTACCTGTCCGGCCGGCGTGCTCCCGACGTCCCTCCTCATCCTTCTCTGCCTGGCTTCTCTGGTTCTCGGGGCATCGGTGGTCCGCGCATGCGCCATAGTGTCTCCTCCGCCGCTCGGCTTTCTGGGAGGTTGTGACCCGGTGGCTCCGCCTCCAATATGGCGGCGCCCACTGGGTATTTCTGCTCAGCGCTTTCCCAGGTAAAGCACCTGTGTGTCGTCGTTGCTGCAATTCTGATTATTTAGCATCGTGCTCAGGCCGTTCTCTTGTACTGGTTCCCAGTGCTCCTTTCCTTCCGTGCTTGTTCTGTTTGTTCCTGGTTCTTTTGTCCTCTGCTGCCTCCATACTCGTAGTATTACCATCACCTAATACTTGTGTTTCTTTTCCAGCCCAACGCCTCGTCATCCTCAGCGTTCCTGTTCTCCAACTTCACCCAGTCGTCCCTTTGGCTCCGGCAGTTGCGGTTCCATCCTCCTTGGGCCTGCTCCTAACACTCCCTGTATAGGGGGTGCGTCCATCAGGTTTGCTCGCCCTTGGGGGCTCTGGGGCCGCGACCCAGAGGGTCCACTCTCGGGTTCACCATTTTCTCTGTCTCACTCCCGTGTAGCGTGATAAAGTCTCCTAAGGAGCTTACTCAAGCAAGTAAAAAATGTAAAGTAAAGGTTTAAAAAATATTAGAAAAATTAAAAAAATATAAATGTTAAAATCACTCACTTTTGCCCCATTCAAAATAAAACAATAGATGAAATTAAAAATTTACATATTTGGTATTGCTGCATTCTGAAACGCCCGCTCTATCAAAATATAAAAAGAATGAATACGATCAGTAACAAGAAAAAAATGAAAACGCCATTATTACATTTTTTTGAGTGGCTGCATCATTGCAATAAAATGCCATAACAGGCAAATAAAAGTTTGTATCTCCCCCAAAATTGTATTGATAAAAATATCAGCTTGGCATGCAAAAAATAAGGTTTCACTCAGCCCTAGATCACGAAAAAAGGAGACTCTTCAGGTCTTGGAAAATCACGACATTTTTCATTTTTTTTTAAACTTTGGATTTTTTTTCACCACTTAAATAAAAAATAACCTATATATGTTTGGTATCTGTGAGCTCATAATGACCTGGAGAATAAAAATGGCAGGTCAGTTTTAGGCCAGTCTCACACGTCCAGATAATTCCGTTACCGGAGTTATCCGTGTGTCCGTGTGCTCACGTGGCACATCAGTGTGGCACACGTGTGGCAGCCGTGTGCCGACTAGGTACCACATGGACCGTGCAGGAGACAGCGCTAGAGATAAGCGCTGTCCGCTGCATCCGGTGCTGAAGCCGGAATTCAGTCCTTCTTCCCAGCAGCGTTCGCTGGAGAGAAGGAATGAAAAATCATTGTTTTTTTATTTATTTTTTGTTTAAAATAATGATCCTTGTCCCCACCCCCCTCCCACCCTCGTGCGCCCGCCCGTTGGAAATAAAATACTCACCTGGCTCCCTCGATGCTTCCTCTCAGCGCCGCAGGTTCTTCCTGTATGAGCGGTCACGTGGTACCGCTCCCTATGGGAGGTGGAGCCGCATATTCATCACTGTAATGAGCGGTACCACGTGACCGCTCATACAGGACAAGCTGCGGCGCTGAGAGGGAGCATCGAGGGAGCTGGGTGAGTATTTTATTTCCAGCGGGCTGGCGCACAGGGGGTGGGAGAAGGGTGGGGACAAGGATCTTTATTTTAAACAAAAAATAAATAAAAAAACAATGATTTTTCATTCCTTCTCTCCAGCGTACGCTGCTGGAGAGAAGAAATGAATGGCAGCTTCAGCACTACAAGCTGGGGGGACAGCGCTTATTGTAGCGCTGTCTCCTGCATAGCACACTGACGGCACACGGATAGCATCCGTGTGCGGTACGTGTTTTACACGGACCCATTGACTTTAATGGGTCCGTGTGATACGTGCGCTCCCACGAACACTGACATGTCTCCGTGTTTTTCAAACGGACACACGGTCCGTGAAAACACGCTGACATGTGGAGAGACACATTGATTTTAATGTGTCTATGTGAGTCAGTGTCTCCGGTACGTGAGAAAACTGTCACCACTAGTGTTGAGCATTCCGATACCGCAAGTATCGGGTATCGGCCGATACTTGCGGTATCGGAATTCCGATACCGGGATTCCGATACTTGCCGCGTATCGGATACCGGAATCGGAAGTTCCAAGATTCAAAATGCAGAAATTCAGCCAATGAGAATGATTCCAAGTGTGGGCACATCCTGTTTAGCACGGAGGGCATGAAACTACTGGCAAGGCTGTGATTGGCTGCTGAAATGATGTCATGCTGCAGTTTAAAAGTCGCTGGCGCCATTTTGCGATCACTCTGCTGTGAATTCAGTTAGTGACAGGACGCTGTTTGCTGACTGAGGGACAGTTTAGAGATAGCGATTTGCTTCTTTGTGCTTTCCAAAGGCTAATTTAGCAACCGCTGTGTTCACCTACTATTCACCTTGCTTTTGCCTTGTAGCGCTGTTTTCACAGCGATCTGCAAGGTCTGTGTGTGTGTGTGTGTGAGTGCAGCCCACTCTCTAGTCTGAGTGCAGCCACATAGGCCATCCATAGCTGGTTGTATTCAGTTCAGGGAGGGTGGTTCATTGCCTCATACTGTTCTTTTTTTTTTTTTTTTTTTCAAGTAGTGTAGTCTGCTGCTAATTTATTCAAAAAAATCCTATTAGTGTCTTTCCACCCGTCTCCAGCTAATTTGTGGAAAAACACTACATAGGATAAAGTAGAGGAGGGTTTTTGGGCCTTGCAGCGCCGTTTACGGCTGTCTGCACGGTCTCCGTGTGACTGCAGCTCGCCCTGTAGTCTGTGAGCAGCCATAGCCTGGTTGTCTCCAGCTCAGGGTTGTTCACTGCGTCATACCGCCAAATCAATTTTAATTTTTTTTCAAGTAGTGTAGTCTGCTGCTAATTTATTTAAAAAAATCCTATTAGTGTCTTTCCACCCGTCTCCAGCTAATTTGTGGAAAAACACTACATAGGATAAAGTAGAGGAGGGTTTTTGGGCCTTGCAGCGCCGTTTACGGCTGTCTGCACGGTCTCCGTGTGATTGCAGCTCGCCCTGTAGTCTGTGAGCAGCCATAGCCTGGTTGTCTCCAGCTCAGGGTTGTTCACTGCGTCATACCGCCAAATCAATTTTAATTTTTTTTCAAGTAGTGTAGTCTGCTGCTAATTTATTTAAAAAAATCCTATTAGTGTCTTTCCACCCGTCTCCAGCTAATTTGTGGAAAAACACTACATAGGATAAAGTAGAGGAGGGTTTTTGGGCCTTGCAGCGCCGTTTATGGCTGTCTGCACGGTCTCCGTGTGATTGCAGCTCGCCCTGTAGTCTGTGAGCAGCCATAGCCTGGTTGTTTCCTGCTCAGGGTTGTTCACTGCGTCATACCGCCAAATCAATTTTCTTTTTTTTTCAAGTAGTGTAGGTTGCTGCTAATTTATTTAAAAAAATCCTATTAGTGTCTTTCCACCCGTCTCCAGCTAACTTGTGGAAAAACACTACATAGGATAACGTAGAGGAGGGTTTTTGGGCCTTGCAGCGCCGTTTACGTCTGTCTGCACGGTCTCCGTGTGACTGCAGCTCTATCTGTTGTCAGTTCAGCCCCCAAAAAAGAAATATATAATAAAGTTCACCAAACACACCAGTTACACCACTTTACATTTGTGTAGGCCACATTAGCTCATATTAAAGTCTAGTCCACACTTTAGAAAATTAGTGTTTCTTATACCTGTTAGGAGGAGTTGCTCAGGAATAAGCACACAAATCCGTTAGTACTTTTCTGCTTATCTTTATCAGTCAACCAAGATGAAGAAGGCAGTGAGTAAGGCACGTGGGCGTGGGCGCGGAGCAGGGAGGGGACGTGGGGATTCTGTGCCTGCTGCGGGCACCGGTGACTCATCAGCACCCACTTTCACCAGGCAACAGTCGTTCATGCGCAGCTTTGTGTCAGAGCGCCGTACACTGCTGCTGCGTCAAGAACAAATTGAAGCTGTTGTCGGATGGATGGCAGCTAATGCATCAACTTCCATTAGTGCCACATCCTCTCAGACACAGAGCACTGGAGAGCAGCCATCTGTCTCTTCACCACCTGCCAAATTGCCCAGGCAGACAGAGAGCCCAGGACAGGAGCCGTCTCTACTTCTGTTCTCTGAATCTCTTGGCTTGGAAACAGGGGGCCAGCCAAGCAGCATTGGAGAAATGGAAGAAGAGGCAGGGTGCAGTGATGCCCAACAGCTTTTTCTGTCTTCCTCTGAAGAGGCGGGTGGGCCAGTGGCTCCGGTCACCACATCGCAGGCCGCATCAGCTGATGATGACACTCAGGTGCCACTTACTGGTGCGTGCTCTGCTGCTGAGACTACCCAGGAGGAGCAGTTGGGGGCAGAGGGTAGTGTAGATGATGAGGTCCTCGACCCATCTTGGCGTGAGGGACAGGAAAGTGGTGGGAGCAGCTCTGAGGAAGAGATTCCCCGTACAGCCCAAAGAGGGAGAGGGAGGGGGAAGACTGCGGATCCTGCAGCCTCCGCTTTGGCACCCGTTAGGAGCATGTCTCTTCCAAAAGCCAAAAAGGGCGCTCCCAAGACTTGCAGTGCCTGGTCCTTTTTTGACACAGTTGCAGATGACATTTGCTATGTCAGATGCAACGTGTGTCATCAAAAAGTCAAAAGAGGTCGAAATGTCAGCAACCTCAATACCTCCAACATGTGGAAACATGTGCGCAACAGGCACCCGGCGGAGTTAGAAAAACACACTGAAGAGGTAGGCCAACCAACAGCGGCAGCTACCACCTCTTCAGCTCGTGTTGCCTCTTCCTCTAGCTCACACGCAGCTGGTTCGGCTTCCTCCCAGGATCGCCGTGGAAGAACCTCTGGCCCTGTTGTCCAGAGACCCGCTGTAATTCCACCCGCAGCACCACTTTCCCAGTCATCCACACACTCCCAGCCCAGTCTACAGCCATCGGTAGTACAGGCATGGGAAAAAAGGCGGCCTTTCTCGTCAAACCACCCATGAGCACAGGCTCTGACTGCAGGCATTGCCAAACTTCTGTCACTGGAAATGCTGTCATTCAGGCTGGTGGAGACTGACAGCTTCCGTGACTTGATGTCATTGGCAGTCCCACAGTACAATGTGCCCAGCCGCTTTTACTTCAGCAGGCAAGCCGTCCCTGCCCTGCACAAGCATGTGGAGGGACACATAAAACACGCGCTACTGAACGCCGTCAGTAGCAAGGTCCACCTCACCACCGATGCGTGGACCAGTCAACATGGACAGGGGCGATACCTTTCCCTCACTGCCCATTGGGTTAATGTCGTTGAGCCGGGTACAGACCGTGCGAGTGGCGCAGGACGTGTCCTGCCCACTCCAAGGATTGCAGGAATCCATTCTGTACGCATTGACTCCTCCTCTTACACCAGTTCCTCAGAATCATCGCTGCAGGAGCCGTCAGTCCACCTCCACATGGACCCGTGATGAACGTGTACCTGTTACGACCGACATGAGCACAGCCGTGGCCAAACGTCAACAGGCCGTGTTGAAATTAATTTTTTTGGGGAATCGTAGCCACACAGCGCAGGAGCTCTGGAATGCCATCAAGCAGGAGAGCGATGTGTGGTTTGTGCCAGCGAATCTCCAGCCAGGCATGGTAGTGTGTGATAATGGCCGAAATCTGGTGGCAGCTCTGGGCCTCGGCAACCTCACTCACATCCCATGTCTGGCACATGTGCTCAATTTGGTCGTGCAGAGCTTTTTGAGGGACTATCCGGATCTTGATGCACTGCTGCACAAGGTCCGCCTAGAGTGTGCTCACTTGCGGCGTTCCAGCACGGCAAAAGCGCGCATTGCGGCTCTGCAGCGCCGACACCGCCTGCCGGAACATCGCATCATATGTGACCTACCTACCAGGTGGAATTCCACGTTACATATGTTGGAGCGGTTGTGTGAGCAGCAGCAAGCTGTAATGGAGTACCAGCTGCTTCAGGCACAAAGAAGTCGCACTCAGCGCCGTACAGACTTCACAACCACAGAGTGGGCCACTATGAATGACGTCTGCCAGGTTTTGCGTCCCTTTGATTATTCCACGCGGATGGCGAGTGCAGATGATGCACTAGTCAGCATGACTGTCCCCCTTATCTGCCTGCTTGAAAAATCACTGCAAGCGCTAAGGGATGATGTTGTGGAAGAGGTGGAGGATGAGGATTCACCATTTCCATCATCTTCTGGACAGTCAGCGCCACGTGGTTCCTCACAAACGCTTAGGCAGGGGACAGTTTGTGAGGAGGATGAGGAGGAGTCAATGGAGGAGGAAGACGTCCGTCCAGAGGAGGGAGTTACCGAATTGTCCTGTACTCAGTGTGTACAGCGAGGGTGGGGTGATGACGAGCAGGCAGAGATCACGCCTCCAGCAGGGGACAGCGTTTCTTGGGCAGTTGGCAGTCTGCAGCACATGGTGGATTACATGCTGCAGTGCCTGAGAAACGACCGCCGCATCGCCCACATTCTCAACATGTCTGATTATTGGGTGTTCACCCTCCTCGATCCTCGCTACCGGGACAACGTAGAAAGCCTCATCACACCATTGAACCGGGAGCGAAAAATGCGGGAGTACCAAGACACACTGGTCAATTCCATCATCTTCTCCATTCCAACTGAGAGAAGTTCTGCTAGTGCATTCCAAAGCAGCTCAGTGCGTCCAGGCAGTGGTGGAGGCTCTGCACAAAGAGAGAGCAGAAGCAGTGCCTCTGCCCAAGGCAAGACCAGTATGGCCCAACTGTGGCACAGTTTTCTGTGCCCCCCACAAAAGTCTACACCATCACAGACGGCTCCAGTCAGCAGGAGGCAACGGTTCCGTCAGATGGTGACAGACTACATGTCTTGCCCTCTTGCTGTACTCCCAGACGGCTCTTCCCCTTTCAAGTTTTGGGTCTCAAAGCTGGATACATGGCCAGAGCTAAGCCAGTATGCATTGGAGGTGCTGTCTTGCCCTGCGGCCAGTGTATTATCGGAACGTGTCTTTAATGCTGCAGGTGGTGTACTAACTGACCGTCGCATGCGACTATCCTCCGATAACGTTGACCGGCTTACTTTCCTGAAAATGAACAAGGCCTGGATCTCGCAGGAATTTGCCACTCCTCCTCCTGATTAAATAATTAGGTCACTGTATACGTTATCCAGGTCTCCTGTTGTGTTCATCTTTCTACCACCTGAACTTAAATTCCTGGGCTCCAACACCGCCAGTTGAGGCTCAGAAGTGCCGTCTGCACAGTCAAAACATACGACCCAGTGTTATTGGGTTTCAGTAACGTCAGCTGATCCCCAGCTGTGTAGCCGGCAATGTGTCATGCGACCGCCATGCTGACACAACAACTGAAATGTAAGGGAGTCTGTCCCCCCCCCCAAGGCGTTTGTTACTGAAAGAGCCACCTTGTGCAGCAGTAATGCTGCACAAGGAAAAGGTAGCTATTTTTGTTTAGCACCTTGCACACGCAGAACTTAACACTTATAAAATGTGTCCACTGATACCGTAACACCGACCCAGAGGTGGGACTTTCCTTCGTAATGTGACACAGCACAGCCGTCATTCCTACCCCCCCGGCGCCGCGCACCGGCTCCTCAGCGTTGTTTGATTCCGTCCCGGAGCCTGCGCTGTTATGTTATCCCGTGGCCAGGCACACTTAGCGCTGCCCGTCTTCTGGCATCATTTGGTGTCAGGATGGCTGCGCCTGTGCGGCCGCGCTGGCAGAGAGCCCGCCTCGCAGTGTCTTCTGATTTAATCCCACTGGGGGCCTGGGATCCATGGACATGCGCAGTGCATATCTGAACCTCCACCTCTCACTCATCTCCCTATGGCTTCTTCAGACTGTTCGGTGTCAGCTGGTCCCTAATAGCATGCCACGGCCGTGACACCGCACAGTCTTAAGAAGCCGTAGGGAGGGGAGTGAGAGGCGAGGATATGCACTGCGCATGTCCATGGATCCCAGGCCCCCAGTGGGATTAAATCAGAAGACACTGCGAGGCGGGCTCTCTGCCAGCGCGGCCGCACAGGCGCAGCCATCCTGACACCAAATGATGCCAGAAGACGGGCAGCGCTAAGTGTGCCTGGCCACGGGATAACATAACAGCGCAGGCTCCGGGACGGAATCAAACAACGCTGAGGAGCCGGTGCGCGGCGCCGGGGGGGTAGGAATGACGGCTGTGCTGCGTCACATTACGAAGGAAAGTCCCACCTCCAGGACGGTTTTACGGTTGCAGGGGACACATTTTATAAGTGTTTAGTTCTGTGTTTGCAAGAAGCATGATGAAAAGAGCCACCTTTTCCTTTTGCATCTTTTGTGCTGCACAAGCTGGCTCTTTCAGCTACAAATGCCTTGGGGGGGGGGTTAAAGGTTCCCTTTCGACTTTCTCAGGCTTCGGCCTACATTGTGTTCCTCTGCTTTTCCACCTGTCCCTGGGCTCCAACACCGCCAGTTGCCGTCCAGAAGTGCTGTACGCACAGTCAACAGTCGCTCCTCTGTTATTGGGGTTCAGTAACGTCAGCTGTTCCCCTGCTGTGTGTGTGGCAATCCCTCCTACCTCCTCCAACCTCCTCCTCCTCCACCTGTCCCTGGGCTCCAACACCGCCAGTTGCCGTCCAGAAGTGCTGTACGCACAGTCAACAGTACCTCCTCTGTTATTGGGGTTCAGTAACGTCAGCTGTTCCCCTGCTGTGTGTGTGGCAATCCCTCCTACCTCCTCCAACCTCCTCCTCCTCCACCTGTCCCTGGGCTCCAACACCGCCAGTTGCCGTCCAGAAGTGCTGTACGCACAGTCAACAGTCGCTCCTCTGTTATTGGGGTTCAGTAACGTCAGCTGTTCCCCTGCTGTGTGTGTGGCAATCCCTCCTACCTCCTCCAACCTCCTCCTCCACCTGTCCCTGGGCTCCAACACCGCCAGTTGCCGTCCAGAAGTGCTGTACGCACAGTCAACAGTCCCTCCTCTGTTATTGGGGTTCAGTAACGTCAGCTGTTCCCCTGCTGTGTGTGTGGCAATCCCTCCTACCTCCTCCAACCTCCTCCTCCTCCACCTGTCCCTGGGCTCCAACACCGCCAGTTGCCGTCCAGAAGTGCTGTACGCACAGTCAACAGTCGCTCCTCTGTTATTGGGGTTCAGTAACGTCAGCTGTTCCCCTGCTGTGTGTGTGGCAATCCCTCCTACCTCCTCCAACCTCCTCCTCCTCCACCTGTCCCTGGGCTCCAACACCGCCAGTTGCCGTCCAGAAGTGCTGTACGCACAGTCAACAGTCCCTCCTCTGTTATTGGGGTTCAGTAATGTCAGCTGTTCCCCTGCTGTGTGTGTGGCAATCCCTCCTAACTCCTCCTACCTCCTCCTCCTCCACCTGTCCCTGGGCTCCAACACTGCCAGTTGCCGTCCAGAAGTGCTGTACGCACAGTCAACAGTCGCTCCTCTGTTATTGGGGTTCAGTAACGTCAGCTGTTCCCCTGCTGTGTGTGTGGCAATCCCTCCTACCTCCTCCAACCTCCTCCTCCTCCACCTGTCCCTGGGCTCCAACACCGCCAGTTGCCGTCCAGAAGTGCTGTACGCACAGTCAACAGTCGCTCCTCTGTTATTGGGGTTCAGTAACGTCAGCTGTTCCCCTGCTGTGTGTGTGGCAATCCCTCCTACCTCCTCCAACCTCCTCCTCCTCCACCTGTCCCTGGGCTCCAACACCGCCAGTTGCCGTCCAGAAGTGCTGTACGCACAGTCAACAGTACCTCCTCTGTTATTGGGGTTCAGTAACGTCAGCTGTTCCCCTGCTGTGTGTGTGGCAATCCCTCCTACCTCCTCCAACCTCCTCCTCCTCCACCTGTCCCTGGGCTCCAACACCGCCAGTTGCCGTCCAGAAGTGCTGTACGCACAGTCAACAGTCCCTCCTCTGTTATTGGGGTTCAGTAACGTCAGCTGTTCCCCTGCTGTGTGTGTGGCAATCCCTCCTACCTCCTCCAACCTCCTCCTCCTCCACCTGTCCCTGGGCTCCAACACCGCCAGTTGCCGTCCAGAAGTGCTGTACGCACAGTCAACAGTCCCTCCTCTGTTATTGGGGTTCAGTAACGTCAGCTGTTCCCCTGCTGTGTGTGTGGCAATCCCTCCTACCTCCTCCAACCTCCTCCTCCTCCACCTGTCCCTGGGCTCCAACACCGCCAGTTGCCGTCCAGAAGTGCTGTACGCACAGTCAACAGTCCCTCCTCTGTTATTGGGGTTCAGTAACGTCAGCTGTTCCCCTGCTGTGTGTGTGGCAATCCCTCCTACCTCCTCCTACCTCCTCCTCCTCCACCTGTCCCTGGGCTCCAACACCGCCAGTTGCCGTCCAGAAGTGCTGTACGCACAGTCAACAGTCCCTCCTCTGTTATTGGGGTTCAGTAACGTCAGCTGTTCCCCTGCTGTGTGTGTGGCAATCCCTCCTACCTCCTCCAACCTCCTCCTCCTCCACCTGTCCCTGGGCTCCAACACCGCCAGTTGCCGTCCAGAAGTGCTGTACGCACAGTCAACAGTCGCTCCTCTGTTATTGGGGTTCAGTAACGTCAGCTGTTCCCCTGCTGTGTGTGTGGCAATCCCTCCTACCTCCTCCAACCTCCTCCTCCACCTGTCCCTGGGCTCCAACACCGCCAGTTGCCGTCCAGAAGTGCTGTACGCACAGTCAACAGTCCCTCCTCTGTTATTGGGGTTCAGTAACGTCAGCTGTTCCCCTGCTGTGTGTGTGGCAATCCCTCCTACCTCCTCCAACCTCCTCCTCCTCCACCTGTCCCTGGGCTCCAACACCGCCAGTTGCCGTCCAGAAGTGCTGTACGCACAGTCAACAGTCGCTCCTCTGTTATTGGGGTTCAGTAACGTCAGCTGTTCCCCTGCTGTGTGTGTGGCAATCCCTCCTACCTCCTCCAACCTCCTCCTCCTCCACCTGTCCCTGGGCTCCAACACCGCCAGTTGCCGTCCAGAAGTGCTGTACGCACAGTCAACAGTCCCTCCTCTGTTATTGGGGTTCAGTAATGTCAGCTGTTCCCCTGCTGTGTGTGTGGCAATCCCTCCTACCTCCTCCTACCTCCTCCTCCTCCACCTGTCCCTGGGCTCCAACACTGCCAGTTGCCGTCCAGAAGTGCTGTACGCACAGTCAACAGTCGCTCCTCTGTTATTGGGGTTCAGTAACGTCAGCTGTTCCCCTGCTGTGTGTGTGGCAATCCCTCCTACCTCCTCCAACCTCCTCCTCCTCCACCTGTCCCTGGGCTCCAACACCGCCAGTTGCCGTCCAGAAGTGCTGTACGCACAGTCAACAGTCCCTCCTCTGTTATTGGGGTTCAGTAACGTCAGCTGTTCCCCTGCTGTGTGTGTGGCAATCCCTCCTACCTCCTCCAACCTCCTCCTCCACCTGTCCCTGGGCTCCAACACCGCCAGTTGCCGTCCAGAAGTGCTGTACGCACAGTCAACAGTCCCTCCTCTGTTATTGGGGTTCAGTAACGTCAGCTGTTCCCCTGCTGTGTGTGTGGCAATCCCTCCTACCTCCTCCAACTTCCTCCTCCTCCACCTGTCCCTGGGCTCCAACACCGCCAGTTGCCGTCCAGAAGTGCTGTACGCACAGTCAACAGTCCCTCCTCTGTTATTGGGGTTCAGTAACGTCAGCTGTTCCCCTGCTGTGTGTGTGGCAATCCCTCCTACCTCCTCCTACCTCCTCCTCCTCCACCTGTCCCTGGGCTCCAACACCGCCAGTTGCCGTCCAGAAGTGCTGTACGCACAGTCAACAGTCGCTCCTCTGTTATTGGGGTTCAGTAATGTCAGCTGTTCCCCTGCTGTGTGTGTGGCAATCTCTCCTACCTCCTCCAACCTCCTCCTCCTCCACCTGTCCCTGGGCTCCAACACCGCCAGTTGCCGTCCAGAAGTGCTGTACGCACAGTCAACAGTCCCTCCTCTGTTATTGGGGTTCAGTAACGTCAGCTGTTCCCCTGCTGTGTGTGTGGCAATCCCTCCTACCTCCTCCTACCTCCTCCTCCTCCACCTGTCCCTGGGCTCCAACACCGCCAGTTGCCGTCCAGAAGTGCTGTACGCACAGTCAACAGTCGCTCCTCTGTTATTGGGGTTCAGTAACGTCAGCTGTTCCCCTGCTGTGTGTGTGGCAATCCCTCCTACCTCCTCCAACCTCCTCCTCCTCCACCTGTCCCTGGGCTCCAACACCGCCAGTTGCCGTCCAGAAGTGCTGTACGCACAGTCAACAGTCCCTCCTCTGTTATTGGGGTTCAGTAACGTCAGCTGTTCCCCTGCTGTGTGTGTGGCAATCCCTCCTACCTCCTCCAACCTCCTCCTCCTCCACCTGTCCCTGGGCTCCAACACCGCCAGTTGCCGTCCAGAAGTGCTGTACGCACAGTCAACAGTCGCTCCTCTGTTATTGGGGTTCAGTAACGTCAGCTGTTCCCCTGCTGTGTGTGTGGCAATCCCTCCTACCTCCTCCAACCTCCTCCTCCTCCACCTGTCCCTGGGCTCCAACACCGCCAGTTGCCGTCCAGAAGTGCTGTACGCACAGTCAACAGTCCCTCCTCTGTTATTGGGGTTCAGTAACGTCAGCTGTTCCCCTGCTGTGTGTGTGGCAATCCCTCCTACCTCCTCCTACCTCCTCCTCCTCCACCTGTCCCTGGGCTCCAACACCGCCAGTTGCCGTCCAGAAGTGCTGTACGCACAGTCAACAGTCGCTCCTCTGTTATTGGGGTTCAGTAACGTCAGCTGTTCCCCTGCTGTGTGTGTGGCAATCCCTCCTACCTCCTCCAACCTCCTCCTCCTCCACCTGTCCCTGGGCTCCAACACCGCCAGTTGCCGTCCAGAAGTGCTGTACGCACAGTCAACAGTCCCTCCTCTGTTATTGGGGTTCTGTAACGTCAGCTGTTCCCCTGCTGTGTGTGTGGCAATCCCTCCTACCTCCTCCAACCTCCTCCTCCACCTGTCCATGGGCTCCAACACCGCCAGTTGCCGTCCAGAAGTGCTGTACGCACAGTCAACAGTCCCTCCTCTGTTATTGGGGTTCAGTAACGTCAGCTGTTCCCCTGCTGTGTGTGTGGCAATCCCTCCTACCTCCTCCAACCTCCTCCTCCTCCACCTGTCCCTGGGCTCCAACACCGCCAGTTGCCGTCCAGAAGTGCTGTACGCACAGTCAACAGTCCCTCCTCTGTTATTGGGGTTCAGTAACGTCAGCTGTTCCCCTGCTGTGTGTGTGGCAATCCCTCCTACCTCCTCCTACCTCCTCCTCCTCCACCTGTCCCTGGGCTCCAACACCGCCAGTTGCCGTCCAGAAGTGCTGTACGCACAGTCAACAGTCGCTCCTCTGTAATTGGGGTTCAGTAACGTCAGCTGTTCCCCTGCTGTGTGTGTGGCAATCCCTCCTACCTCCTCCAACCTCCTCCTCCTCCACCTGTCCCTGGGCTCCAACACCGCCAGTTGCCGTCCAGAAGTGCTGTACGCACAGTCAACAGTCCCTCCTCTGTTATTGGGGTTCAGTAACGTCAGCTGTTCCCCTGCTGTGTGTGTGGCAATCCCTCCTACCTCCTCCTACCTCCTCCTCCTCCACCTGTCCCTGGGCTCCAACACCGCCAGTTGCCATCCAGAAGTGCTGTACGCACAGTCAACAGTCGCTCCTCTGTTATTGGGGTTCAGTAACGTCAGCTGTTCCCCTGCTGTGTGTGTGGCAATCCCTCCTACCTCCTCCAACCTCCTCCTCCTCCACCTGTCCCTGGGCTCCAACACCGCCAGTTGCCGTCCAGAAGTGCTGTACGCACAGTCAACAGTCCCTCCTCTGTTATTGGGGTTCAGTAACTTCAGCTGTTCCCCTGCTGTGTGTGTGGCAATCCCTCCTACCTCCTCCAACCTCCTCCTCCTCCACCTGTCCCTGAGCTCCAACACCGCCAGTTGCCGTCCAGAAGTGCTGTACGCACAGAGCCAAACACCTCGCAAATGTGTTAGTGGGGTTCAGCACCGCCAGCTGTTCCCCTGCTGTGTATACGGCAACGTGTACTGCGACCGCCACGCAGGCACAACAAGTTAAATTTAAGGGAACCTGTCCCCCCCCCAGGTGTTTGTTACTGAAGGAGCCACCTTGTGCAGCAGTAATGATGCAAAGGGAAAAAGTGCCTCTTTTCGTGGTGCTCCTTGCAGATGCTGAACCTAATACTTATGAAATGTGTCCCCTCACAGCGTTCAACCGTCCGGTAGGTGGAACTTTCCTTTGTCATGTGACGCAGCACAGCCGTCATTTTTACCCCCTTGGCGCCGTGCGCCGCCTCCTCAGCGTTGTTTGAATCTGTCCCGGAGCCTGCGCTGTTAGGTTACCCCTTGGCCATGCACACATTTTGCACTGCCCGTCTTCTGACATCATTTGCTGTCAGGCTGGCTGCGCCTGTGTGGGTGCGCTGTCCGAGATTCAGCCTCGCGGTGTCGTCTAATGTAATCCCACCGCGGGCCTGGGATCCGTGGCCATGCGCAGTGCATATCCTCACCTCTCACTCCCCTCCCTACGGCTTCTTCAGACTGTGCGGTGTCACGGCCGTGGCATGCTATTAGGGATCAGCTGACACCGAACAGTCTTTAGAAGCCGTAGGGAGGGGAGTGAGAGGCGAGGATATGCACTGCGCATGGCCAAGGATCCCAGGCCCGCGGTGGGATAACATTACACGACACTGCGAGGCTGAATCTCGGACAGCGCACCCACACAGGCGCAGCCAGCCTGACAGCAAATGATGTCAGAAGACGGGCAGCGCAAAATGTGTGCATGGCCAAGGGGTAACCTAACAGCGCAGGCTCTGGGACAGATTCAAACAACGCTGAGGAGGCGGCGCACGGCGCCAAGGGGGTAAAAATGACGGCTGTGCTGCGTCACATGACAAAGGAAAGTTCCACCTACCGGACGGTTGAACGCTGTGAGGGGACACATTTCATAAGTGTTAGGTTCAGCATCTGCAAGGACCATAATTAAAAGGGCTAAGTTTACCTTTTCCAGCATTAGTGGTGTACACGATGGCTCTTCCAGCTACAAACGCCTGGGGGGGGGGGTTAAAGGTTTCCTTTCAACTTGCTCCAGTGCAGGCTTCGGCCTACACTCCGCTCCCCCTGCTCCTCCTGCTGACCCTGGGCTCTAACACCGCCAGTTGGGGCCCAGATGTGCTAGCTGCACAAAGAAAAACACCAGCCAATGTGTCAGTGGGGTTCAGCACCGCCAGCTGTTCCCCTGCTGTGCAGCCGGCAACGTGTCCTGCAACTGCCACGCAGGCACAACAGACCCAAAAGCTGCCGCCAGTGCAGGCTTCGGCCTACACTCTGCTCCATCTCCTCCTCCTGCTGACCCCGGGCTCCAACACCGCCAGTTGGGGCCCGGTACTGCTAGCTGCACAGAGAAAAACACCAGCCAATGTGTCAGTGGGGTTCAGCACCGCCAGCTGTTCCCCTGCTGTGCAGCCGGCATCGTGTCCTGCAAAAGCCACGCAGACACAAGAACTGAAATTGAAGGGAACCTGTCCCCCCTCCCCCAGGCGTTTGTACGTTTTAAAGGCCACCTTGTACAGCGGTAATGCTGCATGTGTGCAAGGTGGCTCATAAACGTATTCTCCTCGCACATGTGGAACTGAAAACACGTCTAAAATGTGTCCTCTGTGTGACCATTTAACCGTCCCGGTGGTGTGACTTTCCTTTGTAATGACACGCTGCAACCCCCTTGGTAGCGCTGCCCGTCTTCTGGCATCATTGTTTGGCTGCCTGCGCCTCTGCGGCCGCCCTGACCCACACAACGCCCCTCGGTGTCTTATTTATTGGGACTGCGAGGGTGTGATTGACGGGCATGATCAGTGCATCAGTTCGCCTGTCCCTCATCTCCTTCCGCCTTCTGCGGACTGTGCGGCTTCATGGCCGTGGCATGCGATAAGGGATCAGATGACGCCGCACAGTCTGAAGCGGGTGTAAGGACCCGAGTGTGAGAGGCGAACATATGTGCTGCGCCAGGCCCTGCATCCCAGCCCCGCAGTGTTTTAACAATGTTAAGACACTGCGGGGCTGGGATTCATGGTCATCGCGAACCGCACCGGCCGACATTAAATGATGCCAGAACATGGGCAGCGCTAACAGCGCTAGGCCAGGGGATAACACGACAGCGCAGACTCCTGTACAGCAAATAACAACGCTCAGGAGGCTGCACCCAGCACCAAGGTGGGATTCTTGACATCTGTGCTGCGTCTCATTACAAAGGGAACTCGCGCCTCCAACACAGTTTGACTGTTTAAAGGGCTAAATGTTATACGTGTTTCATTCAGCGTGTGCAAGGAGCGAAATTAAAAGAGCAACCTTTGACTTGTGCAGCACTACTGCTGCATAAGCTGTGGCTCTTCTACTTTGTAACCCCTGAGGGGGGGTTAAAGGTTACCTTTGAAATTGGTTCAATTAGGCTTCGGCCTACACTCTGCTCCCCCTGCAGAGCCCTGGGCTCCAACACCGCCAGTTGGGGCCCGGTACTGCTAGCTGCACAGAGAAAAACACCAGCCAATGTGTCAGTGGGGTTCAGCACCGCCAGCTGTTCCCCTGCTGTGCAGCCGGCAACGTGTCCTGCAACTGCCACGCAGGCACAACAGACCCAAAAGCTGCCGCCAGTGCAGGCTTCGGCCTACACTCTGCTCCATCTCCTCCTCCTGCTGACCCCGGGCTCCAACACCGCCAGTTGGGGCCCGGTACTGCTAGCTGCACAGAGAAAAACACCAGCCAATGTGTCAGTGGGGTTCAGCACCGCCAGCTGTTCCCCTGCTGTGCAGCCGGCATCGTGTCCTGCAAAAGCCACGCAGACACAAGAACTGAAATTGAAGGGAACCTGTCCCCCCTCCCCCAGGCGTTTGTACGTTTTAAAGGCCACCTTGTACAGCGGTAATGCTGCATGTGTGCAAGGTGGCTCATAAACGTATTCTCCTCGCACATGTGGAACTGAAAACACGTCTAAAATGTGTCCTCTGTGTGACCATTTAACCGTCCCGGTGGTGTGACTTTCCTTTGTAATGACACGCTGCAACCCCCTTGGTAGCGCTGCCCGTCTTCTGGCATCATTGTTTGGCTGCCTGCGCCTCTGCGGCCGCCCTGACCCACACAACGCCCCTCGGTGTCTTATTTATTGGGACTGCGAGGGTGTGATTGACGGGCATGATCAGTGCATCAGTTCGCCTGTCCCTCATCTCCTTCCGCCTTCTGCGGACTGTGCGGCTTCATGGCCGTGGCATGCGATAAGGGATCAGATGACGCCGCACAGTCTGAAGCGGGTGTAAGGACCCGAGTGTGAGAGGCGAACATATGTGCTGCGCCAGGCCCTGCATCCCAGCCCCGCAGTGTTTTAACAATGTTAAGACACTGCGGGGCTGGGATTCATGGTCATGGCGAACCGCACCGGCCGACATTAAATGATGCCAGAACATGGGCAGCGCTAACAGCGCTAGGCCAGGGGATAACACGACAGCGCAGACTCCTGTACAGCAAATAACAACGCTCAGGAGGCTGCACCCAGCACCAAGGTGGGATTCTTGACATCTGTGCTGCGTCTCATTACAAAGGGAACTCGCGCCTCCAACACAGTTTGACTGTTTAAAGGGCTAAATGTTATACGTGTTTCATTCAGCGTGTGCAAGGAGCGAAATTAAAAGAGCAACCTTTGACTTGTGCAGCACTACTGCTGCATAAGCTGTGGCTCTTCTACTTTGTAACCCCTGAGGGGGGGTTAAAGGTTACCTTTGAAATTGGTTCAATTAGGCTTCGGCCTACACTCTGCTCCCCCTGCAGAGCCCTGGGCTCCAACACCGCCAGTTGGGGCCCGGTACTGCTAGCTGCACAGAGAAAAACACCAGCCAATGTGTCAGTGGGGTTCAGCACCGCCAGCTTTTCCCCTGCTGTGCAGCCGGCAACGTGTCCTGCAACTGCCACGCAGGCACAACAGACCCAAAAGCTGCCGCCAGTGCAGGCTTCGGCCTACACTCTGCTCCATCTCCTCCTCCTGCTGACCCCGGGCTCCAACACCGCCAGTTGGGGCCCGGTACTGCTAGCTGCACAGAGAAAAACACCAGCCAATGTGTCAGTGGGGTTCAGCACCGCCAGCTGTTCCCCTGCTGTGCAGCCGGCATCGTGTCCTGCAAAAGCCACGCAGACACTTGCTCTTGTACCTTCTGCTCCCCATCCTGGTTCCAGTACCGTCAGCTGGTTCCGGGCAGAGCCTTTGGCTTAGGTGCCTCCCTCTGGGTATCCGAGTTCCACCAACGTCAGGTGGTCCTTGGTAGTGCTTTCAGGCACGGGTACCTCCTGCTTAGTAACCGGGTTCCAGTAACGTCAGCTGGTCCTCGGTAGTTCCATTGGCTCTTGGACCTTCGGCTACCCATCCGGGTTCCAGCACCGTCAGCTGGTTCTCGGCAGTGTCTTTTGCTCTTGTACCTTCTGCTCCCCATCCTGGTTCCAGTACCGTCAGCTGGTTCCGGGCAGAGCCTTTGGCTTAGGTGCCTCCCTCTGGGTATCCGAGTTCCACCAACGTCAGGTGGTCCTTGGTAGTGCTTTCAGGCACGGGTACCTCCTGCTTAGTAACCGGGTTCCAGTAACGTCAGCTGGTCCTCGGTCGTTCCATTGGCTCTTGGACCTTCGGGTAGCCATCCGAGTTCCAGTTCCATCAGCTGGTTCTCGGCATTTTCTCAGCCTTCTTGTACCTTCTGCTACATTTCCAAGTTCAAGAGACTAAACACGATGACCCGGAAGACCACCCCTAAGATGACGACGACACCAGAGACGACAACCACCGTGATGACGACGACCCTGGAGACGATGACCCCGAAGACCACCCCGATGACGACGACCCCGGAGACGACGACCCTGAAGACCACCCCGATGACGACGACCCCGGAGACGACGACCCTGGAGACGACGACGACCTGGAAGACCGAGAAGCAGAAGAACAAGAGGCTGCAGAACAAAGAGCAGAAGAACATTAAGCATAACACTAAATATCAGAGCAAAAAATATTATCTAAATTATAAGCAGAAGAAGACTAAGCAGTGTATGGGGGTGAGTCCGTTCCTCCTCGTGGTGCCCCTGGATAAAGCCTGATGCTGCAGGCCAAACTGAACGCGGACAAATGTAACTCTTTTGTGACAGGCAGAACGGAAGGTGTAATCTTCAAACTTTTATAGATAACAACTACGGGAATGCCTGTCACAAATAAGAATATGATGAAGAAGTAGAATATGATGAAGATAATAGTAAAATAAAAAGAATATGAACAATGTAACCAAAATAATAATAGGTAGAAGATGAAGAAGAAGATGAATAAGGTGAAGAAGTTGATGTCAAAGAAGCTGATGATGAGGATAATGAAGAAGAAAGTGTGGGAGAAGTGAAAAAGAAGGTGAAGGGCGTGGAAGTAGTGAAACATCAATATCTGACAAAATAAAAAAAAAAATTAACATAGTCAAAATCTTTCTACCGCCGAACGTCATAAAAAACCCCCAAAATCCTGCTATTCTATTACATTGGGCTAAACCTCTGTGCCTTTAATGTCTCCGCCACGTCCCCCAATACATCCTACATTATTCTTCGTTGTTTTCCTTCATGTAGAATGAACCTACAAGTTTATAAAGGGTTTATTTTAATTCCGATATTTTCGTCCCATTGACTTGCATTGGGATCGGGTATCGGTATCGGATTGGATCCGATATTTTGACGGTATCGGCCGATACTTTCCGATACCGATACTTTCCGATATCGGAAAGTATCGCTCAACACTAGTCACCACACGTACCGGAGCCACTGACGTGTGAAACAGGCCTTAGCATTTAGTGGGCAAGTGAAAAAAAAGCTATTGTGGAATTGCACTTTTTTTTTTAAATTTCACCCACTTGTAATTTGTTTCCCACTTTCCAGTTCATTATATGGTAAAATCAATGATGTATTTCAAAAGTACAACTTATCTCACAAAAAACAAGCCTTCGCATGGCCATATTGATGGAAAAATAAAAAAGTTATAGCTCTGAGAAGAAGGGGAGCAAAAAAGAGAAAAAAAACAACCAGAAAATGATGTGGTGAAGGTGTTAAAGGGAATTTGTCAGCAGGTTTTTGTTACACCAGCTGAGAGCAGTATAAGGTAAGCAGAGATCATTAATCCATAAATGTATCGTTTACTGTCTGCAGCTGAACTGACTGAGAATTTTTAGATTTAGCAATGCAGCAGAGCTGAGAAAGGTAACCCGCTTGCATCAGGCTCTGTATGTATATTGTCTATAGGCAATGAGCTGCTTATTGCAGGATGGGCAGAGTCAGAGAAGGAGGCACATGCTTCTGTCGTCCATACAATGATATTCACAAGGTGATAATAAAACAGTAAGTCTAAGTAAGCAAGACCACACAGCTGAACATGTAACATACAGTGGCTTGCAAAGGTATTCACTCCCTTGGCTTTTTATCTATTTTGCTATAATATAACGTGTATTTCTGAAATCTGATTTGTGTGTGATGCATCAGCACTACATAGTTTAAGTTGCTGAGGTGAAGTGAGAAACATATAGGCCTAAATTAAATTTATGGGATCAAATAACTAAAAATTGACATGTGCATATGCCCTTTTGCTATGAAGCCCTTAAAATTTTTGGGGTAAAGCAATTTCCTTCATAAGTCACATGCTTATTGAAAAGAAGTCCACCTGTGTGCAAACTAAATGTCCCATGGTCTGTCAGTATATACACACACTGAAAGGTCACAGAGACTGCAACCCCATTAAGCCAGAGGCAGCACTAACCAAACAACACCATGAAGACCAAAAAGATCTCCAGACAAGTCATGGGACATGGAGCACCATCAAATCCATGATCATCAAATGGAAAGAACTTGGTATCACAACAACCCTGCCAAGAGAGGGCAATCCATCCAAACTCTCAGCCCGGGCAAGGAGGACATTAATCAGAGAGGCAACACAAAGACCAAGGGTAAGCCTGAAGACTCTGCAGAGTTCCCAAGCAGAGACTGGAGTATCTGTACATACGACCACAGTAGGCCATACACTCCATAGAGGTGACCTTTATGGAAGAGTGGGCATAAAAAAGCCTTTACTTATACCTAAACATTGTAAGGCTCGTTTTAAGTCTGACAAAACATGAAGGAGACTCTTTAAATATATGGAGAAAGATGCTGTGGTCAGATGAGACCAAAATTGAACTTTTTAGCTATCAAGGTAAACGCTATGTCTGGTGCCAAAACAATACAGCTCATCATCCCAAGAATACCATCCCCACAGAAAAACATGATGGTGGCAACATCATGCTGTGGGAAGGTTTTTCAGCAGCAGGTACAGGGAAAATGGTCTGAGGGGAAGATGGATGGTTCAAAATACAGGGATATTCTTGAGCAAAACTTGTTTCAGTCGGTCAGTGATTTGACACTGGGACAGAGGTTCACCTTCCAACAAGACTGTGATCCAAAGCATACTGCTAAAGTAACATTAGAGTGGTTTAAGGGAAAATGGGTAAATGTTTTGGAGTGGCCTAGTCCAAACCCATACCTTAATCCAATTGAGAATATGTGGTCAGACTTGAAGATTGCTGTTCACCAGAAGAAACCATTTAACTTGAAGAAGCTTGAGCAGTTTTGCCTTGAGCAGTGGGCAAAAATCCCAGTGGCAAGATGTGGAAAGCTCATAGAGACGTATCCAAAGTGACTTTCAGTTGCAATTGCCTCAAAAGGAGGGTCTACAAAGTACTGACTTTAAGGAGGTGAATACTGAAGTTTTCAGTTATTTTGTCCTATTTGTTGTTTGTCTCACAATAAAAAGAAAACCAAATGTTCACAGTTGTAGGCATGTTCATGACATGAAGTGATGCAAACCCTAAAAATAGTGACATTCCAGGTTGTGAGGTAGCAAAACATAAATAATGGCAAGAGGGTGAATACTTTTGCAAGCCACTATATCATTTAAATCTGTGTTTTAACCCTTACCTCATACTCTCCTCATGTTAGATAGCAAAAAAATCATGACAGATTACCTTTAAGAAAGTACAAGTGAGTTTTTGTCTTCTATGGAGAATATTTATGTATGAAGAATTATTGGGCAACTATTAATGTGCATACTAATTATGCAACTAAATGAAAGCACATTTTCCATCTCAGTTGTTTACTTTCATCTGTTAAAAGTGAGAATAATAACCAAACAACTCAAAATGTACAAAATTACATTTTTGACAAAATAAATCAGTAACGAATACAGCCACCCTTCTTTTCAATAAAAGTCATAAGCATTCATTGCATGGAGTCTGTTAATGTCTTAACCTGTTGAGGATCAACTTTTTGGGCAGCAACAACCACAATCTTTCAGACACTGCTCAGAGAGGTGCACTGTTTTCCGTCACCATAAATCTCCCATTTAAGAAGGCCACAGAGCTCACAATGCCGTTGATCTTGAAAGGTCCAATGAATTTCTGTCCACGTTTTTGTGAAGGAACATTTAACTTCAGATTCTTAGTTGCTAACCACACGGAATCTCCTACCTTGAACATGGGTGCAGGTTTACGGAATCTATCAGCCGATCTCTTATAACGTTCTTGAGCTGTAGTCAGGGATTCCTTCAGAACCTCCAGATTTTGCCTCATCGTAGTCAGCCTTTCCTCCACTGCCGGAAACGGAGAATTAACTGGAGCCCTAGGTAAGGTACACGGATGATAACCCAGAGTGTCAAAGAAAGGTGTAAATTTAGTGGAGGCGCTCTGAAAATTGTTATATGAAAATTCGGCTAATGGCAGCAACTCCAACCAATCATCCTGGAGATGGCTGACATAGCATCTTAGATATTGTTCCAGCATCTGGTTGGTACGCTCAGTCTGACCATTTGTCTGGGGATGGTAAGCGGAAGAGAGACACAGACATTGATATTGAGTGCAGAGCAAAACCCCTTCCAGAATCTTGAAGTGAACTGTACTCCACGGTCAGAGATGATCTCACCCGGGACCGCATGCAACCGAAAGACATTCTGTATAACCAAGTTCACTGTATCTTTAGCTGAGGGGAGGCCGGTGCATGGAACAAAATGAGCAGCTTTAGTCAGGCGATCAACTACCACCATGATTGTATTCATGCCCCCCGATGTAGGCAGCTCCACAATAAAGTCCATTGATATTGGCCCCTAAGGGCGGGACGGAGCAGGTAATGGTTGTAGAAGACCCATAGGTGCCACATGAGAAGTCTTGTAACGAGCACATACCTTGCAAGAGAGAACATAGTCCTTGGTATCCTTCAGGCAAGTTGGCCACCAGAAGAATCGGCTCAGGAACTCTTGTATCTTCTGTACCACCCTGTGACCAGCCAACTTGGAGTCATGTACCAACTTGAGGATCTGCAGACGGACGACTTGCCACCCTTAAAGACAAGATTAATATCCACAGGTGGGTTGTCAGAAATACATCACCGTCTTAAGCCTCCCTGCACTCCTTCCACAAGTCCTAATCGTGGATAACTCTGATTAAATTGGCATCAGATAGAATGGTCTTGGACGGGGCTCCAGGTACGGAATCCGCAGCATGGATTCGGGATAAAGCATCAGCCTTCCCATTACGAGAACCTGGACGGTACAAGACAACAAAGTTAAATTGATTTGAAAATAAGTTCCAACGAGCCTGACGAGGAGAAAGACATCTAGCGGATCTAAGGAACTCTAAATTGTGATGGTCAGTTAGCACTATGATCTGTTGTGCAGCTCCTTGCAGATGATGCCTCCATTCTTTGAAAGCCGCAATAATAGCCATCAATTCCTTGTCTCCCACATCATAATTCTTCTCTGCTGAGGTTAGTCTATGGGAAAAGAAAGCACAAGGATTTAGCAGACCCTTCTCTCCAGTTCTTTGGGAGAGAATAGCCCCCAAAGCATTATCAGAAGCGTCCACCTCCACAATGAAAGAAAGTGTTGGATCTGGGTGTATCAACAGTGGTGCTGAGGTGAAACAGATCTTAAGCCGATTAAAAGCTTCTTGAGCCTGTGATGACCACTTAAAGGGCTTTTCCTTCTTTATCAAGGAAGTAATGGGACGGACAATATCAGAAAAATTTTGAATGAAGTGTCTGTAGAAATTTGCAACATCAATAAAACGTTGGACCTCCTTAACGTTCTTGGGTATCGGCCAGTCAAGGATAGCCTGAATCTTACCAGATTCCATGTTCAGCCCCTGGGGAGAGATGATATAACCTAAGAACTGTATCTCAGAATGATAGAACTCGCATTTCTCTGGCTTAATATACAGATGGTTTCAGACATCTTAAAACAGTTTTGACATGTTCTTCATGTTCCTGTAGAGAGTCAGAAAAGATTAGTATATCGTCCAAATAGATCACCACAAACTGGTCCAACAAATCTCTGAAAATGTCATTAGCAAGGTGTTGAAACGTTGCAGGGGCATTACAAAGCCCAAAGGGCATCACAAGATATTCAAAGTGTCCATACCGGCATCTGAATGCTGTCTTCCACTCACTGGACGAATACGCACCAAATTATAAGCCCCACGAAGATCCAGTTTAGAGAACACCTTAGCATGGCGGACTCTTTCCAGTAATTCGGGAATCAGAGGCAAAGGGTAATTGTTTCGTATGGTTACCTTATTGAGTTCCCACACAGGGTCTCAGGGTCCCATCCTTCTTTTTTACAAAAAATATACTGTAGGTGCCCCAACTGGTGAGGAAGAAGGATGTATGAAGCCTTTGGCCAGATTTTCATCAATATACTCCTTTAAGTCTTGAAACTCAGGTGCCGCCAAAAGGTATATGTTACCAAAAGGAATAGCTGCCCCAGGAAGCAGCTCAATGGGACAGTCATAATGCCTGTGAGGAGGAAGCTGATCTGCATTCTTCTTGTCACAGATGTCAGAGAACTCTTTGTATGCTGAAAGTAAAGTAAATACCTGTACATGTGGTTCTGTAGCCGTGGACTCAAGGACAGCTTCTGTTAACGCTGAGTTGCTCCTTGTTGGAAAGATAATCTCCTTGGTCTCACAGTTGATAATTGGGTTCTGAGAACACAACCAAGGAATTCCTAAAATCACAGGAAAATGAGAAGAAATTAGCAAGAAAGAAAGTTGCTCCTGATGATTAGGCTCCAACAAAATTTCAAGGGGTATGGTCTCCTGATCCACAGGCCCAGAGATTAAAGGTGACCCATCCACTGTTTCCATGGTAATTGGAGAGGCTCTTTGCTGAATTTCAATACCATGTTCCTTGGCAAATGCGATATCCATGAAATTGCCACCTGCACCAGAGTCAATCATAGCTGAACTGGAAATCCACTGTCCTGAACACAGGATCTTAATAGGGAGAGAACAGTGAGAGTTCTTTTCCTTAAGCTCCTTGGGGGGTGAAGTCATAGAAAGTGAATGGAATACAGCGTTTAAAGGCAGGCTACATTCAGAGATGTCAGATTCATCATCCCAGTTGTCATACTCCCCTACCGCTGCTAGCATCTTGTTAGGCCACTTGGGACAGTTGATTAAAAAGTGATCAGACTCACCACAGTAGAAACATAGACTTTCACAAAGGCGATACTCCCGGAGCTCATTAATCTCGCGCCTTTGAACGGAATCAATTTGTATGGGCACCTCCTCCACCTCCCAAAATGTTTTACCTGCAGGCTCTTTGGAAGGAAGGGAAAAGTTAGAGATACGGTTAAAGGCAGCAAACTTCTCCTGCCCACGCTCAGTAAGGCGAAAGTCAATGCGTACACAATGCTGTATTAACGTTTCTAGCTCTTGTGGTGACTCAGAGCGAGCTAATTCATCTTTTACAATACTAGACAGACCCCTTTTAACCCCTTTCTGACATTGGACGTACTATCCCGTCGAGGTGGGGTGGGCCCGTATGACCGCCGATGGGATAGTACGTCCAGCGTGATCGGCGGCGCTCACGGGGGGGGGGCGCTGTTATGATTGAACTGGTGGTTGGGAGCACTAGAAATGACCAGATGAGCAAACTAGTAATGCGGGACGAGCTCTGGGAAGTGGGAGCTCTGCTGACCGCAAGCCCTAATCCTATCACAACAAATAGAAATAGCCGTGGAGCGTTCCTGACTCTGCCTAGACGCCTCTTCACAGCCTAAGAGCTAACTACCCCTAAAGATAGAAAATACAGCCTACCTTGCCTCAGAGAAATTCCCCAAAGAAATAGGCAGCCCCCACATATATTGACTGTGAGTTAAGATGGAAGTCACAAACACAGAAATGAAACAGGTTTCAGCATAGGAGGCCAGACTTAACTAAACAGACTGAGGATAGAAAAAGTATCTTTGCGGTCAGCATAAAACACTAACAAAAAACCGCGCAGAGTGTGCAAAAGAAACCACCGCACCGACTCACGGCGTGGTGGTGCCACTCTGCATTCCAGGGCTTCCAGCTAACAGAACAAAATCATAGCAAGCTGGACAAAAACAATGATAACAAATAAGCTAGCAGAGACTTAGCTTTTGCTGAAGTAGACAGGTCATCTGAAAGATCCAAGAGAACTGAACCAGTACTAGGACATTGACAGCTGGCATCAAGTAACGATCTGAGTGGAGTTAAATAGAGCAGCCAGCCAAGGCCTAAACGAGATCAGCTGGAGATGGAACCTCAGACCCAGCAGCTCCACTCTCAGCCACCAGAGGGAGTCCATGAACAGAACTCGCCGAAGTACCATTCATAACCACAGGAGGGAGTTTGAGAACAGAATTCACAACAGGGCGCGGCCGATCGCGACCGGGTGTCAGCTGACTATCGCAGCTGACATCCGGCACTATGTGCCAGGAGCGGTCACGGACCGCCCCCGGCACATTAACCCCCGACACACCGCGATCAAACATGATCGCGGTGTACCGGCAGTACAGGGAAGCATCGCGCAGGGAGGGGGCTCCCTGCGGGCTTCCCTGAGACCCCCGGAGCAACGCTACCTCCTTCCTCGCTGCAGGTCCTGGATCCAAGATGGCCGCGGCATCCGGGTCCTGCAGGAAGGGAGGTGGCTTACCAAGTGCCTGCTCAGAGCAGGCGCTGGTAAGCCTGCAGTGCTCTAAGTCAGATCGGTGATCTGACAGAGTGCTATGCAAACTGTCAGATCACTGATCTGTGATGTCCCCACCTGGGACAAAGTAAAAAAGTAAAAAAAAATAACTTCCACATGTGTAAAAAAAAATAAAAAATTCCTAAATAAAGAAAAAAAAAATATTATTCCCATAAATACATTTCCTTATCTAAATAAAAAAACAAAACAATAAATGTACACATATTTAGTATTGCCGCGTCCGTAATGACCCCACCTATAAAACTATATCACTAGTTAACCCCTTCAGTGAACACCGTAGGGAGAAAAAAAAAACGAGGCAAAAAACAAAGCTTTATTATCATACCGCTGAACAAAAAGTGGAATAACACGCGAACAAATAGACTTGTATAAATAACCATGGTACCGCTGAAAACGTCATCTTGTCCCGCAAAAAAGGAGCCGCAAAACAGCATCATCAAAGAAAAAATAAAAAAGTTATAGTCCTCAGAATAAAGCGATGCCAAAATAATTATTCATTCTATAAAATAGTTTTTATCGTATAAAAGCGCCAAAACATAAAAAAATGATATAAATGAGGTATCGCTGTAATCGTACTGACCTGAAGAATAAAACTGCTTTATCAATTTTACCAAACGTGGAATGGTATAAACGCCTCCCCCAAAAGAAATTCATGAATAGCTGTTTTTTTGTCATTCTGCCTCACAAAAATCGGAATAAAAAGCGATCAAAAACTGTCACGTGTCCAAAAATGTTACCATTAAAAACGTCAACTCGTCCCGCAAAAAAAAAGACCTCACATGACTCTGTGGACCAAAATATGGAAAAATTATAGGTCTCAAAATGTGGAGATGCAAAAACGTTTTTGCTATAAAAAGCATCTTTTAGTGTGTGACGGCTGCCAATCATAAAAATCCGATATAAAAAACGCTATAAAAGTAAATCAAACCCCCCTTCATCACCCCCTTAGTTAGGGAAAAATAATAAAATTAAAAAAATGTATTTATTTCCATTTTCCTGTTAGGGTTAGGGCTAGGGTTAGGGCTAGGGTTAGGGCTAGGGTTAGGGCTAGGGTTAGGGTTAGGGCTAGGGTTAGGGCTAAGGTTAGGGCTAGGGTTAGGGCTAGGGCTAGGGTTAGGGTTAGGGCTAGGGTTAGGGTTAGGACTAGGGTTAGGGTTGGGGCTAGGGTTGGGGCTAGGGTTGGAGCTAAAGTTAGGGTTAGGGTTGGGGTTAAAGATAGGGTTAGGGTTGGGGCTAAAGTTGGGGATAGGGTTTGGATTACATTTACAGTTGGGATTAGGGTTGGGATTAGAGTTAGGGGTATGTCAGGGTTAGGGGTGTGGTTAGGGTTACCGTTGGGATTAGGGCTAGGGGTGTGTTTGGATTAGGGTTTCAGTTAGAATTGGGGAGTTTCCACTGTTTAGGCACATCAGGGGTGCTCCAAACGCGACATGGCGTCCGATCTCAATTCCAGCCAATTCTGCATTGAAAAAGTAAAACAGTGTTCCTTCCCTTCCGAGCTTTCCTGTGCGCCCAAACAGGGGTTTACCCCAACATATGGGGCATCAGCGTACTCGGGACAAATTGCACAACAACTTTTGGGGTCCAAGTTCTCTTGTTACCCTTGGGAAAATATAAATTTGGGGGGTTAAAAATCATTTTTGTGGGGAAAAAAAAGATTTTTTATTTTCACGGCTCTGCGTTGTAAACTGTAGTGAAACACTTGGGAGTTAAAAGTTCTCACAACACATCTAGATAAGTTCCTTGGCAAGTCTAGTTTCCAATATGGGGTCACTTTTGGGGGTTTCTACCGTTTGGGTACATCAGGGGCTCTGCAAATGCAACGTGATGCCTGCAGACCAATCCATCTAAGTCTGCATTCCAAATGGCGCTCCTTCCCTTCCGAGCTCTGCCATGCGCCCAAACAGTGGTTCCCTCCCACATATGGGGTATCAGCATACTCAGGACAAATTGGACAACAAGTTTTGGGGTCCAATTTCTCCTGTTACCCTTGGGAAAATACAAAACTGGGGGCTAAAAAAATCATTTTTGTGGAAAAAAATGTTTTTTATTTTCACGGCTCTGCGTTATAAACTGTAGTGAAACACTTGGGGGTTCAAAGTTCTCACAACACATCTAGATAAGTTCCTTGGGAGGTCTAGTTTCCAATATGGGGTCACTTGTGGGGGGTTTGTACTGTTTGGGTACAATATATCACGTGTAGGGTGTATCTAAATATGATACCCCTGAGGTTCTCAGAATGCAACACCTAAATCAGCCAGGAGACCTATTAATGTACTATACAACTTAAAACATAGCTTTTAATAAATATTGTTAAAATATGAAATGGATAATAACAACAATAAAGTGCCAATAAGTGCTCATGTGACCTGTGCCAAATTAAAAATTGGTTTTATCTCACCCAATAGTCCTACTTCTTTTGTTCCTTTTCCGGGAGCATCCAACAGTATTTTCGGGGGAGGGGGAAAGAAATATGTTTCTACACTGCCCCAGTCGTGCCCCTGTGTAGCTCCCGCCCTGACAAGGGCAGTTCCCAAGTCAGTCTAAAGTATTGTACCCACCAACATAAAGTACCCTTCCCTACGCGTTTCCTCTCCCATAGGGGAGAATCATCAGGGGAACTAAAAAATATATATATGTGGGATATTCCTGTCAGGAGAGAGTCCCTGCATCCGCAGGTAACTCCCGTGTCCAGAGTTCCCAGTAGTGGGATCAGACCTGTAGTGGGGTGAGCTGCGGGGCTCAGTGCTTCCACTTAAATGGGTTACCATGTGGACTCGGCGTCCTACATCACTTCCGGTTACCCTTATGCTTTCATACCGCCATTATCATATCCTATGGTCAAAGTAGTATACCTACAAATCAGCCCTCCCCCTTGTTTGGGGGGTGTCACGATGTATTTACTTCCCCACCTTCATCACTTGCCCCATGCCGGTACATCTTTATCCTTCCGGTTCATTCCGGGTGTCTGTACAACGGTACTTCCGTTCCCCTATCTCTCACCGCTAATGCCCAAAGCGGCGAGGACTGTGTGTTGTTTTTCTCCCTCCCCCTACGCTGCAGCGCTCTCCTTCTGCGCACGCGTCTATTCCTCCTTCTCCTGACGCTGTAGCGCTCTCCTTCTGCGCATGCTCTGTTATCTCCAATCATTCTCCCTATGTTACTACTGCACGTTGTACGCTATGTGCGTCCCACTTATTCACATCTAGTGCGCATGCGCACGAACCAAATTATGACGTGCATACCAGATGTAGGTAACTCCGCTACTCGGCATATTCTCTGTAACTGCCGACATTACAAGAGGGAGCGGAGGGGGAGAGGAGGGAGGAGGGAGGGAGGGGGATGGTTATTTGGAGAAGAGGGGGGGAGGGGGGGGAAGAGACAGTTCCCCACTCATATTAATTTTCTCTTACAGTAATTACACCAATTTTTATGAACGACATAACAAGTCATCCATGACTATATACAGCTCTATATCACCTAGGGCAGATAATGGTCTCATCCTATTTTAACTGCTGTAATCATATAGAATATCGTGGAAGTGAATCCCCATTTGCCATTATCCATATCTAATATTTACAAGAAAATCTCCGTTTCAAACTACACATAATGTGAGCCAGAGACCGATGTTACAAATGTAGCAGTGGCCACTATTTGTTCAAAGGTCATAATAGACCAATTACACACTGTTTTCTTGGCCGGAAAACCTCTCACAGGACCAGAAACTACCTCCAACATTTATTCCTTCCTCCAGTAATATGTCCCCAAATGCCCCCCGGGGTCAGTTGGAGCCCAAAGAAAAAAGGACACACACACAAACCCCAACTCGAGCAGGCAGAGGTAAATATTAATAACAATCCATATACAATTAGAAAAGGGGGGGGGGGGGAGAGGGGAAGGAGGGAAAAGGGGGGTTCTAGGATTATAATTGATTGGTAAAGAGAATAATTTAGAGAATAAATTAGAGAAGGACGCTAGGGGGTAACAAAAAGGGCGTTCATAAAAAGCATTTGTAACTCAGCTGCTCGTTCAAGCCTCGGGGATGACAAGTATCCAAACGGAAAATCCATCTCGCCTCCTTCTGTAGCAAGATCCTATCAAAATCACCCCCTCTCCTTGGCCGTTTTACCTTTTCAATTCCCCTAAACTGTATAACCTTCGGGTCCCCATTATGTATTCCATTTACATGTCGGGCAACGGGTGTATCCCTCTTATTGCGAATATCCCCCATATGTTCTCCTATTCTCCTTCTGAATTCTCTGACAGTTTTTCCGACATAGCCCATACCGCAACTACAAGTAATGTAATAGACAATGCCCTTAGTTTTACAATTAATGAAATCTCTGATCTCAAAAGATCTGTCCGGGCCCTCAAACCTCTTACAAACTGATATATGCTCACAGGCTACACAATTGCCACATCTATAGCTTCCTTGTACTCTACTTGGTAACCACATGCTCTCTGTTGTGGGCGTGACAAAATGACTGTGCACCAAGCGGTCACCTATTGTTTTGCTCTTCCTATAGGTAATCTGCGGTCTCTCCCCCACAAAATCTTTAATGTCCTCGTCCATTTGGAGTATGCCCCAATATTTTTCGATGATTTCTCTCACCATTTGGGCCCCGTTGTCATAGGTACATATGAGTCTTGCCTTACCACCTGATTCCTCATCTTTTCTTTTTGGTATCATTAGTTCTCTCCTCTCCTTTTGATTGGCACTTTTGAAGGCTTCTCTGAGTATCTTATCAGGATAGCCTTTTGTCAGAAATCTCTGACGAAGATCATCCGCCTTGATTTTGAAGTCTTTATTATTTGAGCAGTTTCTTTTAAGCCTCAAATATTGCCCTTTAGGTATTCCCTTTTTCAGGGCATAAGGATGGTGGCTTTCCCACCTTAATAATGAATTTGTAGAGGTGGGTTTGCGAAAAATGGTGGTTTCCAGGGTGTCTCCCCTATCTGATTTTGTTATCATCACGTCCAGAAACGCTAGCTTTCTAGGGTCAATTTCATATGTCACTCTTAGGTTCATTTCATTTGAATTCAGTAAATTGATAAATTCCCGGAACTCCACCACAGTCCCCCGCCATAGGATGAACACGTCGTCAATAAATCTGACCCACAAATCAATGTGATTGGTCAGATATATATATTCCTCCGAAAAGACAATGGTATCCTCCCACCAGCCCAGGAACAAGTTCGCATAACTCGGCGCACATGGATTCCCCATGGCCGTGCCCCTGAGCTGGTGGACGACCTTGCCATCAAAACTGAAATAATTTCTGTTTAATACAAACTGGAGGAGAGAGATAATCAACTCATTATGTGGGGTATATTGACATCCCCTGGTTACCAGAAAATGCTTAACACCCGCAATACCAAATTTATGTGGAATAGATGAGTACAGGGATTCGATATCAATACTGGCTAGATGTACCCCAGGTTCAATATGAATGTCATTCAGTTTGTTTAAAAGATCGCTTGTGTCTCTAATATACGACGGTAAAGAGCTCACAAAAGGCCGAAGTATCTCATCCAAATATACACCCACATGGTGCCCCACACTACCGATACCAGATACGATGGGTCTTCCTTTAAGGGGACACGTCCCCTTATGTACTTTAGGCAGTGCATAAAAGGTTGCAGTTACTGGGTGTGTAGGGAGTAAATAGGAGTACTCCTCTCCGCTAATTAATTTGTTATTTCTAGCTTCATCAAGTATATCTTTCAATTCTTTTTTTATAGCCTCTGTTGGATTATTGCTTACTCTAGTATATGTTGTTTGATCATCCAAAAGGGACAGGCACATGTTTCTATATCCCTCCACAGTCATGATGACTATGTTTCCCCCTTTGTCAGAGGGTTTGACAATTATAGAGGTATCCTCTTCCAATTTCCGAAGCGCCTCCATTTCGATTCTTGTTAGATTATGTCTACCATGTGCTGTTTCCCTCCCTTTAATTTCCTCTGTGGTCAATTTGAGAAACACATCAATGGCCGAGATATCGCTGCCTGCTGGCGGCATCTTAGTACTTTTTTCTTTTAGGGATGAAAAGGGGCCATATCCACTTATGACAGAGGGGACCTGATCCAGATTAGCCAGAAGCTGAACGTCCTCAAGTATATCTACTGGGATATTCAGATTAGCACATGTTTTTTTATTTTGTTGTTTAAAAAATTTATGCCATCTCAATTTCCTTATAAACAAATTAACATCTTTAACACAATCAAAAGTGGAGAAATCACTCGTGGGGATAAAGGACAACCCCTTGCTTAGTACCGTCATCTCGGGTTCACTTAGAATTTTCTCTGAGAGGTTTACTACCTGTAATTCTAGTCCCTGTGAAGGGTGTTCCTGCTCCTGAGGGAGTACGCGCTGTCTAAAAAACCTGGTCTTGCAGACGTATGATATCCACCCCCTCTTGAGTAACCTCTATTCCTCCCTCTCTGTCGACCTCGTGTATTTCTCTGTCTGCCCTCCGTATCAGAGGGGTCGGTTTCAGTTGAGGAGAGATCCGTCTCTCTCTCACCCCTATCCAACCGATCCCCAAGGACCTGATATATCTTATTGTCCTTGAAATCCTGGAGGTCCCTTAAGTACTGTTTATGTTTTCTCTCTTTTAATTTATACTGGAACTTCTCAATAGAATTTTGTAACTGGGTTTCTTTAATACTGAAATCACTCTCGTCTTTAAACTTTTTAACAATCTCAATTTGCTCTTTGAGTTTTGTATTTAATTTCTCAAAGCTGGTTTTTTCCTCATTCACCAGTAGGTTCATGAATCTCAGAGAGCTGTTTGTTGCCTCCTTTTCCCAACAACTCATAAGTTGGGAGCTCCGGCAACGAGGAGCGGGTAATAGAGTGATTCGTAACCCCCTGGGAACTATATTATTTTTTAAATACGTTTCTAAGCTCTGAATCTCCCACCATGAGCTTGTATGTTCCTTATACAGTTTATTAAGGTCCTTAAATGCTGTTGTATATGCTGGAGTATATTTTTTCTGAGCGAAGGTTTTCTCAGAGAATATGTCCCTGGCTTCTGTAAGCCATGAATCAGTATCCGGTCCTGTCGACAAGAACCCAGCCATAACAGTGAACCTAATGCCAATATATCACGTGTAGGGTGTATCTAAATATGATACCCCTGAGGTTCTCAGAATGCAACACCTAAATCAGCCAGGAGACCTATTAATGTACTATACAACTTAAAACATAGCTTTTAATAAATATTGTTAAAATATGAAATGGATAATAACAACAATAAAGTGCCAATAAGTGCTCATGTGACCTGTGCCAAATGAAAAATTGGTTTTATCTCACCCAATAGTCCTACTTCTTTTGTTCCTTTTCCGGGAGCATCCAACAGTATTTTCGGGGGAGGGGGAAAGAAATATGTTTCTACACTGCCCCAGTCGTGCCCCTGTGTAGCTCCCGCCCTGACAAGGGCAGTTCCCAAGTCAGTCTAAAGTATTGTACCCACCAACATAAAGTACCCTTCCCTACGCGTTTCCTCTCCCATAGGGGAGAATCATCAGGGGAACTAAAAAATATATATATGTGGGATATTCCTGTCAGGAGAGAGTCCCTGCATCCGCAGGTAACTCCCGTGTCCAGAGTTCCCAGTAGTGGGATCAGACCTGTAGTGGGGTGAGCTGCGGGGCTCAGTGCTTCCACTTAAATGGGTTACCATGTGGACTCGGCGTCCTACATCACTTCCGGTTACCCTTATGCTTTCATACCACCATTATCATATCCTATGGTCAAAGTAGTATACCTACAAATCAGCCCTCCCCCTTGTTTGGGGGGTGTCACGATGTATTTACTTCCCCACCTTCATCACTTGCCCCATGCCGGTACATCTTTATCCTTCCGGTTCATTCCGGGTGTCTGTACAACGGTACTTCCGTTCCCCTATCTCTCACCGCTAATGCCCAAAGCGGCGAGGACTGTGTGTTGTTTTTCTCCCTCCCCCTACGCTGCAGCGCTCTCCTTCTGCGCACGCGTCTATTCCTCCTTCTCCTGACGCTGTAGCGCTCTCCTTCTGCGCATGCTCTGTTATCTCCAATCATTCTCCCTATGTTACTACTGCACGTTGTACGCTATGTGCGTCCCACTTATTCACATCTAGTGCGCATGCGCACGAACCAAATTATGACGTGCATACCAGATGTAGGTAACTCCGCTACTCGGCATATTCTCTGTAACTGCCGACATTACAAGAGGGAGCGGAGGGGGAGAGGAGGGAGGAGGGAGGGAGGGGGATGGTTATTTGGAGAAGAGGGGGGGAGGGGGGGGGGAGAGACAGTTCCCCACTCATATTAATTTTCTCTTACAGTAATTACACCAATTTTTATGAACGACATAACAAGTCATCCATGACTATATGTGGGATATTCCTGTCAGGAGAGAGTCCCTGCATCCGCAGGTAACTCCCGTGTCCAGAGTTCCCAGTAGTGGGATCAGACCTGTAGTGGGGTGAGCTGCGGGGCTCAGTGCTTCCACTTAAATGGGTTACCATGTGGACTCGGCGTCCTACATCACTTCCGGTTACCCTTATGCTTTCATACCGCCATTATCATATCCTATGGTCAAAGTAGTATACCTACAAATCAGCCCTCCCCCTTGTTTGGGGGGTGTCACGATGTATTTACTTCCCCACCTTCATCACTTGCCCCATGCCGGTACATCTTTCGTTCAGCTTCTGGCTAATCTGGATCAGGTCCCCTCTGTCATAAGTGGATATGGCCCCTTTTCATCCCTAAAAGAAAAAAGTACTAAGATGCCGCCAGCAGGCAGCGATATCTCGGCCATTGATGTGTTTCTCAAATTGACCACAGAGGAAATTAAAGGGAGGGAAACAGCACATGGTAGACATAATCTAACAAGAATCGAAATGGAGGCGCTTCGGAAATTGGAAGAGGATACCTCTATAATTGTCAAACCCTCTGACAAAGGGGGAAACATAGTCATCATGACTGTGGAGGGATATAGAAACATGTGCCTGTCCCTTTTGGATGATCAAACAACATATACTAGAGTAAGCAATAATCCAACAGAGGCTATAAAAAAAGAATTGAAAGATATACTTGATGAAGCTAGAAATAACAAATTAATTAGCGGAGAGGAGTACTCCTATTTACTCCCTACACACCCAGTAACTGCAACCTTTTATGCACTGCCTAAAGTACATAAGGGGACGTGTCCCCTTAAAGGAAGACCCATCGTATCTGGTATCGGTAGTGTGGGGCACCATGTGGGTGTATATTTGGATGAGATACTTCGGCCTTTTGTGAGCTCTTTACCGTCGTATATTAGAGACACAAGCGATCTTTTAAACAAACTGAATGACATTCATATTGAACCTGGGGTACATCTAGCCAGTATTGATATCGAATCCCTGTACTCATCTATTCCACATAAATTTGGTATTGCGGGTGTTAAGCATTTTCTGGTAACCAGGGGATGTCAATATACCCCACATAATGAGTTGATTATCTCTCTCCTCCAGTTTGTATTAAACAGAAATTATTTCAGTTTTGATGGCAAGGTCGTCCACCAGCTCAGGGGCACGGCCATGGGGAATCCATGTGCGCCGAGTTATGCGAACTTGTTCCTGGGCTGGTGGGAGGATACCGTTGTCTTTTCGGAGGAATATATATATCTGACCAATCACATTGATTTGTGGGTCAGATTTATTGACGACGTGTTCATCCTATGGCGGGGGACTGTGGTGGAGTTCCGGGAATTTATCAATTTACTGAATTCAAATGAAATGAACCTAAGAGTGACATATGAAATTGACCCTAGAAAGCTAGCGTTTCTGGACGTGATGATAACAAAATCAGATAGGGGAGACACCCTGGAAACCACCATTTTTCGCAAACCCACCTCTACAAATTCATTATTAAGGTGGGAAAGCCACCATCCTTATGCCCTGAAAAAGGGAATACCTAAAGGGCAATATTTGAGGCTTAAAAGAAACTGCTCAAATAATAAAGACTTCAAAATCAAGGCGGATGATCTTCGTCAGAGATTTCTGACAAAAGGCTATCCTGATAAGATACTCAGAGAAGCCTTCAAAAGTGCCAATCAAAAGGAGAGGAGAGAACTAATGATACCAAAAAGAAAAGATGAGGAATCAGGTGGTAAGGCAAGACTCATATGTACCTATGACAACGGGGCCCAAATGGTGAGAGAAATCATCGAAAAATATTGGGGCATACTCCAAATGGACGAGGACATTAAAGATTTTGTGGGGGAGAGACCGCAGATTACCTATAGGAAGAGCAAAACAATAGGTGACCGCTTGGTGCACAGTCATTTTGTCACGCCCACAACAGAGAGCATGTGGTTACCAAGTAGAGTACAAGGAAGCTATAGATGTGGCAATTGTGTAGCCTGTGAGCATATATCAGTTTGTAAGAGGTTTGAGGGCCCGGACAGATCTTTTGAGATCAGAGATTTCATTAATTGTAAAACTAAGGGCATTGTCTATTACATTACTTGTAGTTGCGGTATGGGCTATGTCGGAAAAACTGTCAGAGAATTCAGAAGGAGAATAGGAGAACATATGGGGGATATTCGCAATAAGAGGGATACACCCGTTGCCCGACATGTAAATGGAATACATAATGGGGACCCGAAGGTTATACAGTTTAGGGGAATTGAAAAGGTAAAACGGCCAAGGAGAGGGGGTGATTTTGATAGGATCTTGCTACAGAAGGAGGCGAGATGGATTTTCCGTTTGGATACTTGTCATCCCCGAGGCTTGAACGAGCAGCTGAGTTACAAATGCTTTTTATGAACGCCCTTTTTGTTACCCCCTAGCGTCCTTCTCTAATTTATTCTCTAAATTATTCTCTTTACCAATCAATTATAATCCTAGAACCCCCCTTTTCCCTCCTTCCCCTCTCCCCCCCCCCCCTTTTCTAATTGTATATGGATTGTTATTAATATTTAACTCTGCCTGCTCGAGTTGGGGTTTGTGTGTGTGTCCTTTTTTCTTTGGGCTCCAACTGACCCCGGGGGGCATTTGGGGACATATTACCGGAGGAAGGAATAAATGTTGGAGGTAGTTTCTGGTCCTGTGAGAGGTTTTCCGGCCAAGAAAACAGTGTGTAATTGGTCTATTATGACCTTTGAACAAATAGTGGCCACTGCTACATTTGTAACATCGGTCTCTGGCTCACATTATGTGTAGTTTGAAACGGAGATTTTCTTGTAAATATTAGATATGGATAATGGCAAATGGGGATTCACTTCCACGATATTCTATATGATTACAGCAGTTAAAATAGGATGAGACCATTATCTGCCCTAGGTGATATAGAGCTGTATATAGTCATGGATGACTTGTTATGTCGTTCATAAAAATTGGTGTAATTACTGTAAGAGAAAATTAATATGAGTGGGGAACTGTCTCTCCCCCCCCCTCCCCCCCTCTTCTCCAAATAACCATCCCCCTCCCTCCCTCCTCCCTCCTCTCCCCCTCCGCTCCCTCTTGTAATGTCGGCAGTTACAGAGAATATGCCGAGTAGCGGAGTTACCTACATCTGGTATGCACGTCATAATTTGGTTCGTGCGCATGCGCACTAGATGTGAATAAGTGGGACGCACATAGCGTACAACGTGCAGTAGTAACATAGGGAGAATGATTGGAGATAACAGAGCATGCGCAGAAGGAGAGCGCTACAGCGTCAGGAGAAGGAGGAATAGACGCGTGCGCAGAAGGAGAGCGCTGCAGCGTAGGGGGAGGGAGAAAAACAACACACAGTCCTCGCCGCTTTGGGCATTAGCGGTGAGAGATAGGGGAACGGAAGTACCGTTGTACAGACACCCGGAATGAACCGGAAGGATAAAGATGTACCGGCATGGGGCAAGTGATGAAGGTGGGGAAGTAAATACATCGTGACACCCCCCAAACAAGGGGGAGGGCTGATTTGTAGGTATACTACTTTGACCATAGGATATGATAATGGCGGTATGAAAGCATAAGGGTAACCGGAAGTGATGTAGGACGCCGAGTCCACATGGTAACCCATTTAAGTGGAAGCACTGAGCCCCGCAGCTCACCCCACTACAGGTCTGATCCCACTACTGGGAACTCTGGACACGGGAGTTACCTGCGGATGCAGGGACTCTCTCCTGACAGGAATATCCCACATATATATATTTTTTAGTTCCCCTGATGATTCTCCCCTATGGGAGAGGAAACGCGTAGGGAAGGGTACTTTATGTTGGTGGGTACAATACTTTAGACTGACTTGGGAACTGCCCTTGTCAGGGCGGGAGCTACACAGGGGCACGACTGGGGCAGTGTAGAAACATATTTCTTTCCCCCTCCCCCGAAAATACTGTTGGATGCTCCCGGAAAAGGAACAAAAGAAGTAGGACTATTGGGTGAGATAAAACCAATTTTTAATTTGGCACAGGTCACATGAGCACTTATTGGCACTTTATTGTTGTTATTATCCATTTCATATTTTAACAATATTTATTAAAAGCTATGTTTTAAGTTGTATAGTACATTAATAGGTCTCCTGGCTGATTTAGGTACTGTTTGGGTACATCAGGGGCTCTGCAAATGCAACGTGACGCCTGCAAACCAATCCATCTAAGTCTGCATTCCAAATGGCGCTCCTTCCCTCCCGAGCTCTGCCATGTGCCCAAACAGTGGTTCTCCCCCACATATGGGGTATCAGCGTACTCAGGACAAATTGGACAACAACTTTTGGGGTCCAATTTATCCTGTTACCCTTGTGAAAATACAAAACTGGTGGCTAAAAAATCATTTTTGCGAAAAAAAAAAAGAATTTTTATTTTCACGGCTCTGCGTTATAAACTGTAGTGAAACACTTGGGGGAGCAAAGCTCTCAAAACACATCTAGATAAGTTCCTTAGGGGGTCTACTTTCCAAAATGGTGTCACTTGTGGGGGGGTTTAATGTTTAGGCACATCAGGGGCTCTCCAAACGCAAAATGGCGTCCCATCTCAATTCCAGTCAATTTTGCATTGAAAAGTCAAATGGCGCTCCTTCCCTTCCGAGCTCTGCCATGCGCCCAAACAGTCGTTTACCCCCACATATGGGGTATCGGCGTACTCAGGACAAATTGCACAACAACTTTTGTGGTCTAATTTCTTCTCTTACCCTTGGGAAAATACAAAACTGGGGGCAAAAAGATAATTTTTGTGAAAAAATATGATTTTTTATTTTTACGGCTCTGCATTATAAACTTCTGTGAAGCACTTGTTGGGTCAAAGTGCTCACCACACATCTAGATAAGTTCCTTAGGGGGTCTACTTTCCAAAATGGTGTCACTTGTGGGGGGTTTCAATGTTTAGGCACATCAGGGGCTCTCCAAACGCAACATGGCGTCCCATCTTAATTCCAGTCAATTTTGCATTGAAAAGTCAAATGGCGCTCCTTCCCTTCCGAGCTCTGCTATGTGCCCAAACAGTGGTTTACCCCCACATATGGGGTATCGGCGTAGTCAGGACAAATTGCACAACAACTTTTGGTGTCCAATTTCTTCTCTTACCCTTGGGAAAATAAAAAATTAGGGGTGAAAATATAATCTTTGTGAAAAAATATGATTTTTTATTTTTACGGCTCTGCATTATAAACTTCTGTGAAGCACTTGGTGGGTCAAAGTGCTCACCACACATCTAGATGAGTTCCTTAGGGGGTCTACTTTCCAAAATGGTGTCACTTGTGGAAGGTTTCAATGTTTAGGCACATCAGGGGCTCTCCAAACGCAACATGGCGTTCCATCTCAATTCCAGTCAATTTTGCATTGAAAAGTCAAATGGCGCTCCTTCCCTTCCGAGCTCTGCGGTGTGCCCAAACAGTGGTTTACCCCCACATATGGGGTATCAGCATACTCAGCACAAATTGTACAACAACTTTTGGCATCCATTTTCTCCTGTTACACTTGGTAAAATAAAACAAATTGGAGCTGAAATACATTTTGTGTAAAAAAAAGTTAAATGTTCATTTTTATTTAAACATTCCAAAAATTCCTGTGAAACACCTGAAGGGTTAATAAACTTCTTGAATGTGGTTTTGAGCACCTTGAGGGGTGCAGTTTTTAGAATGTTGTCACACTTGGGTATTTTCTGTCATATAGACCCCTCAAAATGACTTCAAATGAGATGTGGTCCCTAAAAAAAAATGGTGTTGTAAAAATGAGAAATTGCTGGTCAACTTTTAACCCTTATAACTCCCTAACAAAAACAAATTTTGGTTCCTAAATTGTGCTGATGTAAAGTAGACATGTGCGAAAATTTACCTATTAAGTATTTTGTGTGACATATCTCTGTGATTTAAGGGCATAAAAATTCAAAGTTGGAAAATTGCAAAATTTTCAAAATTTTCGCCAAATTTCCGTTTTTTTCACAAATAAATGCAAGTTATATCGAAGAAATTTTACCACTATCATGAAGTACAATATGTCATGAGAAAACACTGTCAGAATCGCCAGGATCCATTGAAGCGTTCCAGAGTTATAACCTCATAAAGGGACAGTGGTCAGAATTGTAAAAATTGGCCCGGTCATTAACGTGCAAACCACCCTTGGGGGTGAAGGGGTTAAAAATAGGCAATTGTGCATAACTGTCCCAATTAATATCTACCGCTAATCTCCTGAATTCAGCAGCATACTCAATAACACAATGTTTAGCCTGGCCTAAAGACAATAAAGCAGATTCAGCAGTTGCACGGCGATTAGGATCATCAAACATTAATGCCATAGCGGCCAAGAAATCATCCAAGTTATTTAACCGTGGGTCACGAGACTCAATCATCGGATTCACCCAGGTGAGCGCCCGTGCGGTCAGCAGCATTATTACACACAATACTTTGGATCTATCATTAGGAAAATGGTCAGCATGCACATCAAAATATAGCATACATTGATTCACAAAGCCACGAAATTTGTCGCGATCACCATTAAATCTGAATGGGGGCAACTTAGGTGGGCTAGCTGGTGGCGGTTGCCCAGAGGGTAAAGTCGCTTGTGCAGCTATTTTCGTGCTTATGTCCTGAAAAGCCCATTCATACTGGGACTCTATGCCAGGAAGTTTGTTTTCCTGGGCTGCCATGCGGGTGCTTAAGTCCTGCAAAGTTTGTCCAGGCACTTGTTGATTGTTTTCAATGCTTCCAAACTACTTTTGCAGACCTTTCACATCTTTCTGCAGTGATCTAATTATGGAAAACACCTGCTCTAATCTGCTTTCTGCTGTCATTGTTCCAGCAGTCTCCTCTTTTCTGGCTAGAGTATCCTGTAATAATTATAGGGGATAACTCAGGAGACTCTTTTCGTGGAACAAGACAACTACAGGACACAGTTCTATAAGTGGTAAAGTTTATATTATCACACGGTGATTCAAACAGATGCAGAGAGAAACTCAAGTCCACAACACTTGGTGTAAATATTAAACACAGCTTAACAGTCTATAGGGAACTTCAGAGGAAAATGCAATCACGCAGAAAGTCTATGAAGCACAATTATTCTTGAGGATACTTGACATGAATAAGTCCTTGTTTAGTCCAAGCACAGATAGATATGCTTATAAGGCAGTTCAAATAATATCTTAGCTCAACCAGGAAGGCCTGGGTAATAGTCTCAGGTTTTTGCAGAGCAGCAACAGCTTACATGTCCAACAAATGCAGATGGAAGTAAACACGAGCAGCAGATGAAGGAGGATTACTGGAAACCGATGTATGCAGCAGAAACTCAGAGCAGAGTAGCAGGATAACCACACAGGTTCACAGGAGCAGGTATATAGCCAGGGAGCCACCAGGTTCAGGAGCTGGATGCAAGGCAGAATACTCTAGCACAGACTGAAGGCTGGGGTGGAGTTTTATAGCAGGAAGACACAGTGCACATGAGACCAAAGACGCCATCTTGGAAAAGGGCAGTAATGCACAAAAGGTAATAAAAAATGTTCAGAGTCCTGACAAAAAGGGAGGAAAAGGTACGGATTGTAGTGGGTTCAGGTGCGGGATTCCGATGCCACAGCTGCAGGTCACGGCACTGTGACATGCATGGGGGGGGTAGTGGTATGTTAATGAAGACAGGAGGCTCAGATTTTTTCTAGGCGCTGAAGGCCCCAAAGCCTGGAAGAAATCTATAGCATACAGAAATAAAATAAGACCGCAAATATAAGGCATACAGGTAGAACTAGTTTAACAATTCTATCACCTGTATGCCCATATATATACGTTATATACTTCCCAGGATGTGACAGATACCGTTTAATTTTTTGGGTCTAGTTATAGTGTAAACATAGAAAGTTGGTCAATAAATAATAAAAAAATTCTAATGATTAATCTTTAAATCTTATCCTCTCATGTGATTCCATTTAGTTTCATACTAGAATTAAAATGATAAAATTGGAAAAAAAACAAGTCTAGAATTTACACTGATGTTTACATACAGCAATGTTAAAGGAAATGTAAAGCATACCATTCACTATCCTAGGTAGAGTAACTGTTTTCATTATGGATAGATTTTCGTGGAGTTGGCCCATATAATAGATTGCAGGAATTGTGAAGTCAAAGACATTTCATCACTGTTAACATGCTGGACCCAAAATGGCATTACATTACTACAAGGTCACCAGACATAGCAAAGTAAAGCAGAAAAAAACGAGAGGTCTATATGACTTAGGCTAGAATTCTAAGAAGTTCATAGCTCATATGCGGTGTGATAACAGGTTACAAGTGTTTTTTATGTCCTTAATACACCTTTAATAAACCTTATAAAATCCATGTAAAGAAAAAAATGGGTGTTTGTATGTACAAGTATATTGGAGGAGGAAGTGGCAAAGGAATTTTGTTTGTCTGCATTTATGGCTGACCTTTTTATTATCTTATTGCTGTTTGCTTTATTTTCACAGCACTTAGTTTATTTAAATCTTGAAAGCATATTTGTATATGGCAATTAATATTTTGCATTGTTATGTTATGTACATACTTTTTAGTGAGAAAAGAGAATACTGCATATTGAAAGTTGCCAGTACACATTACAACATCGTTGGCCGAATCTGCAAATGTAGATGGGACTGACTGACTATCTTAAAGAGGTTGTCTCATCTCACGAATTCGTGTGAAAACAAGCAACTTTGTAAATTATTTATTTTTAAAATCTTTCCATTTTTTAGAATGGACATACTTTTAAATTTGTAGTGTACAGCTCATTGCCAAGTTTCTGGCCAGATTAGAAGTCTCAGATCTCCTAGGCACCTAGTCTATATCTAGTGCATCTTTGACATACAGCTTGCAATCGCTGCTCCGAAGCTGGCATGGTTGCTAGATCCAGCCTCAGTGTCCTTGCACTTCTCTGCTGCGGTGGCAAAACTGCTTCTCCTAACAGCATGGGAGAGAACCCAGTTTGACCAGTAGTCCAGTCATGTTGCAGCGTGAGCTGGTAATCCACAGGGGTGCATCACCACCTCCAAAAAGCATAAAGCTGGGAGGCAGAGGAGCAGTGAGCTTCTGAAGATAGGAACATGAGACAATCTGTTTAAGCATACGAAATCGCCCTAATTATTGGGCCGGTAGAAGGATTGGGCATATTTTCTGTCGTCAGCCCTTTTGTTCTCATTGCTGACATACGCAAAAGTCACTATTTATCAGTAATTTACCTGAGTCTGCTGTTGGCATGTGTAATAAATCCAATGGCAAAAATAACATAACTCTGCTATTGGTGAAATAGCATACAGTATATTTATCTAGCAGTTGTACGAATGGCGTAAAGCCTGCTGACATAAGCAATCATTACTATTTACCGGTAACATACCTGAATCTGCTGTTGCTGTGTGTAATATAGCTGATAGCTAAAAAAATTACCCACACATTGCTAGATACAGGGAATTTGTACATAACACCTCTGTGAGGGCACTTGTGACAAGTAAAGCCAGGAAATGTTTTTTCATAACATGTTTAATATGGGAAAGGGTGATGTTAAGTGACGGGGACGTGGATGTGGTGGTGCCCGCTAAGGCTATGTGACAGATCAGAAGGTGACTTTATCTCGTTCTAGCTTTCTGTCAAAATTGGGTCTGTGTGCTGCACCACTGTTGAACCTAGAAAAATGCGAGGATGTTGTGGGTTGGATGGCAGACATAGGCTCCAGTGCGTTGACAAGCAGCACCAGCAAGGCTTCCACACGGTCTTCCCATTACTCTCCATCTTGAAGCTCTGCAGCACTGCCTTGGCGAAGCAGCAGCACACTCTGCTGAAGCTCATCTGTTTAGGTGGTAAAGCACACAGCGCAGCAGAACTGTTGAAAGGGATAAAAGACCAGACCAATCAGTGTCTCTCCCCCACTGAACCTCCAACCAGGTCTGGTTATGTGCGATAATGGGCGTAAATTGGTGGCGGCTTTAAAGCTCGGCAAGCTGGTACACGTTCCATGCATGGCCCACATGCTGAACGTGGCTGTACAACGGTTTTTAAAAACATACCCTGACGAACCTACTTGCTAAGGTATGCCATGTCAGTGCCCATTTCCAAAGGTCATCTCAGACTTTCACCAGTATGGCTGCACTGCTGCAGCACTTTCATTTGCTTCGTCACCAACTGATTTGTGACCTGCCAACACTCTGGAATTCTACCTTTCATATGTTGGCAAGGAATAGTGAGCAGGAGAGGGCAGTGGCTGAATTCCAGCTTCTCAATGCCTGTCAGAGTAACACCCAGCCCCCACACATAACTGCCTGAGAGGGTGTGGATTGCTGTCATATGTGAGGTTCTTCAAAACTATGAGTACTGCACCAAGATGGTGAGCGCTGATGATACTAGGTGTTGTGAAGAGTAGAGGGTGGTTAGTGTTTGTCCTGGTGGGGACACTGAACAGCTGACTCTTTGTAGTCGGCCCTACCAGGCTCAGTTCATGTCCAGATGCCTTTCCCAAGACTCTCACATGAAAAAGATTTTGCAACCATGAAATACTGGCTGTGCACCTTTCTTGACCCATGGTACAAGGAGAAATGTCCTTCTCTCATGTCGGTGTCAGACGTGCCATTTTCAGTGCATGCATGCCAGAGGGTTGTTGTTGAAGATTTGCTGAAAAGATTACCCTCAGAAAACACTGCTGGCAGAGGTACCACCTCTTTTCACCAACAAGAATTACAGGGGAGGGACACGCACACCAGGTATTACACAGGCGAGGGAGTTTGTCCACCAGTTGGCCATTTTCATGAAACCTTCTCATCAGCAAGGGCTATCTGTGGGTGTAACTATGACAAGGAGGGGGAAGTTGACCAAGATGGTTAAGGAGTACTTAAGTGACCATACCAGAATCCTTCCTGATTCTTCAGTGCCCTTTAACTATTGGGTGTCGAAGCTGCACACTTGGCCTGGCCTCTTATTGCAACCCAAGCTCTGTAACAGTGCCCATCAATGCATTGATATGCTCCACACACTTCTTCAGGTTTGAGCCTTACACAGAATACTGTAATAATATGAGAAATGAAATATGTTCTATATATATGCTGCTAGTTTGAAAATCTTACCCACACATCCCTTTATAAAGGGAAATTCGACATAATGCCTCTGTTAGCATATGCCATATACTGCTGACTTACGCAGCACCCCAGTAGGTGGGCAGAATGCTTGGGTACAAAATCTGTGCCTGAGGGTGAAACCACTGTCCCTTCACCTGTGTTACATCCTTCCCAACCTGCTGCCTAGAATGCAGGCACTGATGCCTCTTGCCCACAAACTGCAGTTGCACATACAGTAAGAACATTTAGCCACCACGTCCACTTTTTGGTTAAAGTGCAGCATTCAGTTTTCCCTTGTCAGCATATATGTCTCTTCCCAAATTGTTACTTAGATAGGGCGTACAAATTCGTTAACACTTTTCATTGTCTGGTGCTGGCCAAAGAACATTCCTGGCTTTTCTAGGCTCCTAAATGAGACTTGTGTCTCTTTATTAAATTGTTGCTTCCATTAAATTTTTTACATTTTGATAAAAAGAAAAAATTGTGGTGGGGTATTGGCCAGTTTCTGAACCTTTTAAGTAGGCCTAAGAAATTGGGTTAATACACTCCACAGAACTATTCAGGCCGCAGCCTTACACATATTGAAACATGGTCATTGTCATGCTAAGGCCTTTACATGAGCTCTGTAGCACTGCCTTTCACTTGAGTAATACACTCCACAGACCTCATCACTCTCTGGGACATATCCTGTAATTACTTCGCTGTTGCTCAAAACTATACAAAGGAGACATCCGACCTGGTAGGGTAATTTCCAGAAGAAGGGAGTAGGCTTGTGCAGATTGGTCAATGACACTCCTGTCTCTTTCCCCTGAGGAGGCTGCTTCCAAGTAAAATGAGGTTTGTACATAATCCTGACATGGGTTTCAGGCCTGACAGACTGAGCATAATACAGGCCCTCGCTTGCATACACTGTTTTCAGCATTTAATTCAAATGCTTTTGGTGTCTGGTAGAACCCAATTTACTGAAACTAAGCATACAGCTCCCCAACCCCTGTATTATATTCACCTTAGAGCAGCTTCACCTGCTATGACAGTGGCTCCATTGGAATCCGGTGGCCAAAATGAACTGTGGGGCTCACAAAACTTGAGTTTTATGGCGCCTGCTGGCCCTCTGAAATTGTGAAGCAAGGGTCTCATAATGACATGGCTGTGGGCGTGGTGGTGGTGGTGGCAGGCAAAGCCCAAAATTCAAATGGGTATGTTTTAGCTGGCATTGTAAAGTGATGGCGAATATGTATTTCACTATCAAGCTAACAATTTAGAATGTGGGAGGGACCTTCCAAATGTAGGAGTGAGAGCCCTCCCAAATGTATGATACAAGGCCACCTGATGGCCCTTCCCAAACTCAGGTTTCATGACACCTGCCGCATAATAACCTGGCGGTGGACATGGTGGTGGTGGCGGGCAAAGCCAACAATTCAAATGGGCATATTTTAGCTGGCATTGTAAAGTGCTGGTGAATATCTGTTCCACTATCAAGCTAGCAATTATGAATGAGGGAGGAACCTCCCAAATGTAAAAGTGAGGGCCCTCACAAATATAAAAAGAAAAAATAAAATCCAAAACACTCATATGCGAAAGGGGAGGCTTAATTTTTTTTAATTATTTTTTTTGTATTTTTATTGTGATTTATATACAAGTAATTATGAAGGAAAAATGTTTCTTAGCATTTTTCCCTGTAAAAAGCAATTTACCATCTATACTCGAGTATAAGCTGACCTGAGTATAAGCCGACCCCCCCTAATTTTGCCACAAAAAACTGGGAAAACTTAATGACTCGAGTATAAGCCTAGGGTGGAAAATGCAGCAGCTACTGGTAAATTTAAAAAATAAAAATAGATACCAATAAAAGTAAAATTAATTGCGACGTCAGTAGTTTAAGTGTTTTTGAATATCCATATTGAATCAGGAGCCCCATATAATGCTCCATACAGTTCATGATGGGCCCCATAAGATGCTCCATACAAAATACGCCCCATATAATGCTGCACAAATGCTGATTATGACCCCATAAGATGCTCCATAGACACATTTGCCCCATATAATGCTGCACAAATGCTGATTATGGCCCCATAAGATGCTCCATACAGATATTTGCCCCATATAATGCTGCACATGGCCCCATAAGATGCTCCATACAGATATTTGCCCCATATAATGCTGCACATGGCCCCATACAGATATTTGCCCCATATAATGCTGCACATGGCCTCATAAGATGTTCCATACAGATATTTGCTCCATATAATGCTGCACATGGCCCCATACAGATATTTGCCCCATATAATGCTGCACATGGCCCCATAAGATGCTCCATACAGATATTTGCCCCATATAACGCTGCACATGGCCCCTTAAGATGCTCCATACAGACATTTGCCCCATATGCTGTTACTGTGATTAAAAAAATAAAAAAATACATATTCACCTCTCAGGCACTCCAGCACTTGCTATATTCACCTGCTCCCTGTTCCACCACCGACCGCTGCTGTGTCTTCCCCGTCTCCTGCACTGATGTTCGAGCAGAGGGCGGCGCGCACTATTCGCGTCACTGCGCCCTCTGACCTGAGCGTCATTGCAGAGGATGCGGAAGATGCAGCGGCGCCGAAGGTGGAATGGGGAGCAGGTGAATATCACCCACTGAGTTATACTCACCTGCTCCTGGCACGGTCCCTGCACTTCTGTTCCCCGGCGCCGGCAGCATCTTCCTGTAGTGAGCGGTCACATGGTACCGCTCATTACAGTAATGAATATGCGGCTCCACCCCTATGGAAGTCCATATTCATTACTGTAATGAGCGGTACCATGTGACCGCTCACTACAGGAAGAAGCTGCCGGTGCCGGGAAACCAGGGACATGCAGGGACCGTGCCAGGAGCAGGTGAGTATTATTACACAGCTCCCCCTCCCCTGCCTACCCTTGGGTATGACTCGAGTATGAGCCGAGAGGGTTGCTTTCAGCCCAAAAAAGTGGGCTGAAAATCTCGGCTTATACTCGAGCATATACGGTAGGTTTGGTTTGGTAGGTTTTCTGATAAATCCGTAAAATCGGCGCAATAGTCTGACAACATTATTCCTAGAAACCATATGTGAGTCAGAAATGCATGCAGGCATCTTCTCTATGATGTTCTCATTTACTTTTAGTATTTTTATATCCATTTCAGCTTTTTTCTCAGTCCCCCAGACCTGTTTGATGGGTCCAGCAGAAAAATATTTTGCTTTCCCATTGACTTGCATTGGATTTGTTATTCGGTACGAATACTGTTGTATATTAGAAATTTTACGGACCGAATTCCCAGAATCCGAATATTTCTTTATTCGATCATCACTAGTGATTATCAGAAGCATCTAGTAACAATTTACTGCCCTCTCCATTTGGAAAACATGTACATGCTGCTGAACTGAGAATACTGGTTTATGGGGGGGCTTGGCTGATCTTTGGCTGTCCATTTGTATTGACTATGTATAAGTAGCTTAAGAATGAGAAACTTTGGTTACTATCACATATCCTGAACTGAAATCCTCTAAATGTAAGTGCAACGTAAGGCTTCAATGTCAATTGTGTACATTTTGGTCCATGTTGTAGGATCTAGGAACATATGCTTCCCTTATACAAATGATTTAAACAACAGTTAAGCATTTAGCTAATTACAGCACTTTCAGTCAGTGATTCATTATTCCATGGAAAGCTCCTTAAAGCACACATTTTTTGATCAGTTCACTTTTATGTTTAAGCAAACAACGTTAGCAAATAGTTATGTCATTATGAACATCAGTCATTTAAAGTGAATTGGTCTGAACGATCCACCCCCCCAAACTGTTAATATGGTGATGTTGCTCACTTAAAGATAATGTCATCCACACCTTTACTTAGCAATATTTTGCTAAAGAAAGGAAAAAAAACCAAGTACCATATATACTCGAGTATAAGCTGACCCGAGTATAAGCCGAGACCCCTAATTTTGCCACAAAAAACTGGGAACACTTAATGACTCGAGTATAAGCCTAGGGTGGGAAATGCAGCAGCTACTGGTAAATTTCAAAAATAAAAATAGATACCAATAAAAGTAAAATTAATTAATACATCAGTAGGTTAAGTGTTTTTGAACATCCATATTGAATCAGGAGACCCATATAATGCTCCTTAAAGTTCATGATGGGCCCCATAAGAAGCTCCATACAAAATACACCCCATATAATGCTCCATAAAGTTTATGATGGGCCCCAATAGATGCTTCATACAAAAATATTTCCCATATTATGCTGCACAAAGGTTGATTATGGCCCCATAAGATGCTCCATAGAAAATGTGCCCCATATACAGTGCCTTGCGAAAGTATTCGGCTCCCTGGAACTTTTCAACCTTTTCCCACATATCATGCCTCAAACATAAAGATACCAAATGTAACTTTTTGGTGAAGAATCAACAACAGTATCACGGACCTGCCTGTTGTGTTGCTTGGTCTTCATGATACTCCCTTTGCGTCAAACAGAACCCTGAGACTATCACAGAGTAGGTGCATGTATACGGAGACTTGATTAAACACAGGTAGATTATATTTATCATCATTAGGCATTTAGGACAACATTGAATCATTCAGAGATCCACAATGAACTTCTGGAGTGAGTTTGCTGCACTGAAAGTAAAGGGGCCGAATAATATTGCACGCCCCACTTTTCGGTTTTTGATTTTCCACAAAACTTTAAATTAACCAATAAATTTCGTTCAACTTCACAATTGTGTTCCACTTGTTGTTGATTCTTCACCCAAAAAATTACATTTGGTATCTTTATGTGGGAAAAGGTTGAAAAGTTCCAGGGAGCCGAATGCTTTCGCAAGGCACTGTAATGCTGCATAAAAGTTGATTGTGGCCCCATAAGGTGCTCCACAGAAACATTTGCCCCATGTAATGCTGCATAAAGGTTGATTATGGCCCCATAAGATGCTCCATAGAAACATTTGCCCCATATGCTGCTGCTGCGATTAAAAGAAAAATGACATACTCACCTCTTGTCCTGAGCAGACGGGGACACCGACACTTGTGATATTCACCTGTTCCCGTTCCACCGCTGCGCTCTGCTCCATCTTCTGTCTCTCTGCAGTGACTGTTCAGGCAGAGGGCGGTGCACCCAATAAACAGGTCATCGTGTTCTCTGACCTGAACGTCACAGCCAGAGGACACGGAAGACGGAGCGGCGCACAGCGGTGGAACAGAGACAGGTGAATATCTGAATGTTCACCCTCCCCCGTTATACTCACCCTCCCGACATGGTCCCTGGCAGCTTCTCCGATGGGATGCTCTCAGACGCCGGCAGCTTGTTCCGGTGTTCAGCTGTCACTGATACCGCTCATTAAAGTTATGAATATGCACTCCATCCCTATGAGAGTGGAGTCGAGTCCATATTCATTACTTTAATGAGCAGTACCATGTGACTGCTGAACACAGGAAGAGCTGCCGGTCCGGAGAAGCAGGGACATGCAGAGACGCGCCGGGAGCAGGTGAGTATGATTTGACAGCTGCGGCTCCCCCTCAGCCGCCGACCCCCTGGGACAATGACTTGAGTATAAGCCGAGAGGGGCACCTTCAGCCTAAAAAAATGGGCTGAAAATCTTGGCTTATACTCGAGTATATACATTAAAAAATGTTGATTTATTTATTTAGAAAATGAGGTTTAAGTGCTCTAGGTATGGACATGCACTTACCAAGCTTATTCCTCTCTTACTCTATTCCCCACACAGCCCAAACTTCCTCTGATTGATTGACAGCTCACTGTTGTATAGTTAAGCCAATAATCTGTCAGTGAGCCAGAGGAAGGTGAGGCTGTCGCACAAAGTATTTAGATGCTGAAATGTGGACTGGTGGCTGGACCACACAATTAGCACAAAGGATTTAGATGCTGAAATGTGGACTGGTGGCTGGACCACACAATTAGCAGAACGGATTTAAATGCTGAAATATTGACTGGTGGCTGGACCACACAAATAGCATAAATAATTTATATGCTGAAGTGGAGACTAGTCGCTATAGCACAGAATCAGCAGCACTTTGGATTTATCTGCTGAATTGGTGACTTGTGGCTGCTCCACAAAATTAGCACTCCAGATTTATATGGTGGAAGGTCAATTTGACACATGATCCTATCTATCTGAACTAGCTGAGAATAAACAGCATAGCTAACTATCTGACTACTTGCAGCAGCAGCCTCACTATGCTGTTACACTCATAAAATTGCACCGAAGCCACATGTCTGCTTTTTAAATGGAGGGAGACATGTTACTTTGGCAGCCAATGACACAAGCCCTTGTGTCCGGATGTTCTGGATGATTTATGTGCCCTGATTGGCTGCTGGAATCTCCACCCATTTAGTTAGTAAAAAAAAAAAAAAAACAGTCCGCAGCTCCTCTGACCTCACCCAAAACCCTCTTCTCATCAATCATGTCCCCCCCAGCTCATCATGCAGCACTACTATTCTAGCCAAAGTCCTAATAGATAGAATTGGTGGAAACTCAATCATTTACTGAACTTTGGCCGACGTTTACCAATTTTGAAGAAAATGCTTGGGAATCCAAACACAAATCCGAATGTGCAAAGTTTTAGTTAATTTTATGATTGGCAAACATTTTCTGAACAAGTTCACTCATCTCTAGTGGTGATCATTTAAATCCACAGGTGCTTCACAAAATTTTATAACATTGAGCTGTGAGAATAAAAAATCAAATTTTTCCCACAGAAATGTTGCTTTAACCCCAAATTTTTCATTTTCATAAGCGTAATAGGAGAAAATGGATCATACAATTTGTTGTGCAATTTCCATTTGTTGGAAGGGAAGGAGCACCATTTGATTTTTGAATCGCAACATTGGCTAGAAGTGATAGCGGACGCCATGCTGTGTTTGCAGAGCCCCTAATCTGCATAAAAAGTGGAAACCCCCCACAAGTGACACTATTTTGGAAACTATACCCCTCAAGAAACTTATCAAGAGGCGTGCTGAGCACTTTGAACACACTGGTGCTTCACAGAATGTTATAACTTTTCGCCGTGAAAATGAAAAAATACATTTTTCTTGCAAAAATGTTGCTTCAGCCCCCAATTTTTCCTTTGCACATGGGTAACAGGAGAAAATTGTAACAGGAGTGGTGGAACCACTGTGCCGTGGTCCAAGGAGAGCCTGTAGGGGTCTAACTAGGTGAACACTTGACTCTTTACTAGATCCCCTGATAGTGGGGTTAGACTTGGCTTCAGATGGACACCAGCTGCTATGCTAGGATGGCCCTTGGATGCACAGCAGCTGACCACTATATGGAAGCTAGAACTGCCCGGAAGGAAGGTTCTGCTGATACAGGCAGGCAAACCAGGAACTTAGTAATGGCAGGTGATGTGGAGATGGCTGGTATATAGATAGGCACTAGCAAGTGCAGGCTGGTATAGCTGGCATACAGGCAGGCACTGGCAGGGGCAGGCAAGTATGGCTGATATACAGGCAGGCACTGGCGAGTGCAGACTGGTACGGCTGGTATATAGGCAGGCACTTGCAGATGCATCCTGGTATGACTGGTATACAGGCAGGCAGGTGCCGGCAGACTAGGCTGGAATTCAGTAACATACAGCAGGTACAGGAAGACAGGTACAGGCAGGGACAGGAAGGTACTCTCAGGTACAGGGGATTTGAAATGTTCGCCTACTGAAATGTGCGTTCAGTAAATGCACTCAATACATGGTCGGGGCCCCTTTTGCATCAATTACTGCATCAATGTGGTGTGGCATGGAAGTGATCAGTCTGTGGCACTACTAAGGTGTTATGGAAGCCCAGGTTTCTTTGATAGCAGCCTTCAGCTCATCTGCATTGTTGGGTCTGGTATCTCTCATCTTCCTCTTTACAATACCCCATAGAATTTCTATGCGGTTAAGGTCAGGCGAGTTTTCTGGCCAATCAAACACAGTGATACTGTTGTTTTTAAACCAGGTATTGGTACTTTTGTCAGTATGGACAGGTGTCTAGAGGTTAACTAGTCTGACAGTTTTATAGGTTGTGTTGTTTTGGACGTGACAATACCAAATATGGGCACTTTTTTTGTTTATTTTTGCTTTTACATGAAAATACCAAATTTATTGGTATAATATTTTTTTGCATTTTTGTGTACTTTATTTTGTGATTTTTAAATTATTTTTATAATTTTTTTAATTTAAATTTCCATGTTTTTACTTAGTCTTAGTTATGGGACTTTTTTATACTCTCATCACTGTTATAATGTACTAGATGGTGGCCCGATTCTAACGCATCGGGCATTCTAGAGTATGTATGTAGTTTATTTATGAAGTTTTCAGAATAATGCAATTTATACACATGGCCGGCCGGGTGCAACCAATTAGCGAAGTGTGGTTTAAATTCCGCACCAATTCGCGGCCGGACTGCGCCTGTTGCTGATTGATCACGCCCGGCCGGCTCCAGGTTTTTGAGGGCCCAGGGTGAAAGAGTCTCAGTGGGCCCCCCTCTTTAACACATACCACGATTGATGATGCACATATGCAGCAGAGAAATATACCACAGCCAAGTAGCATATAACACAGCCCACGTAGCATATAACACAGCCTACGTAGCATATCAGACAGCCCACGTAGTATATAGCACAATCCACGTAGCATATAACACAGCCACATAGCATATAGCACAGGCCACATAGTATATAACACAGCCCACATAGCATATAGCACAGCCCACGTACCATATAGCACAGCCACGTAGCATATAACACAGCCACGTAGTATATAACACAGCCACATAGTATATTGCCCAGCCACATAGTATATAGCACAGCCACATAGTATATAGCACAGCCCACATAGTATATAGCACAGCCCACGCAGTATATAGCACAGCCACGTAGTATGTAGCACAGCCACGTAGTATGTAGCACAGCCCACGCAGTATACAGCACAGCCCACGCAGTATATAGCACAGCCCACGTAGTATATAGCACAGCCCACGCAGTATATAGCACAGCCCATGCAGTGTATAACACAGCCCACGTAGTATATAGCACAGCCCATGCAGCGTATAACACAGCCCACGCAGTATATAGCACAGCCACGTAGTATATAGCACAGCCCACGCTGTGTATAACACAGCCCACATAGTATATAGCACAGCCCACATAGTGTATAGTACAGCCCACGTACTATATAGCACAGCCCATGTAGTATATAGCACAGCCCACGTAGTATATAGCACAGCCCACACTGTATTTAGCACATCCCATGCAGTGTATAACACAGCCCAGGTAGTATATAGCACAGCCCACGCAGTGTATATCACAGCCCACGGAGTATATAACACAGCCACGTAGTATATAGCACAGCCCACGCAGTGTATAACATAGCCCACATAGTATATAGCATAGCCCACGTAGTATATAACACAGGACACATAGTATATAACACAGCCCACATAGTATATAGCACAGAGACGTAGTATATTGCCCAGCCATGTATATTGCACAGCTACATAGTATATAGCACAGCCCACGTAGTATATAACACAGCCACATAGTATATGGCACAGCTCACGCAGTATTTAACACAGCCACGTAGTATATTGCACAACCACGTAGTATATAGCACAGCCCACATAGTATATAGCACAGAGACATGGTATATAACACAGCCCATGCAGTATATAACACAGCCCACGTAGTATATAACACAGCCCAAATAGTATATAGCATTATGAGCACCATATCCCTTTTAAAAAAAAAGAATTCAAATAAAAAATAGTTATATATTCACCTTCCGGCAGCCCCCGGATCCAGACGAGGCACTTAGTGATGCTCCTCGCGATACTCCGGTCCCAAGAATGCATTGCGGTCTCGCGAGATGGTGACGTAGCGTTCTCGCGAGACCGCTACGTCATCATCTCGCGAGACCGCAATGCATGGCCCGGAGCGTCGCGAGGAGCGGGAAAGGCGCCAGAAGGTGAGTATATAATGATTTTTTATTATTATTATTTTTAACATTAGATCTTTTTACTATTGATGCTGCATAGGCAGCATCAATAGTAAAAAGTTGGACACACAGGGTTCATAGCAGCATTAACAGACTGCGTTACACCGCGGCATAACGTGGTGTAACGTAGCCAATAACCCTGTATGAGCACTGACTGGAGGGGAGTATGGAGGGACACTGACGGAGAGTATGAAGGGGCGATTTCGCAGACGGACTGTGCCTGTTGCTGATTGGTCGTGGCCTGCCAGCCGCGACCAATCAGCGAAGTGGGATTTCCGTTACAGACAGACAGACAGACGGAAGTGACCCTTAAACGATTATTATAATGAATTGCAATGCATTATACATATCAGTGCTGCTCTGACAGAAGCCTATTAGAGCATGTTGTTGGCATGGTCTAGATAGGCCACTGTCGCTAGCAGACCCAGAGGTCATCATTTGACCTTTGGTTGCCATAGCAATAATTTGGCCCTGCCTTCTAAATGCTGCAATCTTTATTGATCACAGCATTTAGGGGGTTAAACAGCCAGGGGCCATGCGGGAACCGCTCCTGCAGTGAGAGCTTGGGCTTGGCTATCGCATAATCCAAACTCCCGGTTCATGAGCTGCTCATGATTTCCATGACATACCCATACATCAAAAGTTGGGAACAACTACCCAACAATTACTTATGGGTATGTAAAAGGTTGTGAATAGGCTAATAATGCTGTAAAATTTCATCCATGATTTACTGCTTCTGAACATGTGCTACATAGAGACAGGAGAGAAGGAAATAATCATGTCTCTGTATATTGTGTACCGGAGTCACCAGAGTAGCTTGTCTCCAACCACTAGCTCATAGACAACTGGAGAAAACAGTTGTAAAATACAGGATGCAAGTCACAAAATGTCCAGACATAGATATAATATCCATGTACAAACACACTAGCTTATTCTAAATGGTTACCTTGAATGATAGATATACTTTTTATCCTGCTATTTTATTAAATCCTGTGGTGCAATCATGACACTTTGGAACAATTTGCAAGAAAATGACCACAAATGCAAAATGCTGGATGGTATGTTAAATAAGAGGCCTTCAAGGGTAGTCTGTCAGCAGATTGCCTTAATCATGTGTTGGATAATGACAGAATTGTGATCATTTTTATGTGTGATCACATGCTTTTGGTCATTTTTATTTTTTTGTGTAATTGTCATGATTATTTTTTGTGCTGATCATCATCACTATTTCCAGCATCTCTGAGCTTTCCATATTCACTTCAAGATTGTCCTATCTTTTGTTGCTCTTTCAGACACCTGTATTCCTGGAGTTGTATCTAAATTTTATGGTACCTGGGGCAAGAATTCAGTATGGCGCCCTGCCCCCCACCGGGCACATATGGGATTTCAACACATAGTCACGTGAGGATGTGGTGCTCTTCCTAATTCTCTCAGTGTTCAGTAAAAATTGAGAAAAGCAGGAAAAAAAGTGAGTTGTCATGTGACAGTGAGTATGAAAATCGCATATGAGTGAAGTGGCCATGTGATGACTGACAGAACCTGAAAGCAGAGCTGAGTGAGTATATTACATGCTGTTAGGATTAGCATGCTTACAAGTCTTCAGTTTATGCTCAGATACCCCCACACTGCTCATTCTCTATTCTGTGCCACTCTCACTTTTCTGCCCCATACTGTCTCCTCACACTATTCCAACCAATAGTCTCCTCATGCATTTCCCTCTCCCTCTTCATACTGTCTCCTCTCACATTCCTCCTGCTGACCATACTGTTTCCACATATATTCACTCCCTCACTCTCCATAATGCCTTCTCACACATCTCCCCCAATTACCCATACTGTGTTCACACCTATCCCATCACCCTCGCTCCCCATACTGTGTCCACATGCATTCTTCCTCTCGATTCCCATACTGTGTCCACATAAATTTTTGCCCTCACTACCTATACTGTGACTTCACCCATACTCCCTCTTGTTTCCCATACTGTGTGCACACACATTCCTCTCCTGCTCTCCACTCTGTGTCCACACTAATCCTCACACTAACCATACTTTGTCTGCACCCATCCCCCTCTTACATTCCCCCTCGCTCCTCAAACTGTGTCCGCACTCACTTTTCATATTGTGTCCGCACTCACTCCCACTCATCATACTGTGTCTTCACCCACTCCCCCACTCATCATACTGTGTCTGTGCCCACCCCTCACTTATCGTACTGTTTTCACACCGTGGCTTTCAAATTTGTCCTGCTCCCCATATTGTGTCTGCACTGCTCCTGTCAATTCTTTGCTCCCCAAATTTCTGTCCTCAAGTCTTCCACATCATACCCCATGTTAAGGCTAGCGAATGCACAAAATAATAAAGATGTAGATATGAGGTGCGTTTGCAGCCCGGGGTCCACTGTGCAGAGATGGTACCTGCTGCTGAGTAATGGCGAATGGACACTTGCTCACACGTGGGTTAGACCTCACCTCCATAATAAATGATTTATCAACATCGGGGCGTTGTAACATAGGAGCGCTAGCAAAGTGTGACTTGATAGAGAGAAAGGCCTTGGAGACCTCCTCCGACAACAATTTGGGATTTGCTCTCTTCTTGGTGAGGGCAACCAAGGGAGCTACCAAAGTTGAGAAGTGAGGAATGAACTGGCGATAATAATTAATGAACCCTATAAAGCGCTGCACCGCTTTAATAGAATGGGGTTCCTGCCAGTCCATCACAGCCTGTAGCTTGGCAGGGTCCATGGCCAATCCCCGGGCGGAGATGATATAGCCCAGGAGAGGCAAGGATTCCTGCTCAAACACACACTTCTCCAACTTGGCATAGAGGGAATTTGCCCATAGGAGGTCAAAGACTTTGCAAACATCTCTCCGGTGGGAGTCTATATCTGGAGAGTAGATGTGAATATCATCCAGATAGACTATGACCGAGGTGGTGAGCATGTCCCGGAAGATATCATTCACAAAGTCTTGGAAAACAGCAGGAGCATTACAGAGCCCGAAGGGCATCACCAGGTATTCATAGTGCCTGTCCCTGGTGTTAAATGCCGTCTTCCATTTATTCCCCTCACGGATGCGAAACAGGTTGTAAGCACCCACGAAGATAAAGCTTAGTAAATACCCTCGCTCCCCACAACCTATCGAATAGCTCAGATATCAGAGGCAGAGGGTATTTGTTCTTAACGGTGATGGCATTAAGACCCCTGTAATCTATGCATGGACGTAATTCTCCATTCTTCTTCTGCACGAAGAAGAACCCCGCCCCTGCAGGTGACACTGACTTCCCAATGAATCCTCTTGCCAGATTCTCCTGAATGTATTGGGTCATCGCCTCCATCTCCGGGGGAGAACGGGGATAGACTCGACCCCGGGGTGGCTCTGCACCAGGCAAGAGGTCAATAGGACAGTCATAGGGGTGGTGGGACAGAAGGGTCTCCACAGCCCTCTTGGAGAACACATCCGCATAGGGCCAATAGTGCTTGGGGAGGGAGGAAAGATCTGCGGGTACTTCAGTTGTAGCAACCTGAATGCACTCCCTCAGACATCTACCCTCACAAGACACTCCATCCCAGAATTCTCCCAGTGGACCACTCAATATGAGGAGAGTGGTAGCATAGCCATGGTATCCTTAACAGGACCTCATCAATTTCCTCGGGAATGGCTAGCAGGGAGATAATCTCCTAATGGGATGGAGATATGGACAAAGTAGATGGGATGGTCTGGTGTGTTATTTGTGAGGGCAGAGTCGACCCATTCACCACTCATACAGTCACCGGCTTGGCGAGCATCACTAGGGGTATTGCGTGGCGTTGGGCGAAGGCAGAGGACATAAAATTCCCCTCCACTCTGGAATCCACACAAAGCTCGACTGAAAGAGTGATTGGGCCTAAAGTGATTGTCCCTTTGAATGACAGTTTGGAGGAAAACATCACCGTGTCTAGTGTACCACCTCCTACATCCACTAGATGCTGACGTTCTCCCGACTGCTGGGAACATCTGGAGGCAAGATGTCCTGACCGCCGGTAGACATGACAAACCTTGAGTGCACGAGCGGTCCGGGATTTACTGTAGATCCCGCTCGTGACACCTCCTTGGCCTCATGTGGCTTGGACCAGAGATTCCAGAGGTATGGCGAAGGTGGGAGTCAGCCGAAACCTCTACCTACACTAGGCTCGCTCCAACCTTCGCTCATTAAAACGAAGGTTGATGCGAGCTGAAACAGCTATTAGCTCCTCCAGTGTGGTGGTAATCTCCCTAGTGGCCAAAGCATCCTTTACATGTTCACCCAAGCCCCTCCAAAATACAGGGATGAGGGCTTTATCCAGCAACTCCAGCTCAGATGCTAAAGTTCGGAAGTGGAAAAATGACTGACCAAGGATGAGCCCTGTGTCAGGGCCAGCAGTTGGAGCGCCGTATCATGAGTGACTTGAGGTCCCAAAAAGACCTGTTTCAGAGTGCTCAGGAACCGGAGAGCACTCTGCACCACATGATCGTCGCGCTCTCACAGCGGCGTAGCCCACTCCAACGCCCTGTCCAACAAAAGGGATATAATAAATTCCACTTTAGCCCACTCTGAGGGGAAATGTGCAGCCAGGAGCTCAAGGTGTATCGCACACTGGTTCACAAATCCCCTGCATGACTTGCTATCGCCAGAGTACCTATCTGGCAGTGGGAGGCGGGATAAGGTTGGAGCAGAGGTGGCAGTGGACAAACTAGCTGCAGCCATGCTAGCAGCCTGAACAGCTACTGCGGTAACATCCACAGCTGAGGTTGTGTGCTCGAGAGCCGCCAACCTGCCCTCCAGCTGCTGGATGTACCGCTGCAGTCGCTGTTCATCCACCATTACTTGTTGTGATTTTGCTTTTTGCTCCCTCTAGTGGTCATTAGTGATTTGACTCTGGAGCGTCTGTCTTTTCCTATATCCTCACCTGGGCCGTTAGTTCAGGGGCGTTGCTATATAAGCTCCCTGGACCTTCAGTTCAATGCCTGGCATCGTTGAAATCAGAGCTAATCTGTTGTGCTCTTGTCCTCTGATCCTGGTTCCTGTTTTTAAAGCTAAGTCTGCTTCCTTGCTTTTTGCTTTAGTTTTGTTTGGTATTTTTGTCCAGCTTGTTCCTATCTGTATCCTGACCTTTGCTGGAAGCTCTAGGGGGCTGGTGTTCTCCCCCCGGACCGTTAGACGGTTCGGGGGTTCTTGAATCTCCAGCGTGGATTTTTATAGGGTTTTTGTTGACCATATAAGTTATCTTACTACATTCTGCTATTAGTAAGCTGGCCTCTCTTTGCTGAACCTGGTTCATTTCTGTGTTTGTCATTTCCTCTTACCTCACCGTTATTATTTGTGGGGGGCTTGTATCTTGCTTTGGGGTCCCTTTCTCTGGAGGCAAGAGAGGTCTTTGTTTTCTTCTCCTAGGGGTAGTTAGATTCTCCGGCTGGCGCGAGTCATCTAGCGATCACCGTAGGCATGATCCCCGGCTACTTCTAGTGTTGGCGTTAGGAGTAGCTATTTGGTCAACCCAGTTACCACAGCCCTATGAGCTGGATTTTTGTATCTTGCAGACTTACACGTTCCTCTGAGACCCTGTCCACTGGGGTCATAACAGTATGCCAGGCCAGTATTAAATGTTTAATGCATTGCAGAAGTGGGATTATAAGAAAGAAAATTTTGAGTTTTTTTTTTTCCCTCTCTCATTTTTTTTTTTTTCTTTTCCCCTTTACCTCAGAGTGGCTTAAGCTTGCTGCAGACATGAATGTCCAGACCCTGATTACAAGTGTGGACCAGCTTGCCGCTCGTGTGCAGGGTATACAAGATTATGTTACCAGAAATCCTAGGTCTGAACCCAAGATTCCGATTCCTGAACTGTTTTCAGGAGACCGATTTAAGTTTAGGAATTTCAGGAATAATTGTAAATTATTTTTGTCCCTGAAACCTTGTTCGTCTGGAGACTCTGCTCAACAAGTAAAAATTGTTATTTCATTCTTACGGGGTGACCCTCAGGATTGGGCTTTTTCGTTGGCGCCAGGAGATCCGGCATTGGCTGATATTGATGCGTTTTTTCTGGCGCTCGGTTTACTTTATGAGGAACCCAATCTTGAGATTCAGGCAGAGAAAGCCTTGCTGGCTATGTCTCAGGGCCAGGACGAGGCTGAGGTGTATTGCCAAAAATTTCGGAAATGGTCCGTGCTGACACATTGGAACGAGTGTGCACTGGCCGCTAATTTTAGAAATGGCCTTTCTGAGGCCATTAAGAATGTTATGGTGGGTTTTCCCATTCCCACAGGTCTGAATGATACCATGTCCCTGGCTATTCAAATTGACCGGCGGTTGCGGGAGCGCAAAACCGCAAATTCCCTCATGTTGTTGTCTGAACGGACACCTGATTTGATGCAATGTGATAGAATCCTGACTAGAAATGAGAGGAAAATTCATAGACGCCGGAATGGCTTGTGCTACTACTGTGGTGATTCTACACATGTTATCTCAGCATGCTCTAAACGTATATCTAAGGTTGTTAGTCCTGTCACCATTGGTAATTTGCATCCTAAGTTTATTCTGTCTGTAACTTTGATTTGCTCACTGTCATCTTATCCTGTCATGGCGTTTGTAGATTCAGGTGCTGCCCTGAGTCTTATGGATCTCTCATTTGCTAAGCGCTGTGGTTTTATTCTTGAACCATTAGAAAATCCTATCCCTCTTAGGGGTATTGATGCTACGCCATTGGCAGAAAATAAGCCGCAGTATTGGACACAGGTTACCATGTGCATGACTCCTGAACACCGCGAGGTGATACGTTTTCTCGTTCTACATAAAATGCATGATTTGGTTGTTTTGGGGCTGCCATGGTTACAGACCCATAATCCAGTCCTTGACTGGAAGGCTATGTCAGTGTCTAGTTGGGGCTGTCGTGGTATTCATGAGGATTCCCTGCCTGTGTCTATTGCTTCTTCTACGCCTTCGGAAGTTCCGGAGTACTTGTCTGATTATCAGGATGTCTTTAGCGAGTCCAGGTCCAGTGCATTGCCTCCTCATAGGGAATGTGACTGTGCAATAGATTTGATTCCAGGCAGTAAATTTCCTAAGGGAAGACTGTTTAATCTGTCGATACCTGAACATACCGCTATGCGTTCATATATCAAGGAGTCTCTGGAGAAAGGACACATCCGTCCGTCTTCTTCCCCTCTTGGTGCGGGATTCTTTTTTGTGGCTAAAAAGGACGGATCTTTGAGGCCTTGTATTGACTATCGGCTTTTAAATAAGATCACTGTCAAATTTCAGTATCCTTTGCCGCTGTTGTCTGACTTGTTTGCCCGGATTAAAGGTGCCAAGTGGTTCACCAAGATAGACCTTCGTGGTGCGTACAACCTTGTGCGCATTAAGCAAGGAGATGAATGGAAAACCGCATTCAATACGCCCGAAGGTCATTTTGAGTACTTGGTGATGCCATTTGGGCTCTCTAATGCCCCTTCAGTTTTTCAGTCCTTTATGCATGACATTTTCCGGAACTATCTGGATAAATTTCTGATCGTTTATCTGGATGATATTCTGCTTTTTTCTGATAATTGGGACTCGCATGTGGAGCAGGTCAGGATGGTCTTTAAAATTTTGCGTGAAAATTCTTTTGTTTGTCAAGGGCTCAAAGTGTCTTTTTGGTGTACAGAAGGTTCCCTTTTTGGGGTTCATTTTTTCCCCTTCTGCTGTGGAGATGGACCCAGTCAAGGTCCGAGCTATTCTTGATTGGACTCAGCCCTCGTCAGTTAAGAGTCTTCAGAAGTTCTTGGGTTTCGCTAACTTCTACCGTCGTTTTATCGCTAACTTTTCTAGCATTGTGAAACCTTTGACGGATATGACCAAGAAGGGCTCCGATGTGGTTAATTGGGCTCCTGCTGCCGTGGAGGCTTTCCAGGAGTTGAAACGTCGGTTTACTTCGGCGCCTGTTTTGTGCCAGCCTGATGTCTCGCTTCCCTTTCAAGTTGAGGTGGATGCTTCAGAGATTGGAGCAGGGGCCGTTTTGTCGCAGAGAGGCCCTGGTTGCTCTGTTATGAGACCTTGCGCCTTTTTCTCTAGGAAGTTTTCGCCTGCGGAGCGAAATTATGATGTGGGCAATCGGGAGTTGTTGGCCATGAAATGGGCATTTGAGGAGTGGCGTCATTGGCTCGAGGGTGCTAAGCATCGTGTGGTGGTCTTGACTGATCACAAAAATCTGATGTATCTCGAGTCTGCTAAACGCCTGAATCCTAGACAGGCCCGCTGGTCATTGTTTTTCTCCCGTTTTGACTTTGTTGTCTCGTATTTACCAGGTTCAAAGAATGTGAAGGCCGATGCTCTTTCCAGGAGCTTTGTGCCTGATGCTCCTGGAGTCGCTGAACCTGTTGGTATTCTTAAGGATGGTATTATCTTGTCAGCTATTTCTCCAGATCTGCGACGTGTGTTGCAGAGATTTCAGGCTGATAGGCCTGATTCTTGTCCACCTGACAGACTGTTTGTGCCTGATAAGTGGACCAGCAGAGTCATTTCCGAGGTTCATTCCTTGGTGTTGGCAGGTCACCCAGGAATTTTTGGCACCAGAGATCTGGTGGCCAGATCCTTTTGGTGGCCTTCCTTGTCTAGGGATGTGCGGTCATTTGTACAGTCCTGTGGGACTTGTGCTCGAGCTAAGCCTTGCTGTTCTTGTGCCAGCGGGTTGCTCTTGCCCTTGCCTGTCCCTAAGAGACCTTGGACACATATCTCCATGGATTTCATTTCTGATCTTCCGGTGTCTCAGGGCATGTCTGTTATCTGAGTGATATGTGATCGCTTCTCCAAGATGGTCCATTTGGTTCCTTTGCCTAAACTGCCTTCCTCTTCTGATCTGGTTCCTGTGTTTTTCCAGAACGTGGTTCGTTTGCACGGCATCCCTGAGAATATTGTGTCAGACAGAGGATCCCAGTTCGTTTCCAGATTCTGGCGATCCTTTTGTAATAGGATGGGCATTGACTTGTCGTTTTCGTCTGCTTTCCATCCTCAGACTAATGGACAGATGGAGCGAACTAATCAGACTTTGGAGGCTTATTTGAGGTGTTTTGTCTCTGCTGATCAGGACGATTGGGTGACCTTCTTGCCGTTAGCTGAGTTTGCCCTTAATAATCGGGCTAGTTCCGCCACCTTGGTTTCACCGTTTTTCTGCAACTCTGGTTTCCACCCTCGTTTTTCTTCGGGTCATGTGGAACCTTCTGACTGCCCTTCGGTGGATTCTGTGGTGGATAGGTTGCAGCGGATCTGGAATCTTGTGGTGGACAACTTGAAGTTGTCACAGGAGAGGGCTCAGCGCTTTGCCAACCGCCGCCGCGGTGTGGGTCCCCGACTACGTGTTGGGGATTTGGTGTGGCTTTCTTCCCGCTTTGTTCCTATGAAGGTTTCCTCTCCCAAATTTAAACCTCGTTTTATTGGTCCTTACAAGATATTGGAAATTCTTAATCCTGTATCCTTTCGCCTGGATCTTCCTGTGTCATTTGCTATCCACAACGTGTTTCATAGGTCCTTGTTGCGGCGGTACGTTGTGCCTGTGGTTCCTTCTGCTGAGCCTCCTGCTCCGGTGTTGGTTGAGGGCGAGTTGGAGTACGTGGTGGAGAAGATCTTGGATTCTCGTCTCTCCAGGCGGAGGCTTCAGTACCTGGTCAAGTGGAAGGGCTATGGTCAGGAAGATAATTCCTGGGTGGTCGCCTCTGATGTTCATGCGGCCGATTTAGTTCTTGCCTTTCACGCCGCTCATCCTGATCGCCCTGGTGGTCGTGGTGAGGGTTCGGTGACCCCTCACTAAGGGGGGGGTACTGTTGTGATTTTGCTTTTTGCTCCCTCTAGTGGTCATTAGTGATTTGACTCTGGAGCGTCTGTCTTTTCCTATATCCTCACCTGGGCCGTTAGTTCAGGGGCGTTGCTATATAAGCTCCCTGGACCTTCAGTTCAATGCCTGGCATCGTTGAAATCAGAGCTAATCTGTTGTGCTCTTGTCCTCTGATCCTGGTTCCTGTTTTTCAAGCTAAGTCTGCTTCCTTGCTTTTTGCTTTAGTTTTGTTTGGTATTTTTGTCCAGCTTGTTCCTATCTGTATCCTGACCTTTGCTGGAAGCTCTAGGGGGCTGGTGTTCTCCCCCCGGACCGTTAGACGGTTCGGGGGTTCTTGAATCTCCAGCGTGGATTTTTATAGGGTTTTTGTTGACCATATAAGTTATCTTACTACATTCTGCTATTAGTAAGCTGGCCTCTCTTTGCTGAACCTGGTTCATTTCTGTGTTTGTCATTTCCTCTTACCTCACCGTTATTATTTGTGGGGGGCTTGTATCTTGCTTTGGGGTCCCTTTCTCTGGAGGCAAGAGAGGTCTTTGTTTTCTTCTCCTAGGGGTAGTTAGATTCTCCGGCTGGCGCGAGTCATCTAGCGATCACCGTAGGCATGATCCCCGGCTACTTCTAGTGTTGGCGTTAGGAGTAGCTATTTGGTCAACCCAGTTACCACAGCCCTATGAGCTGGATTTTTGTATCTTGCAGACTTACACGTTCCTCTGAGACCCTGTCCACTGGGGTCATAACAATTACTAGCCAGACCCTGGTGCTAGTATAATGTTAAGGCTAGTGGAATGCACCAAATAATAAAGAGTTAGATATGAGGTGCGTTCGCAGCCCATGGTCCACCGAGCAGAGATGGTACCTGCTGCTGAGTAATGGCGGATGGACACTTGCTCACACGTGGGTTAGACATCACCCAGTGTGAATGGAGACGAACTCTGTTGCTTCACAGAGTCGCCAAAATACGCTGCTCCCTGTTAGCAGTCACAGGGTGCAACTGCAAGACACTAGTGGGATCTCTATGAATCACCCCCACTAAACTGGTGATTGGACTCGCTCTGACCCTCGGTGGCTGTTGAGCCCACGCCTGAGAATGCCCCGAGTCAGTTGCAAGTGGGAATTCCCTCCCTACACTGACAGGCTGTCAGGAAAGCGCACTGTTTGCACACGGTGCCGTACAGACGGGCACTGAAAAAGGCACTGTAACATGTGTTACGTGTGCAGGTAGCACTGTCGGGCGCTAGATAGCTTCCACCATTCGCGAGCAGTCAACAGCACAAGGAATGGGAATGATTAAGAAGCTTTCATCCATCGACAGTCATTCATCTACACACACGTTATCAAGTTTATACTAGCGCATGGCCGTGCGGCCATGCAAAATTTTTATAGCGGAAGCTCTCCGGGACCTTCCTAGTGATCCAAAAGGAGCTGCTACAGGACCTGAGCATGTGACCCCCGACCTCCAATGAGAGGTCATCCCTTGGGCATGCTCAGTAGAGAAAAAGCAGGACTTAGTCCCAGGAGCGTCTGCTCGCCGCTGATCAGTGCTGATTACAATGGCTGGACCTGGAAAGGCAGCAGTAACTAAGTGCACAGTATCTGCCTGAGCCAGAAGCTGTGACCGACGTCTCTGCTGAGCAGGCTCCACTGCGGCTGGAGAAGAATGGGAGACCGCAGTGGACATAGTTTGAGATTCCCCCTGTAGATGGGATGGTCTGGTGTGTTATTTGTGAGGGCAGAGTCGACCCATTCACCACTCATACAGTCACCGGCTTGGCGAGCATCACTAGGGGTATTGCGTGGCGTTGGGCGAAGGCAGAAGACATAAAATTCCCCTCCACTCTGGAATCCACACAAAGCTCGACTGAAAGAGTGATTGGGCCTAAAGTGATTGTCCCTTTGAATGACAGTTTGGAGGAAAACATTACCGTGTCTAGTGTACCACCTCCTACATCCACTAGATGCTGACGTTCTCCCGACTGCTGGGAACATCTGGAGGCAAGATGTCCTGACCGCCGGTAGACATGACAAACCTTGAGTGCACGAGCGGTCCGGGATTTACTGTAGATCCCGCTCGTGACACCTCCTTGGCCTCATGTGGCTTGGACCAGAGATTCCAGAGGTATGGCGAAGGTGGGAGTCAGCCGAAACCTCTACCTACACTGGGCTCGCTCCAACCTTTGCTCATTAAAACGAAGGTTGATGCGAGCTGAAACAGCTATTAGCTCCTCCAGTGTGGTGGTAATCTCCCTAGTGGCCAAAGCATCCTTTACATGTTCAGCCAAGCCCCTCCAAAATACAGGGATGAGGGCTTTATCCAGCCACTCCAGCTCAGATGCTAAAGTTCGGAAGTGGAAAAATGACTGACCAAGGATGAGCCCTGGCTCTCTCGCTTCTCTGCGTACTCTGCGTTCTCTTCTCGTATTGTCTTACGTTTCTGGTTTCTCGTTTCTGTGCCTAACCCTTGCCTTTTACGTGCTTCTTTTCAGCTCCAGTCCTCCTGTGTCTCCGTTTCCCCGGTGCTCCTGTTCCTCAGTTTAGTCCTTCCGTCCGTGCTCCAGTGTTCTCATCTTGTCTACCAGTTTGTCTCCCATTCTCCTCCTGTTTAGTCTGTTTCCCGTTACCCGCTTCTCTTCATCTTTCTTGTTTTGTTTTCCCCCGTCATCCCTGCCTTGGTACCGGCTGCCATGCAGTAGTCTCCCCTGGGCCTGCTCCTAACGCTCCCTGTATAGGGGGTGGTCTACCTGGTCCACTCGTCCTGGGGAGGTTCGCTGTTTCGGTTCAGTGGGTTCACCTATCTTGTTCTCCTGGTCCCAAAAGCGTAACAGTACAAACAGGCCATGGACCCCGCTGGCACTTCCGTTTCCACCCAAAAGGAACTCTTGTTTCTGCGGAAGAACCAAACCAGGATTATGGGTTTTCTAAAATCTATGGAGTCTTGTTTAGCTGCTCTTCAACCCTCTGACCCGGGGAGCGCTACCCAGCTGGCTGGTCTCCAGCAGGAGCTCGCCCAGCAACGCGACACCCAGGGCCACATATTAAATTACATGGCTTTGGTGGATAACCGTTTACTGACCCTACAAACTGCCGCCACTGCTCCTGCCCAGACTACGGCCTCTCACCCACCTCCTCATCTGGCTAGACCTCCGCGGTATAGCGGGGATCCCAAATTGTGTCGGGGTTTCCTAAATCAATGCCAGTTGCACTTTGAACTTCTGCCACAACAATACCCCACTGACCGAGCTAAGGTGGCATTTATTGTGTCTCACTTGGAGGGTGCGGCTTTGGCCTGGGCCAATCCTCTCTGGGAACGAGATGATCCTCTCGTCTCCCAACTTTCTTCGTTTCTGGAGACTTTCGTAATGTCTTCGATGAGCCAGGGCAGTTAGCTTCTAAGACAGAGTCTCTTTTTAATCTCCGCCAGGGTTCCCTTTCTGTCGGCCAGTACGCCATTCATTTTCGTACTTTGGCCTCCGAGCTGGGCTGGAACAATGAGGCTTTGGTTGGGGCTTTTTGGCGTGGTCTGTCTGGTCGAATTAAGGACGAATTGGCGGGTAGAGATACTCCAACATCCCTGGAGGATCTTATTTCCCTGGCAACTCGCATAGATTTGCGTTTTCAGGAACGTCTCCGTGAATCTGCCAGGGAGAGTAGATTGCCTCGACCAGTTCCGTCTTCTCGCAGTCCTCCTCGTTCTCTACCGGTCTCTTCTTCTACAGCCTCTGCACCTGAACCTATGCAAGTGGACCGTATCAAGCCGGCGGAACAGCGTCGTAAGGAGAGACTTGCATAGGGTCTCTGCTTTTATTGTGGCAGCGCCTCCCATCTTCTACGTTCCTGTTCGGTGAAGCCGGGAAACGCTTCCGCCTAGGACAGGTAAGGGAGGCCTACCTAGGTGATAGTGATACCTCTCTACCTTTTACTATCTCTGTTCTGTTGCATGTTGGTTCTTCTCGTTTTTCTGAGGTAGCTTATGTTGACTTAGGAGCGGCTGGGAATTTTATTCAACTCGAGGTGGTCAGTAGGTTTCAAATTCCTGTCAGATCCTTGGAGTCTCCTCGGCAGTTAGCTTCAGTTGACGGTCGGCCCTTGCAGGAGACCGTTACCTTGGTCACCGAAGAAGTGGAGCTGCAAATCGGAGCTTTGCATCAGGAGAAGATTGCCTTTTATGTGTTGCCATCGCTGTCTCATTCGTTTCTTCTAGGTCTTCCATGGTTAAGAATACACGAGCCTGTTTTGGATTGGTGGTCTGGTGATGTCCTCCGATGGGGTCATTCCTGTCAGACTAGATGTCTGTGTCCTGTTCTTCCATTAAGGTCATCTGTCTCTATTTCTCCTCCGGCAGGTTTGCCTTCGGCCTACCATTCCCTTGCTGATGTCTTCGACAAGAAAGAGGTGGAGAACTTGCCCCCGCATCATCCATATGACTGCCCGATCGACCTCGTTCCTGGTTCAACTCCACCCAGGGGATGCATTTACCCGCTGAATCCTCTTGAGTCTCAAGCTATGACCGAGTATGTACAGGAAAATTTGGCCAGGGGTTTCATCCGAAAGTCCTCCTCTCCTGCGGGCGCAGGTTTCTTTTTTGTCAAGAAGAAGGATGGAACTCTTCATCCCTGCATTGACTACCGAGGTCTTAATTGTATTACTATCAAGAACAAGTATCCACTTCCTCTCATTCCTGAACTTTTCGATCGGCTACAGGGTGCACGAATTTTTACTAAACTGGATCTTCGTGGGGCCTACAACCTTATCCGAATTCGTTCCGGTGATGAGTGGAAGACCGCTTTCAACACCAGAGATGGTTACTATGAGTACCTGGTCATGCCCTTCGGCTTATGCAATGCCCCCGCAGTATTCCAAGAATTTGTGAATGACATTTGCCGAGATCTTTTGTATTCCTGTGTGGTGGTATATTTGGACGACATTCTCGTTTACTCTCCTGACCTGTCTTCTCACAGAAGGGACGTTCGTCTTGTTCTTCTGCGTCTGAGGGAGAATCGCCTATTCGCCAAGATCGAGAAGTGCGCTTTTGAGCAGTCATCTCTTCCTTTCCTGGGATACGTCATCGCCGACTCTGGTTTATGTATGGACCCGGAGAAAGTGTCCGCCGTGCTCAATTGGCCTCGTCCTCTAGGTACCAAAGCTATCCAGCAATTCATCGGTTTCGCGAATTATTACCGACAGTTCATCCCTCACTTTTCTTCTCTGATCAGACCCATCATCTATTTGATTCGCAAGGGATCCGATCCTCACTTCTGGTCCGCAGAAGCTGAAGATGCCTTCCTGTCTCTGAAACAAGCCTTCTCCACTGCTCCCGTGCTTCATTGCCCTCAGGATAACAAACCTTTTATTCTCGAAGTGGACGCTTCTGCAGTAGGAGCTGGGGCAGTACTTTCTCAAAAATCTTCGTCTGGGTGACTCGTCACCTGCGGTTTCTTTTCCAAGACTTTCTCCTCTTCTGAGCGAAACTATTCGATTGGTGACAGAGAGTTGTTGGCCAGCAAGTTGGCCTTACAAGAGTGTAGGTACTTATTGGAAGGAGCTATTCACCCTTTCAGGGTCTATACGGACCACAAGAACTTAGCTTATATTCGTTCAGCACAGAGACTTAATCCCCGGCAAGCTAGATGGTCCCTCTTCTTTGCTCGTTTCAATTTTGAGTTACATTTTCGTCCTGGCAATAAAAATCTTAGGGCTGATGCTCTCTCCAGATCCATTTTGTCTGTCGATTCGAAGGAGGAGGCTTCGCACATCCTGGATCCCTCCAAAGTCATCGTAGTAGCTCCCGTAAATCTGTCTTCATTGCCTCCGGGCAAGACCTTCATCTCTGAGCGCAATAGGAGGCAGGTCTTACGTTGGGGCCATGCTTCCAAATTTGCTGGTCATGTTGGTCTAAAGAAGACTCTCTTGCTTCTGTCCCGCTACTACTGGTGGCCAACTCTTTCCCAGGATGTTCAAGATTTTATTGCCTCCTGTCCATCTTGTGCCAAGAACAAGATACCAAGGCGACGGCCCTGTGGACTTCGTCATCCGCTGCCAGTTCCTTCAGCTCCGTGGCAACACATTGCAATGGATTTTATCACCGATTTGCCTCGCTCTTCCGGCTGCACTGTCATCCTTGTGGTTGTGGACAGATTTTCCAAAATGGCTCATTTCTAGTGTTGAGCGATACCGTCCGATACTTGAAAGTATCGGTATCGGAAAGTATCGGCCGATACCGGCAAAGTATCGGATCCAATCCGATACCGATACCCGATACCAATACAAGTCAATGGGACTCAAGTATCGGACGGTATTCCTGATGGTTCCCAGGGTCTGAAGGAGAGGAAACTCTCCTTCAGGCCCTGGGATCCATATAAATGTGTAAAAGAAAGAATTAAAATAAAAAATATCGCTATACTCACCTGTCCGACGCAGCCTGGACCTCAGCGAGGGAACCGGCAGCGTTGTTTGTTTAAAATTCGCACTTTTACTTGGTTACGTGAAGTCCCGGCTTGTGATTGGTCAGGGCGGCCATGTTTCCGGGACGCGGACCAATCACAGCAAGCCGTGACGAAATTACGTCACGGCTTGCTGTGATTGGTCCGCGTCCCGGCAACATGGCCGCCATTAACCAATCACAAGCCGTGACGTCACGGGAGGCTGGACACGCGCGCTTTTTAAAATGGGCGCGTGTCCAGCCTCCCGTGACGTCCTGGCTTGTGATTGGTTGCGCCGCGGTCAACCAATCACAAGCCGGGAGGCTTGTATAATACATCAGCTGAGAGGTGATACATGGGAATGTGAGACACATCCTGCAAATTCGACCAAACTTATTATGCAATAATTGATGTTTTGACAACATTGGCAGTTTCCCCTTGTTTGGTTTAGTTCATCCTCACTCATTTTGTGCGCCGCGGTCAACCAATCACAAGCCGGGAGGCTGGACACGCGTGCATTTTAAAATTTTAAAATGGGCGCGTGTCCAGCCTCCCGTGACGTCCCGGCTTGTGATTGGTTGCGCCGCGGTCAACCAATCACAAGCTGGGAGGCTGGACACGTGCGCATTTTAAAATTTTAAAATGCGCGCGTGTCCAGCCTCCCGGCTTGTGATTGGTTGATCGCGGCGCAACCAATCACAAGCCAGGACGTCACGGGAGGCTGGACACGCGCCCATTTTAAAATGCGCGCGTGTCCAGCCTCCCGTGACGTCACGGCTTGTGATTGGTTGCGTCTCCCATGTGACTGCGACGCAACCAATCACAAAGCCGGGACGTAATTTTAAAATCCTTAAGGACCTGAAATTACGTCACGGCTTGCTGTGATTGGTTGCGTCGCCCATGTGACTGCGACGCAACCAATCACAACGCCGGAACGTAATTTTAAAATCCTGAAGGACCTGAAATTACGTCACGGCTTGCTGTGATTGGTTGCGTCCCGGTCACATGGGCGGCACGCAACCAATCACAAGCCGGGACTCACGTAAAGGAAAGAAAAGCGCGAATTTTAAACAAAGAACGCTGCCGCTTCCCTCGGTAAGGTGCAGGCTGCGTCGGAGAGGTGAGTATAGCAATATTTTTTATTTTAATTCTCTCTTTTACACATTTTTACATTAATGTTGTTTCGATACCAATACCCGATATCACAAAAATATCGGATCTCGGTATCGGAATTCCGATACAGCAAGTATCGGCCGATACCCGATACTTGCAGTATCGGAATGCTCAACACTACTCATTTCATATCCCTTCCTGGTTTACCCTCTGCACCTGATTTGGCAAAAATTTTTGTTCTCCATATTTTTCGTATTCATGGCTTCCCTCAACATATCGTTTCGGATAGAGGAGTTCAGTTCACCTCTCGGTTCTGGAGAGCTCTCTGTAAATTTATGAACATCTCCCTCGACTTCTCTTCTGCCTACCACCCACAGACCAACGGTCAAGTGAAATGCACTAATCAGACTCTGGTGACTTATCTTCATCATTTTTCCAATTCACATCACAGTGACTGGTCCGATCTTCTTCCGTGGGCTGAATTCGCATACAACAACCATCCCAGTGAATCTTCTTCCAAGTCGCCTTTCTTTATCATCTACGGGCAACATCCTGGTGTACCTCTACCGGTTCCTCCTGTCTCGGGGGTACCGGCGGCTGATCTTCTGTCCGGGGAGTTCTCCAGGATCTGGCAGGAGACCAAGACCGCTCTTGAATTTGCGTGTGACAGAATGAAAAGGCATGCTGACAAGAGGCGCTTAGATCCTCCGTTATATCATCCTGGTGATAGGGTATGGTTATCCTCTAAATTTGTTCGCTTAAAGATTCCTTCACGTAAATTGGGTCCCCGTTATATTGGACCTTTTGAAATCATGACCCGTATTAATGATGTCTCTTACAAGTTGAAGCTACCTCCCTCGCTCCGTATTCCTAATTCCTTCCACGTTTCCCTCCTGAAGCCACTTGTCCTCAACCAGTTTCATGCCTTTTCTACTCATTCTTCTCGGCCGGCCTCTGCTGATGATGTTTTTGAGATCAAGGACATTCTAGCCATGAAGAAAGTGAGGACCTTTTTTCTGGTGGATTGGAAGGGTTTTGGCCCAGAGGAGAGATCTTGGGAACCTCGGGAGAACATCCAAGCTCCTCGAGTTTTGGCTAGATTTCTTTCTGGTCTTAGGAGGGGGGAGGTAAGGAGGGGGGTACTGTCTGGTCGCCGTTATCACCGCCGCGGCCCCTGCTGTCCGCTCATACTTACCGTTCCACGGCGTCCTGGCGCGCTCCTGTTCTTCCTCCAGCGCCGTCTCCTCTGCTCGCTCTCCCGGCTCCTGCTTCCTGTCGGGCGCGCGCGCATTAGGTCTCTCTGCGCACGCGCACACTGTTCTTTTGTACTGACGCTCCTCCCGCTGCTCTCTGTGGTCCTGGAGGACCATGACCCGGAAGGTACGCTGCCGCTCTGCATTTAAGGTCGCCTCTTCCTTTCACCTGTGCCTGTTTGTCATTTGTTCTTTTGCAAGTGTCTCTGGCTCTCTCACTTCTTTGCGTACTCTGCGTTCTCTTCTCGTATTGTCTTACGTTTCTGGTTTCTCGTTTCTGTGCCTAACCCTTGCCTTTTACATGCTGCTTTTCAGCTCCAGTCCTCCTGTGTCTCTGTTTCCCCGGTGCTCCTGTTCCTCAGTTTAGTCCTTCCGTCCGTGCTCCAGTGTTCTCATCTTGTCTACCGGTTTGTCTCCCATTCTCCTCCTGTTTAGTCTGTTTCCCGTTACCCGCTTCTCTTCATCTTTCTTGTTTTGTTTTCCCCCGTCATCCCTGCCTTGGTACCGGCTGCCGTGCAGTAGTCTCCCCTGGGCCTGCTCCTAACGCTCCCTGTATAGGGGGTGGTCTACCTGGTCCACTCGTCCTGGGGAGGTTCGCTGTTTCGGTTCAGTGGGTTCACCTATCTTGTTCTCCTGGTCCCAAAAGCGTAACAATAAGGATTGACTTTAGTGTTAGGAATATTTTCCTTTTAATACCAGTAGAAGTGATTTGCGATTGTGAACAGAACATACATATAGTTGCTATCAGAAGAAGTGGAAATTGAAATGGAATTGGAACTTACATAATGTACATGTACCAAAATAGTTAAAGAGAATTTTCAAATAAAATTCCCAAAAATCGTAAAATCCAAAATCTGTTAATTAAATTTTAATGTGGGTAATATATTTTTCAAAAGGCATTTGCAATATAAACTGTGTTTTCTGTATTCAGTTTTTCTACAATCCAAATATCAAATATAAGAAGAAGCAATCATAATCTGATACAATTACACATCTGATGATGAGGAAGCCTATCATCTCACAAACACAGCAAGCTCTACAAGTGTAGTTTGGCAAACTCACAATATATGTTAATGATCTCACAAGCACGGTAACTGTATACCTCTGTGTCGGTGCATGAGAAACCAAGAGGAACTGATGGCACTTGGTTGTACTTGTGTCAAGGAAAGTTCACACATCTCCCAAGCTGGAGGTTGCTTGCCAGAAGCGTCTCACTTGTTCTTCAGCTTTTTTGTTAATTACCAAGTTCCTCTTTTCATCCTACAAGAGTTTACTGTTCAATTACCTTAAGGTTGGGAGTGATGCCATTAGTTGTGTCTGCTGTATTATACCTCATGGAAGAAATATATCTAATTAAAGAATACAGGAAATAAAATCCCTGTACTAAAATTGTGCAATCATTGTAAAGGATGGAAGGTTGAACACACTGGTATATTATTTTTTTTTAAGAATAATTGCACTTTAATTTATAGGATTGGTATTAGTTTATATTTGCTTTTATTAGACACTTCAATGAAAAGACTTTTAAAATGTGATTAAAGGCAACTAGATATTTTCTCATATAACTTTTCAAAGGGACTTAGCAATTAGTGTGGTCTGACTGCTAAAAAAGTTGAAGCTGAGAAGCCCATATTCTGAAAACATCTATTCAGGTGATTAGTTACGCCAGTGTTTCCCAAACTCCAGTCCTCCTGGCTCTCTAACAAATCCTGTTTTCATTATTTCCTTAGTATTTCAAAGGTGAGAGAACCTGTGACAATTTCCCATACCTTGATAATAATTCAATTACCTATGCAATACTAAGAAAATCCTAAAAGCATGATCTGTGAAAAACTGAGTTAGGCCATACGAGAACAAATAGCTATTATGAAAATATGGATTTATGTACCCAGTAATTCATTTTATTTGTTAAAAATGTACTTTTGTATGCTAAATATGCAGAACATAACACAAAAAGATTAACAGTGGATTTGTTTTTAGTGCATGAAAAAAGTAACACAGCACCAATCAATAGTTATCCTTGTGAGATGAAGCACCCAAACAAAGCACATCCCCAACTGAATCCATTGATATAATTTATTGGAGATGCAATATATACATACACCACATATTGGTGTACACATAGACCTTACTCAAGTGCCTCTGTACAGATCAATATATGGTGTATGTACAGTCATATGAAAAAGTTTGGGCACCCCTATTAATCTTAAGCTTAATGTTTTATAAAAATTGTTTTTTTTGCAACAGCTATTTCAGTTTCATATATCTAATAACTGTTGGACACAGTAATGTTTCTGCCTTGAAATGAGGTTTATTGTACTAACAGAAAATGTGCAATCTGCATTCAAACAAAATTTGACAGGTGCATAAGTATGGGCACCCTTATCATTTTCTTGTTTTAAATACTCCTACCTACTTTTTACTGACTTACTAAAGCACTTTTTTTGGTTTTGTAACCTCATTGAGCTTTGAACTTCATAGCCAGGTGTATGCAATCATGAGAAAAGCTACTTAAAGTTGCCACTTACAAGTTGTTCTCCTGTTTGAATCTCCTCTGAAGAGTGGCATCATGGGCTCCTCAAAACAACTGTCAAATGATCTGAAAACAAAGATTATTCAACATAGTTGTTCAGGGGAAGGATACAAAAAGCTGTCTCAGAGATTTAACCTGTCAATTTCCACTGTGAGGAACATAGTAAGGAAATGGAAGAACACAGGTACAGTTTTTGTTAAGGCCAGAAGTGGCAGGCCAAGAAAAACATCAGAAAGGCAGAGAAGAAGAATGGTGAGATCAGTCAAGGACAATCCTCAGACCATCTCCAGAGAGCTGCAGCATCAACTTGCTGCAGATGGTGTCACTGTGCATCGGTCAACTATACAACGCACTGTGTTTTTTTGCCGCCATGCATAACGCCTTTTTGTATTACCAAACAACTCAATCTTGGTTTCATGAGTCCACAGGACCTTCTTCCAAAAAGAAATTGGCTTCTCCAAATGTGCTTTTGCATACCTCAGCCGACTCTGTTTGTGGCGTGCTTGCAGAAACGGCTTCTTTCGCATCACTCTCCCATACAGCTTCTCCTTGTGCAAAGTGCGTTATATAGTTGACCAATGCACAGTGACACCATCTGCAGCAAGTTGATGCTGCAGCTCTCTGGAGGAGGTCTGAGAATTGTCCTTGACTGATCTCACCATTCTTCTTCTCTGCCTTTCTGATGTTTTTCTTGGCCTGCCACTTCTGGCCTTAACAAGAACTGTACCTGTGTTCTTCCATTTCCTTACTATGTTCCTCACAGTGGAAATTGACAGGTTAAACCTCTGAGACAGCTTTTTGTATCCTTCCACTGAACAACTATGTTGAATAATCTTTGTTTTCAGATCATTTGACAGTTGTTTTGAGGAGCCCATGATGCCACTCTTCGGAGGAGATTCAAACAGGAGAACAACTTGCAAGTGGCCACTTTGAGTAGCTTTTCTCATGACTGCATACACCTAGCTATGAAGTTCAAAGCTCAATGAGGTTACGAAACCCAAAAAAGTGCTTTAGTAAGTCAGTAAAAAGTAGGTAGGAGTATTTAAAACAAGAAAATTATAAGGGTGCCCATACTTATGCACCTGTCAACTTTTGTTTGAATGCAGATTGCACATTTTCTGTTAGTACAATAAACCTCATTTCAAGGCAGAAACATTACTGTGTCCAACAGTTATTAGATATATGAAACTGAAATAGCTGTTGCAAAAAAAACAATTTTTTATAAAACATTAAGCTTAAGATTAATAGGGGTGCCCAAACTTTTTCATATGACTGTATATGTTGGATCTCTAATAAAGTATTCACTATATGAATATGCTGCTGAAAGTTCTGCTTCTTTTACTTGTAGTACAGAGATGTGCTTTTAGAGACGTTTAGTCTCACTGTAAAAAAGGGAAGCACAAACATTCTTTGTCTGAGTGCCAGATTATTGGATTCAACAAGAGACTCAATAAAATAATGTATTAGAGAGAATTACCTTATGAGACATTTAGACCATATAAAAAATATATGCTGCAATATGTACCGTAATAGTTGCAGCTTTTATTTTTAGGATTCTCCCCTATCAGAAGTTTAAAAGTCCCCATCGCAATCCAAAAATAAAGAGACCATGGATTCAGCACTCTGCATTATACATCACAGTGGATATAAAAAAAGTCAACACACCCCTGTTAAAATCCCAGATTTTTGTCATGTAAAAAAATCATACCAAAAAGAATCATTTCAAACCTTTTTCCACCTTTAATATCACCTATAATCTGTACAATTCAATTGAAAAACAAATATGAAATCTTTTTGCTTGCACACCATAGAACTAGTACCCTTTGAATTCATGGCAGCATCCAGTATTTTTGGGTAGGAATTTATCAGAATTGGCACCTCTAAAATTGGCAATATTTGCCCACTCTTTCTTGCAGTAGTGCTCCAAATTTGTAAGATTGTGAGGGCATCTGTACAGTGATATACTTTTTGAGAAGTTGCACCTCACCGTAAACTAGGGAAGAACAACCCTCTGAATAATATACAGATTTTCAATTGGATTCGGGTCTGGGCTCTGGCTGGGCCATTCCAAAACTTAGATTTTCTTTTGGCACAGTCATTCTTTTGTTAATTTCGAGATATGCTTATAGTTGTTGTTGTACTTCAATGAGAAATTCCTCTTCATCTTCAGCTTCTTAGTAGAGGTCTAAAGATTTTGATGCAACATTCATAGATATTTAGTACTGTTCATAATTCCCTCTACATTACCGGGCGCTGAAAAACAGCCAAAAATCTTAATTCTGCTTCCACCATGGTCCACTATGAGTGTGGTGTTCTTTGAGTGATGCACAGTTTTGACAAACAAACCCTTGAGAATTAAGACCAAAACATTTGATCCAAGACCATAGCACATTTTATCACATGCTTGTGGCAGACTTGTTGTCAGGCATGAATGTTTTTCTTTGCAAGAAAAAGATTCTGCCTTGTACCCTAACTCAACAGGCCAGACATATGAAGAATGTGGGAAATTGTTGTCACATGAAGTATACAACCAGTCCATGCCAAAATCTCTGCAGCTTCCTGTACCAATTGTATCCTTGTCTTTTTATCAATTTCTGAGGTATGTCCAGCTCTAGCTAAATGTCACTGTTGTGCCATATATTAAGCCACCTCTTCATGAGCATCTTTACAGGGTTCCATGGAATATCTAATGTTTTGTAAATTCTCCTGGCTGAAAATGTTCCAAAATGAGATGCCTTTGCTATGTTGAAAGCTATTTATATGAGGTTAATGAAAATAATTTTAAACAATGGCAGCTGTGTACTGACTTTTACTTAACATGAGTTTTAATGTCATTGGCTTATTCTGAAAAAAACAACATCCTCAACTTTAGGAGGTTCAACCACATTATTTTAGTTTTATTATTTTTATCTCCTATCAAAATGATTTCAGTTTGTTTCTCAATTTTTACAGATTAAGGGGGACAATAAAGGTGGAAAAAATTCTGTAATGATCCTTCTTTGTATAATTTTATTTTTTTTACACATCATAAACCTGGCATTTTAACAGGGATGTTTAGATGTTGTATATCTACTATATATGAGATGTTGTCCTCCTATCTTAAGCTACAAATAAATAGCAGTAGTTATGCATGGCCACTTCATCACCTATCTATGCCTTTGTATGCTACAAAGGAGTTAGAACTTGCCAATTGTGTCAAATATAGGGTTCCAGACAATGGCATAATTAGAGTCCGATTGGCCTCGGTGCAAAATTTGGACCCCATCTGCCCCCTCATCTACAGCTTACCTAGCAAATAGACACCCAACCAGGAGTGTTCACATTTCCACAAATTAGTGGCTGACACCAAGAAAGTGGCATCACTTTCGCCACAGTAAAATAGTATAATAGGGAGCAACAACTCTTCAACTACAGCCAACCCAGCATATGGACACCCAATCAGGAGTGTTTATATTTCCAAAAATTTGGGCCTGACACCAACGAAGTGGCATCAATTTTATGAGAGTAGAAATAGCATGATAGGGACTGACACATCTTCCACTACAGCCAAGAGAGCACATGGACACCCAACCAGGAGTGTTCAAATTTCCAAATATTTGGGCCTGACACCAACAAAGTGGCATAAATTTCACAAGAGTAGAAATAGTATAATAGGGACCTACACATCTTCCACTAGAACAAACCCAGGAGATGGAGACTAACCATGATGTCCACATTTCCACAAATTTGTGTTAACATCTGCAGCAGCAGCAACAGCAGGCACAGAAATTGCACAAAAGACATCACAGAGTGCAGCATACCAAGAAATGCAACATCACCTAGTCTGTACAGTCTGCGTTTGGGGTTCAAAAGTCCTTGGAGATCCATGTCTTGTTCATGTTGATGAAAGTTAGGTGGTCTACACTTTCCAGGAACAGCCGTTTGTGCTAATCTGTCAGGACACTACCGGAAGTATTGAAGACACATTCTGAGAGAATGCTGGCTGTCAGGCATGATAAAACCTCCAAAGCATGTGAGGCAAGCTCAGGCCACTCATCCATTTTGGAAGAGCACCATGTGAAAGGGTCCAAACCATCCTCTCCATTCATTCACCACTTGTCAGACTTGGACTGTGTTGTGATGGTGCACGAGCTGGGCTAAAAAAAGTATCAAAGGACTCAAAGAAATTCCTTCTTCCACTTACACTACTACTGCTGCTGCTGCTAATGTTTTGGTGTTGACGAATTGAAGTGCCAGAGGTTGGAAGTCTACAGCTGCAATGCACACTGTGTGCCTCACTGCTGTCTTGGGGAAAACCTCTCTTAAGGTTGTGTAAAAGTGTGTTTCGATACTCTGGCATTCGCGGATCCCTTTCCAGGGTGGGAAGCATCTGGCAAAATTTGGTCTTATAACATGGATCTAACAGAGTGGCAACCCAGTAGTCAGCACTACTTTGAATCAGAACTATATGGGATCATGCTGCAGATAGTGCAGCAAGAAGGCACTCATGTCGGGCTCTTCCATGAGGTCCAAGCCCATGCTTGGTTGGTGGCTGGGTAACACTGATGCTTACTTCCTTTGTCCCCTCCTGCCAACCAGAAACAACAAAGAACTGTCATCTCCTGACAGTTGCTCACCCATCACCTCTTCTTCCTCCATTTGTTCCTCAGATCTGAGACTAAGAGCACTTGTGTGTTTGAAACATGTACAGTTTAGACAGGCACTCTCCCTCCGATATATACAGTTTTTGTATGTCTTATAGCCTATTTCTATTTTAAATGAATACTATTAAAGTTAAGTGATTTTATCTCTTGGAGCTGGATTCCCTTTTTTCCATACGTGTGTGAGCTTGACTCACCATAGGGCCACCACCAGGTTCGCATCTTTATCGGACATGGCCTCCCTGGATGCAGGTGTAGCGGAGACAGCCATTGATCAAACTCAACCTGGAGAGCTGTCCACAACTCTTCAGCTGTATGACTGTGATCTCCAGGGCATATCAATTTCAAAGACTGCCTGAATTGTGGTGAGCCCTTGCTGTGCAGTGCAGAGGTGGTGGGAATTTGCTTTGCACTATTTTAATGTGTGTCCCATTAAGGCAGTGATTGAGGGTGCAGATGGAGGCTGTAGAGGAGGTGGAGGAGGCAGAAGCAGTGGAGGAAGTTAGAAATATAGAGGTTTGTCCTGCAAGCCATGGGGATTCCAAGACTTGTGGAGCAGCACCTGCCCCCACAGCCACCAGAGTCACCCAGTGCCCAGTCATCGAGATGTAATGCCCTTGGTCATGCTTACTCATCCAAGTGTCTGTGGTGAAATGCACCCTGGCAGACAACTATTTAGTCAAGGTATGGGTGATGTTGTCTGATACATGCTGGAGTAGAGCATGAACAGCTTTCTTAGAAAAGTAATGGCGATTGGGCAACTGGTTCTGGGGGACTGCAACGGTCATCAGCTTTCGGAAACCGCCAGTATCTACCTAGCAGAAAGGCAGCATTACCATGGCCAACAGATTGGAGATTGTGAAGTTCAACCTCTTAGCTTTGTCATGCATAGGAGGAAACAATCTTTTACGTGACCACAACTGCTGCACCGTGGGCTGGCTGCAGTCCTGAGAGAGGGTGGAGAACAGTGAACTGGACCAACTGCTGTACCGTGAGGGTAGTGCAGGCGGAGATGTTATGGTGGATTGACAAAGTTGTGGTGTGCTCATTCTCTGAGATTGGTCATAAGCAGCAGGCATGTCCGCTTCCATTACTGCTGATGGTGGCCTCTCAGTCAGAGTGACTGGAGCGGGAAAAGAACCCGAGGTTCTGCGGTCGGAGACCTGCGTCACAATACTTAGCACGTTAACAGAGGTGGAGGAAGACGAAGGAGATGCAATTGATGGGGAGGCTTATAGTTTTTGCGCAAAACAAAGAAACACTGACAGAAGCATAGTCACGATATTAAAAATTGGTAAACTTTATTAGAGGTCCACTAAAACAAAAACTTTAAATATGCATATAAAAGTAGCAATATGATATCATCCTCTGGGGAACAACATACAAACTGAGACCACAGGTGAAAGGTCACATATAGAGCCACATATATAAGCCAAAGAAGCACTTAAAGTGATAGGGAGATTAATATATATAATTCCTGTAGAGAGGTAAACCCCAGTTTCTAGTTATATGTTACTTCTTAATAGGGGTTCCACCCCTTATTGCAGTATGCCTGGATAAATACCAAGAAATAGGGAAATCATATATATAAAGTAAAGTGCCCAGTGCTAAGTAAGCTTATCCTGTATTGTTACCAATGAGCTGTCTACAATCATAATAGCATTTTGCATAGACGGCTGGTGATCACACCATGCCCAATATACAGCTCATAGTACCGGTATAAGTAATAAAGTCTATACGTAACCTGCACGTGTAGTCCTAGAGGCCCCAATGCGCGTTTCGCGTCTTGCTTCTTCCGGGGGAGTATGTAGGTGGTGGTCAATTTAGGGGCTCTTTATAGCCCAATCTTTAATTGGTGGTGGCAGTGTTATAATGGCGCTCACATCACCGCAATGCTCCACAGCGCATGCCCAGATCTGCGTTCCACGTCATCGCTCCACTTCCTCGTCCGACGCGTCAAGACGAGGGGCGGAGCCAACGACGTCACAGGACGCGTCTCCATGGCAGCGCGGCGAGGCCCCAGCGATGGAGCGCACACACTGCTATAAGTGGGAAGGGTTTCTGATAAGGTGAAACACATAAGAGGGAAGTATAGTTTTATAGGCAGAGTCTGGTGAAGTGTACGTTACATTCACTACGTAGCAATGAAATATTTTCTGAAAAAACACACACGTATGTGGTGGAATAAGGCATCCTTAGAAAAATATCTGATTAAGGGACTTATCCCTAGAGGATTAAGAGTGAGAATTATGCCATCTTTCCCAATAGATGATAGCCTTTTTAAAATTAAATGGGAAGAAATCTGTAATCAATGCTCAAAGTCGCTGATGGAATTACTCATCAGCAACAATAAAAAGAGCTTGGAACAATTTGATGTGGATATAGAGAATACACGTAAAAAACTAACTGAAACTTTAACCACATCTGAACTCGATGCATTAAACAAGGACATTGATGCGCAATTTCAGATTTGGGAAAAAGACGTTAAGGAAGTGAAAATTAAAAAATTCAGAGAGATCTGAATGACCTTAAAAATGGAACCATCTATAGATGGCGATCCACCATAGCCAAGGAATATGACCACTCTAGATCTCCTTCCATCTCATCAATGTCATCAAGGGATGATGAAGGAGAACGGGGAATTAGAAACCGCACCTATAATTTGAGAAAGAACAACTACAGGAAGAGAGGAAACAGCAATTATAGAAGACCAGACAACTCATCATCTAAATTACAGGTGATCAACCTATCGGATATCCAACTAACTGAGCCACAGATAGAGGTATTAAGTTTAGGCTTAACCTTCTCCCCTGTTTCTCCCTTTGATTCATTCCTAGCCATAAAGGATCTCCACCTCTTCGCGCGCAAGCTAGTTCTAAAAAAACTACATAACAAAAGAAACAGAGGTGAAGAATGGACTACACAAGAATTGGAAGCTATAACTACATTGGAGCAATTAATGGATGAACAAGATGCACCTCTAACAAAGAGTAAGTTCATAGTGCCAACCCCTAAGAGATTCCCTCCACTAAACATCTACCCAAACATTGAAATGTTCGTTAAATTGGTGACTGAGGAATTTGAAAAGATTGCCAAAGGCATCTCAAATGACAATCTAACTACTGCACAGAGGAAAGCACTAGGTGTATTAAAAAATATGAGCGATGTAGTGATAAAACCCTCAGATAAAGGGGGAAATGTGGTAATCTTACCCAAGAAACAATATGAAAGGGAGGCATTTAGGCAGCTTAGGGACACATGCTGCTATAAAAAACTAACTTACAACCCGACATCTGCATTTCAGAGTGAGCTGTGTGACATTCTTGATAGAGCATTGGAAGAAGGAACAATAACTAAGGAATTGCGGGACAATCTTGTACCAGTATATCCCAAAACTGCATGCATATACTTTGTCCCAAAAATTCATAAAAATCTATCAAACCCGCCGGGACGACCTATTGTCTCAGGTAATGCAGGCCTATGTGAAACAACATGCAAATACCTTGATTTCCACTTGAAACCTATTGTGCAAACTCTACCATCACACATTAGGGACACTGGAGATGTATTGGGCAAAGTAGAGGGCATTCCTATGGAAAACGATATGTGGCTTGCCACATTGGATGTAGAGTCCTTATATACATCAATTCAACATAAGGATGGCATGCAGGCTGTACGAATGTTTCTATCAATGTCTGATTATGATGCTGATTTCTCCAAATTTTTAATGTCCCTCCTAGAATTTGCACTAGAGCATAATTATTTTATGTTCAAAAATACTGTTTACTTACAAAAACAAGGCACAGCCATGGGGGCGGCATTTGCCCCCTCATATGCAAATTTATTCTTAGGGGCGTGGGAACGTAAAATATTTTTCACTAATCCCATTGCTGACATTGAGAAGGTCCTCTTCTGGGCGAGATTTATCGATGACATCCTGATGATCTGGCAAGGCACAGAAGAGGAACTCCTACAATTTGTGGAAACACAGAACAACAACAGCATCAATGTAAAACTATCCTGCAGATACAGCCAAACTAATATCGAATTTCTAGATATGCTCATTTCCAAGGGACAGTCCAATACATTAGTCGTTGATGTATATCGTAAAGAAACTGCCGTAAATTCACTCCTCCATGCCTCATCCTCTCATCCCCAACAGGTAGTGAATGCTATACCCATGGGTCAATTCTTACGGATCAAAAGAATCTGCTCAGATGACAGCCTGTTTGATAGACAAGCTGATGAACTAGCAGAAAGATTCAAGAGTCGGGGTTACTCAAATCGAAGTATAAAGAAAGGTCGTAAACGAGCAGCAGCAGAAAACCGGTTAACCCTTCTACAACCTAAATACAAGAAGGATACACAGGACCCTATGATTAGATTTATATCAACGTACAACGAAAAATGGAAGGATATGAGAAAGGCTCTTAACAAATATTGGGCGATACTGAAGACTGATCAAACATTAACGAGATATATCAGTGAGACCTCCTCCATCACATACAGAAGAGCAAGAAATCTAAAGGACATTCTGGTACACAGCTATCACCCAGGTGAGGACCCAAGCAAAGCATTTGGATCTAAAGGCCCTAAATGGGGCTTCTTCCCATGCAACGACTGTATTGCATGTCCAAATATGCACAAAACCTCGACATTTGAATCCAGTGATGGAATCAAAAAGTTTACTATCACACAACACATAACGTGTAATACGATCGGTGTGATATACTATGCCACATGCCCATGTGGTAAAATCTATGTGGGCCTACCTAACATCTAGACCACTTAAAGTAAGAGTGAGGGAACACTTTAATGACATTGTAAATGCCCGGGTGATAACCAACATGGCGGAACTGAAATCAGTTCCTAGGCACTTTAAGCAAGCACATGATTGCAATCCAAAACTGTTAAAAGTGTCAGGCATTGATAAAGTGTATATTGATCAACGAGGTGGAAATTGGAAGAAAACCCTTGCTCCACTGGAGACAAGATGGATCAAAAAGATAGACTGTGTTTACCCGAAAGGCCTGAATGAAAAATTAAGTTTTGCCCCCTTTCTTTAGTTTTATATTTGTGGTGTTTTTATTAAATGTTCTTTTTTATGCTTAGTAATTTATATAATGTCAGTTTTTAATAGTTATGTTCTTTAGTTTTTTCTAGATTATACTTACCAACTGGTCTTCTATTTGGTGGTTCACGGTGTTCGATATTTGGAGATTGGAAGAAACGTGGACGCGCAGAGTCCGTAGTGATACTGATATTCCCATGAAAAGTGCCCATGAACTGGAATCCTATATGGGAAACTTTTGGACTGTGTGGGTCCGCTGGTGGATGACGGATGATTCCTGATCGGCTGGACCCTGATGATTGGTGGTGCATTCTGGTTGGAAAACTGTAGAGACTTTCCTGAAGAATCTGCAAGAAAAAATAAAAAATAAAAATATATTAAGGGACATTGATAAGGAAATATTATAACTGAAGAAAATGATGCAACACCACCAATGTGTATTTCAAACTATATGAACATTGAACATCTATAAATATATGGACCCATATGAGACAAATAGTTATATTGGGTAACAACTGGGGATAGTAAGTACAAGTGTCATTTGGAACTAATGATATAATGTATCTTGAGGTGGATCGAATAGGGTAATATTTTGGGTAGTGGTTGAATGTATGTATAAAACATATAAAATATATATATAGAAAATTTTTTGTAATTTTGCACATGTCACTTTATGTATTGCATATTCAGGCTGTCTTATACAACCTTTATGCATCTTATATATTAGAATCAGTCTTATTCACTTAGCTGATTGCTAATAATATTCGTGGTTATCACAAATATGAATACTTGCCACGTTTATGCAATTTATAGTGGTAGTTTATTTATATATAGTCACTTTATTAATAATGTTTTGCTGCTATAGTTCACCACATATGTATTGATTAATATATCCCTTATTATTAGAGATATTAGTCACTTTATATATAAATTCTTAGATTTTCCTTATTGCATAATCACGTATATAACCTGTATATTTATATATTTTTTATTTTTATTATTTTCTTTTACATTTTTCCCACTTTTTGTTTATTTTCTTTCAATATTGTAATACATTGGGAAAATAATAGAGCACTTTCTCTCACTACAGTATGCCTGGATTGATAATCTTGGAACCACAAATAAAATTACTCTAAAAATATAATATATGACCTGCACTTGTCACCTGTTAATAGTATAGAGTCTGAGTATTCGATCACCTATGCAGTACTGCTCTCGTAGTCCTCAGTAGAGCAATGTACACCCCCTTTAACCTTCTCGCCACTTGATCCCTTAATAGCCAACCTCCCTATTTTTTACATACTAATCAGCGCAGGAGCTTTAGAAAAATTATCAGCAAACTTTTTTATTTTTTTATTTTTACCCCTTCGAATACTATAGTAAGATCTCCCCCATTGCTACGTAGTGAATGTAACGTACACTTCACCAGACTCTGCCTATAAAACTATACTTCCCTCTTATGCGTTTCACCTTATCAGAAACCCTTCCCACTTATAGCAGTGTGTGCGCTCCATCGCTGGGGCCTCGCCGCGCTGCCATGGAGATGCGTCCTGTGACGTCGTTGGCTCCGCCCCTCGTCTTGATGCGTCGGACGAGGAAGTGGAGCGATGACGTGGAACGCAGATCTGGGCATGCGCTGTGGAGCATTGCGGTGATGTGAGCGCCATTATAACACTGCCACCACCAATTAAAGATTGGGCTATAAAGAGCCCCTAAATTGACCACCACCTACATACTCCCCCGGAAGAAGCAAGACGCGAAACGCGCGTTGGGGCCTCTAGGACTACACGTGCAGGTTACGTATAGACTTTATTACTTATACCGGTACTATGAGCTGTATATTGGGCATGGTGTGATCACCAGCCGTCTATGCAAAATGCTATTATGATTGTAGACAGCTCATTGGTAACAATACAGGATAAGCTTACTTAGCACTGGGCACTTTACTTTATATATATGATTTCCCTATTTCTTGGTATTTATCCAGGCATACTGCAATAAGGGGTGGAACCCCTATTAAGAAGTAACATATAACTAGAAACTGGGGTTTACCTCTCTACAGGAATTATATATATTAATCTCCCTATCACTTTAAGTGCTTCTTTGGCTTATATATGTGGCTCTATATGTGACCTTTCACCTGTGGTCTCAGTTTGTATGTTGTTCCCCAGAGGATGATATCATATTGCTACTTTTATATGCATATTTAAAGTTTTTGTTTTAGTGGACCTCTAATAAAGTTTACCAATTTTTAATATCGTGACTATGCTTCTGTCAGTGTTTCTTTGTTTTGGTTATATAATTAAGGAAGCGTCACTCTAAGAGGCCGTACTCATTGGTTTGTTATAGTTTTTGAGGTCCGCTGTTACAGTGTCAAAATGGAGCTAAAACAAGATGTCCGCTCTTTATATGGAGAGGGACATGTGATTTCAGCAGCCAATGACACAAGCCGTTGTGTCAGGACATTGTGGATGTTTCCTGCGCCCTGATTTGCTAGCTGCAATGTGCACACATAAAGTTAGAAGAAAAAAAATTACAGTTTACAAGCATGCTGCTCCTCTGAACTCTGCAAACCCCTTATCCTCATCAACCACGTGCTCGATGCTCATCATACAACACCATTATCGTAGCCAAAGTTCCTAAAATACTTTAGTGGCAACGCATATTTACCCACACTTTTTACTGAATGTTTCAGATTTTTTCCGATTCTATAAAATTTTGCTTGTGTTTCCGAATGTGCCGAATTTATGTTTGGCGGTCGTTTTTTGAACAAATTTTGCTCATCACTAGCCGCAATGCTTCTACTGATGTTAAAAGTACAAAGTCTAACGCAACGTGGGCACACAGCCTAAGTTTACCTTGTCTTTATCAACCTCTGGGAGATATCTTTAAATTACTTTTTTTTAAAGGAACTATACTTCAGAAAATTAATTAGAGTTTATATCTGTAGATGATCTACTAATTAATAAATGTAGGAAATGTAGATTGCAATGTGATTCTGATCAAAATACACTATAAAATGGAATTAGTTGTTTATGAAAATACTCCCATTGCTTTACATGTAACCATCTGTTATTTTTAGCATGCTTTCACTGGAAACTAGCTCAATGTCAATATAATTGGCATCCAATTTTTGGCTTTAACACTTTTTTTCTTGCACCCCTGGAAGTTGCTTTTCTTGACATGGCAACATGTTTACAATTTGGATAGTTAAATAGCCTCTAATTCTAAATGTAGTTGTCCAGAGTATGACAAAGGAACAGCACATGCCCTCATTTCAGTCTATACAATAATCCAGTCACAGAGTGAAATAGCTTGGAAATCTTAAATTCCCAGTTAAATGTTTCAAATCTTTGACCAGGTTTGTTCTTCACTAAACATACTTCCATATCGCTCTTCCCCCTCTGCGCACTTCTATTAGTAATCTAAATATAAACTGTTGCTATTCTTCTTACTGATTGATTTCATTGCCTCTCGTTTTCCTGATTATTTCCCAAATACAGTATGGTTTTGGCACAATCACAGCTGCCACTGTGCCTGTTCTACCACAAAACATATGCACCAGTCTATAATTTATGTGAAATCATCTACAAAAAAAAGATTCTTTCTCACTTTCTTTTGTTGTGTCCCAAATACCACAGGGAGCAGCAGGTGCAGCTTGTAACACACTTGAGAAAACAAATTTCAAGCAAATTAATAGAAGCAGTGAATTCAAGAGTTCAAGAGAAAAGCCACAGCCATGGATGCTTTGTAAGTAACGCTAAATGTGTTTATTTTTGTCTATTTGTGTTAATGGCACATAATGTGGTGTTTTTAACTCTAGCTTAATTTCTATACCTTATGTGTTACGGTGTTACTGTATTTCATATTTTGCATAGCTATTAGACAGTTGCATATATATATATATATATATATATATAATATTGAAACAAGAAGGAGCGATCATAGAATTATGGAAATCACAGCATCGATAGACATTGTGATGATATGCATCTCAATTTATTTAGTATCGAGTTTTAGCATCACACACACTTACATTCCTTGGTCTGTTATCATTGATGCTAATTGTTGTCTGAAGAAATGTTCTGCCATGCTGGATGCACTTGGGTATACAAATCATCAAGATAAAGGTCTCTTCGTGGCCTCTTCAGACCAATCTTCAGATATTACTGCATCCTAGACAAAACCTGGCTTTGCTGAAAAGGAAAAAGAAAGACATCCATTCTCGCATCTGGTCTTTATCTGAAAGCCATGAGGGCAATGCCATGAAAAGGCCTTCACGCGGGAATGTCACACCAGTCCTACTCCTGGGATAATGGTATTGAGCAGGATAATGTATGGTTTGTGGATCCCTTTAGCTTTGCGTTATATTGATTTGGTGGTGTAATCAGTGGTACGGTCATTTTCCCAGTGTATCCCAGGAGCCTTTTTTCAACATGACAACTATAGGCTACATGTTGCTTGTACTACTGTAGGCAGCCTGGATAGCCTAAACATACCACTGTTTCCTGCAGCATCTCAGCACGTTTCTGCCATCACACACTTTTGGGACATCATTGGTTAGCTATTGTAAATAGCCTCCTTCCCAAATCTGCTCTTACCACAGCTTTGAGTCAATAAATTTGTTTGTGCATGCCTTAGTCATCTACTGCCCAGATAAATGCAAAATTGTCCTGTGATTGCCTATCCAAGGTTACATTTGCATTAGGTAATTACTGGCAATGTTCATTCTCAGCAAGGCTCATAATAATTTGCCAGTGTAAACGGGCTGCCAAAATACTCTTTCATGGTAGGGAAATAATTTTAAAGCAGGACATACAGTGCCTTGCAAAAGTATTTGCACCCTGGAACTTTTCAACCTTTTCCCACATATTGTGCTTCAAACATACTGTAAAGATACCAAATGTAAATTTTTGGTGAAGAATCAACAAGTGGAGCATAATTGTGAAATTGAATGAAATTTATTGGTTATTTTAAATTTTTGTAGAAATTCAAAAACTGAAAAGTGGGGCGTGTAATATTATTGGGCACCTTTAACTTAATACTTTGTTGTGCCACCTTTTGCTGCGAATACAGCTGCAAGTTGCTTGGGGTATGTTTCTATCAGCTTTGTACATCGAGAGACTGAAATTCTTGACCATTCTTCCTTGGCAAAAACCTCGAGCTCAGTGAGGTTTGATGGAGATCATTTGTGAACAGCAGTTTTCAGCTCTTTCCACAGATTCTCGATTGGATTGAGGTCTGGACTTTGACTTGGCCAATCTAACAACTGGATACGTTTATTTGTGAACCATTCCATTGCAGATTTTGCTTTATGTTTGGGATGATTGTCTTGTTGGAAGACAAATCTCCGTCCCAGTCTCAGGTCTTTTGCAGACTCCAACAGGTTTTTTTCAAGAATGGTCCTGTATTTGGCTCCATCCATCTTCCCATCAATTTTAACCATCTTCCCTGTCCCTGCTGAAGAAAAGCAGGCCAAAACCATGATGCTGCCACCACCATGTTTGACAGTGGGAATGGTGTGTTCAGGGTGATGAGCTGTGTTGCCTTTTCGCCAATCATATCGTTTGGCATTGTTGCCAAGAAGTTCGATTTTGGTTTCATCTGACCAGAGCACCTTCTTCCACATGTTTGATGTGTCTCCCAGGTGGCTTGTTGCAAACTTTAAATTACACTTTTTATGGATATCTTTGAGAAATGGCTTTCTTCTTGCCACTCTTCCATAAAGGCCAGATTTGTGCAGTGTACGACTGATTGTTGTCCTATAATAATAATATAATAATAATTTTTATTTATATAGCGCCAACATATTCCGCAGCGCTTTACAACTTATAGAGGGGACTTGTACAGACAATAGACATTACAGCATAACAGAAATCACAGTTCAAAATAGATACCAGGAGGAATGAGGGCTGTTGTGAGTTTGGTTTTTGGGCTCCCCCGGTGGTCACTGGTGGTACTGGACTTGTGTGCTTCACTTTCTCTGTTCACCTGTTTCCATCAGGATATGGGTGTATCCTATTTAGCCTTGCTGCTCAGTTATTCTAGTGCCGGCCATCAATGTAACCAGAGCCTTTCTGTTGCATGTTCCTGCTTCTAGACTACTATCAGCTAAGTTGGACTCTTAGTCCTAAGTTTGTTTTGCATTTTTGTTCCAGTTCACAGTTATGTTATTTTTCTGTAGCTGGAAGCTCTTGTGGGCCGAAATTGCCACTCCGGTGTCATGAGTTGACACATGAGTCTTAAAGTAATTTCGGGATGGTACTTTAATAGGGTTTTCAGCTGACCGTGAAGTTCTCTATTGTATCTTCTTGCTATCTAGTAAGCGGACCTCGCTTTGCTGAACCTACCTTCATACTGCGTATGTCTTTTCCTCTGAACTCACCGTCAATATATGTGGGGGGCTTCTGTCTCCTTTTTGGGGGAATTTCCCTAGAGGTAAGCCAGGTCTGTCTTTTCCTCTATTAGGGTTAGTTAGTCCTCCGGCTGGCGCTAGGCGTCTAGGGATAAAACGTAGGTACGCCACCCGGCCACTGTTAGTTGTGTGGTAGGTTTAGCTCACGGTCAGCTCGAGATTCCATCACCCAAGAGCTGTTCTGTTATTTATGTTCTCTGACGTTCCCTTGCCATTGGGAACCATGACAGTATGGCCGGCCCAGTGTTAAAACCGTTGGCAGAAGAAAGGAGAGAAAAAGAAGTCTGCAGATTTTTTTTTTTTTTTTCCTCTGAGCTTGCTCTATAGTTGACTTAGTTGCATTTCTGCTCTAATTGCAGCCTTTGTCTCTCTCTCTCCTTCTAATCCTTGAATGGCTGTGATCTCACCTGATTAAAATGGATCCTCAGAGTTTGGCTACAGGTTTGAATAATCTTGTTACGAAGGTTCAAAATTTACAGGATTTTGATATTCATGCTCCTATATCTGAACCTAGAATTCCTATACCAGAATTTTTCTCCGGGGATAGATCTCGTTTCCTGAATTTCAAAAATAATTGTAAATTATTTCTTTCCCTGAGATCTTGCTCCGCTGGAGATTCCGCACAGCAGGTTAGGATAGTAATTTCCTTGCTGCGGGGTGACCCTCAAGACTGGGCATTTGCATTGGCACCCGGGGATCCTGCGTTGCTCAATGTGGATGCATTTTTTATGGCTTTGGGGTTGCTTTATGAGGAACCTAACTTAGAGATTCAGGCTGAAAAAGCCTTGATGGCCCTATCTCAAGGGCAAGATGAAGCTGAAATATACTGCCAAAAATTTCGTAAATGGTCTGTGCTTACTCAGTGGAATGAGTGCGCCCTGGCGGCGAATTTCAGAGAGGTTCTCTCTGATGCCATTAAAGATGTTATGGTGGGGTTCCCTGCACCTACAGGTCTGAATGAGTCCATGACAATGGCTATTCAGATTGATCGGCGTTTGCGGGAGCGCAAACCTGTGCACCATATGGCGGTGTCTTCTGAGAAGGCTCCAGAAAATATGCAATGTGATAGAATTCTGTCCAGAAGCGAACGGCAGAATTTTAGGCGAAAAAATGGGTTGTGCTTCTATTGTGGTGATTCAACTCATGTTATATCAGCATGCTCTAAACGTACAAAAAAGGTTGATAAGTCTATTTCAATTGGCACTTTACAGTCTAAGTTTATTCTGTCTGTGACCTTGATTTGTTCATTATCGTCAATTACCGCGGATGCCTATGTCGACTCTGGCGCCGCTTTGAGTCTAATGGATTGGTCCTTTGCCAGGCGCTGTGGGTTTGATCTAGAGCCTCTGGAAGTTCCTATACCTCTGAAGGGTATTGACTCTACACCATTGGCTAGTAATAAACCACAATACTGGACACAAGTGACTATGCGTATGAATCCAGACCATCAGGAGATGATTCACTTCCTTGTGTTGTACAATCTACATGACGTTTTGGTGCTCGGATTACCATGGTTACAATCTCATAACCCAGTCCTTGACTGGAAAGCAATGTCTGTGTTAAGCTGGGGATGTCAGGGGGCTCATGGGGACGTACCTTTGGTTTCCATTTCGTCATCTATTCCCTCTGAGATTCTGGAATTTTTATCTGATTATCGTGATGTTTTTGAGGAGCCTAAGCTTGGTTCACTACCTCCTCACAGAGATTGCGATTGTACCATAGATCTGATTCCGGGCAGTAAATTTCCAAAGGGTCGTTTATTTAATCTATCTGTACCTGAACATGCTGCTATGCGAGAATATATTAAGGAGTCCCTGGAAAAGGGACGTATTCATCCTTCTTCATCTCCCTTAGGAGCCGTTTTTTTCTTTGTATCTAAAAAAGATGGCTCTTTGAGGCCGTGTATTGATTATCGACTCTTGAATAAAATTACAGTCAAATATCAGTATCCTCTGCCACTGCTGACTGATTTGTTTGCTCGAATAAAAGGGGCTAAGTGGTTCTCTAAGATTGATCTCCGTGGGGCGTATAATTTGGTGCGAATTAAGCAGGGGGATGAGTGGAAAACCGCATTTAATACGCCCGAGGGCCATTTTGAGTATTTAGTAATGCCTTTTGGTCTTTCAAATGCCCCTTCAGTCTTTCAGTCCTTTATGCATGACATTTTCCGTGAATATTTGGATAAATTTATGATCGTGTATCTGGATGATATTTTGATTTTTTCGGATGACTGGGATTCTCATGTCCAACAGGTCAGGAGGGTTTTTCAGGTTTTGCGGGCTAATTCCTTGTGTGTGAAGGGTTCTAAGTGTATTTTTGGGGTTCAAAAGATTTCTTTTTTGGGGTACATTTTTTCCCCCTCTTCCATTGAGATGGATCCTGTCAAGGTTCGGGCTATTTGTGATTGGACGCAACCTTCTTCTCTTAAGAGCCTTCAGAAATTTTTGGGCTTTGCTAATTTTTATCGTCGATTTATAACTGGTTTTTCTGATGTTGCTAAACCTTTGACTGATTTGACCAAAAAGGGTGCTGATGTTGCTGATTGGTCCCCTGCTGCTGTGGAGGCCTTTCGGGAGCTTAAGCGCCGCTTTTCTTCCGCCCCTGTGTTGCGTCAGCCTGATGTTACTCTTCCTTTTCAGGTTGAGGTCGATGCTTCCGAGATCGGAGCTGGGGCGGTCTTGTCGCAGAAAAGTTCCGACTGCTCCGTGATGAGACCTTGTGCGTTCTTTTCTCGAAAATTTTCGCCCGCCGAGCGAAATTATGATATTGGTAATCGGGAGCTTTTGGCTATGAAGTGGGCTTTTGAGGAGTGGCGTCATTGGCTTGAGGGGGCTAGACATCAGGTGGTGGTATTGACCGATCACAAGAATTTGATTTATCTTGAGTCTGCCAGGCGCCTGAATCCTAGACAGGCGCGCTGGTCGTTGTTTTTCTCTCGGTTTAATTTTGTGGTCTCATACTTACCAGGTTCTAAAAATGTGAAGGCGGATGCCCTTTCTAGGAGTTTTGAGCCTGATTCCCCTGGTGATTCTGAACCTACAGGTATCCTTAAGGATGGGGTGATATTATCTGCTGTTTCCCCAGACCTGCGACGGGCTTTGCAGGAGTTTCAGGCGGATAGACCTGATCGTTGCCCGCCTGGTAGACTGTTTGTTCCTGATGATTGGACCAGTAGAGTCATCTCGGAGGTTCATTTTTCTGTGTTGGCAGGTCATCCCGGGATCTTTGGTACCAGGGATTTGGTGGCTAGGTCCTTCTGGTGGCCTTCCCTGTCTCGAGATGTACGAGTTTTTGTGCAGTCTTGTGATGTTTGTGCTCGGGCCAAACCTTGTTGTTCTCGGGCTAGCGGATTGTTGTTATCTTTGCCTATTCCTAAGAGGCCTTGGACTCACATCTCTATGGATTTTATTTCTGATCTCCCTGTTTCTCAGAAAATGTCTGTCATCTGGGTGGTGTGTGACCGTTTTTCAAAGATGGTTCATTTGGTGCCCTTGCCTAAGTTGCCTTCCTCATCCGAGTTGGTTCCTCTGTTTTTTCAAAATGTGGTTCGCTTGCATGGTATTCCGGAGAATATCGTTTCTGACAGGGGGACCCAGTTCGTGTCTAGATTTTGGCGGGCGTTCTGTGCTAGGATGGGCATTGATTTGTCTTTTTCGTCTGCGTTCCATCCTCAGACTAATGGCCAGACTGAGCGAACTAATCAGACCTTGGAGACTTATTTGAGGTGTTTTGTGTCTGCGGATCAGGATGACTGGGTTGCCTTTTTGCCGTTGGCGGAGTTTGCCCTCAATAATCGGGCTAGTTCTGCCACTTTGGTTTCTCCTTTCTTTTGCAATTCGGGGTTTCATCCTCGTTTTTCTTCCGGTCAGGTGGAGTCTTCGGATTGTCCTGGAGTGGATACTGTGGTGGATAGGTTGCAACGGATTTGGGGACAGGTGGTGGACAATTTGGAGTTGTCCCAGGAGAAGACTCGGCATTTTGCTAACCGCCGTCGTCGTGTTGGTCCTCGTCTTCGTGTTGGGGACTTGGTGTGGTTGTCTTCTCGTTTTGTCCCTATGAGGGTTTCTTCTCCTAAGTTTAAGCCTCGGTTCATCGGCCCGTATAAGATTTTGGAGATTCTTAACCCCGTGTCCTTTCGATTGGACCTCCCAGCATCTTTTTCTATCCATAATGTCTTCCATCGGTCATTATTGCGCAGGTATGAGGTACCGGTTGTGCCTTCCGTTGAGCCTCCCGCTCCGGTGTTGGTTGAGGGTGAATTGGAGTACGTTGTAGAGAAGATCTTGGACTCCCGTGTTTCCAGACGGAAACTTCAGTATCTGGTCAAGTGGAAGGGCTACGGTCAAGAGGATAATTCTTGGGTGACAGCCTCTGATGTTCATGCCTCTGATTTGGTCCGTGCCTTTCATAGGGCTCGTCCTGATCGCCCTGGTGGTTCTTGTGAGGGTTCGGTGCCCCCTCCTTGAGGGGGGGTACTGTTGTGAGTTTGGTTTTTGGGCTCCCCCGGTGGTCACTGGTGGTACTGGACTTGTGTGCTTCACTTTCTCTGTTCACCTGTTTCCATCAGGATATGGGTGTATCCTATTTAGCCTTGCTGCTCAGTTATTCTAGTGCCGGCCATCAATGTAACCAGAGCCTTTCTGTTGCATGTTCCTGCTTCTAGACTACTATCAGCTAAGTTGGACTCTTAGTCCTAAGTTTGTTTTGCATTTTTGTTCCAGTTCACAGTTATGTTATTTTTCTGTAGCTGGAAGCTCTTGTGGGCCGAAATTGCCACTCCGGTGTCATGAGTTGACACATGAGTCTTAAAGTAATTTCGGGATGGTACTTTAATAGGGTTTTCAGCTGACCGTGAAGTTCCCTATTGTATCTTCTTGCTATCTAGTAAGCGGACCTCGCTTTGCTGAACCTACCTTCATACTGCGTATGTCTTTTCCTCTGAACTCACCGTCAATATATGTGGGGGGCTTCTGTCTCCTTTTTGGGGGAATTTCCCTAGAGGTAAGCCAGGTCTGTCTTTTCCTCTATTAGGGTTAGTTAGTCCTCCGGCTGGCGCTAGGCGTCTAGGGATAAAACGTAGGTACGCCACCCGGCCACTGTTAGTTGTGTGGTAGGTTTAGCTCACGGTCAGCTCGAGATTCCATCACCCAAGAGCTGTTCTGTTATTTATGTTCTCTGACGTTCCCTTGCCATTGGGAACCATGACAGAGGGCCCTGCTCGCAAGCTTACAAACTATGAGGAAAAGGGGAGACACGACAGGTGGATGGTAACAATTGCTTTAGTTATTTGGACCAGCCATAGTGTAAGGCTCGGGTGTTCATGTAAAGCTGCATGAACCAGTTAACAGCCTAAGTATGTAGCAGTACAGACACAGAGGGCTATTAACTGCATAAAGTGTATGAGAATACGATGCAAGGAACCTGATTATGTGTTTTTTTTCTATTTTTAATAGGCCACACAGGGATAGTTAGGTTAATGCGTTGAGGCGGTAGGCCAGTCTGAACAAATGCGTTTTTAGGGCACGCTTAAAACTGTGGGGATTGGGGATTAATCGTATTAACCTAGGTAGTGCATTCCAAAGAATCGGCGCAGCACGTGTAAAGTCTTGGAGACGGGAGTGGGAGGTTCTGATTATTGAGGATGCTAACCTGAGTTCATTAGCGGAGTGGAGGGCACGGGTAGGGTGGTAGACTGAGACCAGAGAGGAGATGTAGGGTGGTGCTGAGCCATGGAGTGCTTTGTGGATGAGGGTAGTAGTTTTGTGCTGGATTCTGGAGCGGATGGGTAGCCAGTGTAATGACTGGCACAAGGTAGAGGCATCGGTGTAACGGTTGGTGAGGAATATGATCCTGGCAGCAGCATTCAGGACAGATTGGAGCGGGGAGAGTTTGGTAAGAGGGAGGCCGATTAGTAGAGAGTTACAATAGTCCAGACGGGAATGAATAAGAGAAACAGTAAGAGTTTTTGCAGAGTCGAAAGTAAGAAAAGGGCGAATTCTAGAAATGTTTTTGAGATGCAGATAAGAAGAGCGAGCCAGTGATCGGATGTGGGGGGTGAATGAAAGCTCGGAATCAAGGATGACCCCAAGGCAGCGGGCATGTTGCTTTGGAGTAATGATTGAACCGCACACGGAGATGGCAATGTCAGGCAAAGGTAGGTTAGTAGAGGGAGAGAACACGAGGAGTTCAGTTTTTGATAGGTTCAGTTTCAGATAGAGGGAGGACATGATGTTAGAGACAGCGGTAAGACAATCACTGGTGTTTTCTAAGAAGGTTGGAGTGAAAGCTGGAGAAGAGGTGTATAATTGGGTGTCATCAGCATAGAGATCGTACTGGAAACCAAATCTACTGATTGTTTGTCCAATAGGGGCAGTATACAAAGAGAAGAGGAGGGGGCCTAGGACTGATCCTTGAGGAACCCCAACAGTAAGGGGAAGGTGAGAGGAGGAGGAACATACAGCAAAACATACAGTGAAGGATCAGTCAGAGAGATAGGAGGAGAACCAAGAGAGAACGGTGTCCTTGATGCCAATGGAGCGGAGCATAGTGAGGAGGAGCTGATGATCCACAGTGTCGAATGCTGCGGAAAGATCCAATAGAATTAGCATGGAGTAGTGACCATTAGATTTAGCTGTTAGTAGGTCATTAGAGACTTTAGTGAGGGCAGTTTCAGTAGAGTGTAAAGAGCGGAAGCCAGATTGAAGAGGGTCGAGAAGAGAGTTATCTGAGAGATAGCGGGTAAGACGGGAGTGGACCAGGCGTTCCAGGAGTTTAGAGATGAAGGGAAGATTAGAGACAGGTCTATAATTAGCGGCACAGTTTTGGTCGAGGGAGGGTTTTTTAAGTCCTATGGACAAACTGTCCCACCTCAGCTGTAGATCTCTGCAGTTCATCCAGAGGGATCATGGGTAGTGTTGAGCATTCCGATACCACAAGTATCGGGTATCGGCCGATATTTGCGGTATCGGAATTCTGATACCGAGTTCCGATATTTTTGTGATATCGGAAATCGGAATCGGAAGTTCCCAGTGTATGGTTCCTAGGGTCTGGAGGAGAGGAGACTCTCCTTCAGGCCCTGGGATCCATATTCATGTAAAAAATAAAGAATTAAAATAAAAAATATGGATATACTCACCCCTCCGGGGGCCCCTGGACCTTACCGATGTAACCGGCAGCCTCCGTTCCTAAGAATGAGGAGTTTAGGACCTGCGATGACGTCACGGCTTGTGATTGGTCACGTGAGCGGTCACATGAGCGGTCACGCAACCAATCACAAGCAACGACGTCATCGAAGGTCCTAAACTCCTCATTCTTAGGAACGGAGGCTGCCGGTTAACAACGCTAGGTCCAGGGGCCGCCGGAGGGGTGAGTATATCCATATTTTTTATTTTAATTCTTTATTTTTTACATGAATATGGATCCCAGGGCCTGAAGGAGAGTTTCCTCTCCTTCAGACCCTGGGAACCATCCAGGATACCTTCCGATACTTGTGTCCCATTGACTTGTATTGGTATCCGGTATCGGTATCGGCGATATCCGATATTTTTTGGGTATCGGCCGATACTATCCGATACCGATACTTTCAAGTATCAGAAGGTATCGCTCAACACTAATCATGGGCCTCGTGGCTGCATCTCTGATCAGTCTTCTCCTTGTTTGAGATGAAATTTATAGGGACTGCCGGGTCTTGGTAGATTTGCAGTGGTAAGATACTCCTTCCATTTCAATATGATCAATTGCACAGTGCTCCTTGGGATGTTTAAAGTTTTGTAAATCATTTTGTATCCAAATCCAGCTTTGAACTTCTCCACAACAGTATCACGGACCTGCCTGTTGTATTCCTTGGTCTTCATGATGCTCTCTGTGCTTCAAACAGAACCCTGAGACTATCACAGAGCAGGAGCATTTATACGGAGACTTGATTACACACAAGTGGAATATATTTATTATCATTAGGCATTTAGGACAACATTGCATTATTCAGAGATCAACAATGAACTTCTGGAGTGAGTTTTCTGCACTGAAAGTGAAGGGCCGAATTATATTGCACGCCCCACTTTTCAGTTTTTGAATTTCCACAAAAATTTAAAATAGCCAATACATTTCGTTCAACTTCACAATTGTGTTCCACTTGTTGTTGATTCTTCACCAAAAATTTATGTTTGATATCTTTATGTTTGAAGCATGATACGTGGGAAAAGGTTAAATAGTTCTAGGGTGCCGAATACTTTTGCAAGACATTGTATGTTGTCAAGAACAATGATAGTCTATGCCTAAAGAGTGATGTTAAACGATTGCCAATTGCCTTGTATGTAGCCGATTGGAGGTCCCCAATTGAGTTTTGTAAATGCATCTCAATGCTTTTGAACCCCCAATCCAGAGAATTCATAATACTAACAATGGCTTCCAAGGCTGTCTATCCTTTTCTTACACTTCTGACTTGATTTCTTGCTACCCTCCCACACAATATTCCTGGTCATCATAAAACTTTTTCTCTGCATTTCTCCTCTCACAGATTTTTACAGGGTTTCATCTGTGCATCTTCCATATGCTGGAACTTACTACCCAAACGAGCAGAACTCTCCCTCATCTTTGAAACATTCAAAGGCGTCCCGAATACCCACCTTTTCAGAAAAGCCTACAACCTATGAAATCCCTGCTGCTTACTGTCACCCTTGTGGACTGTAACACCTCATGGCTAAAAAACTTTTTCCCTATGTGCCAGTTTGTCACTCATTTCATTTATTGTATTTCTTTTCTACATTATGATAGAATATACAGTAAATCCTGCTTGCACTTTTTGGATTTAATGGTGCTTTAAGATAACAACTAAATAGTTTTATACTATTTGTTCATGGAGTCCATGCAGTTTATAAATATTTTTGCAGAAAGTTTACTTGCACTTAAAAGAAAAATATTGTACATTTTGCAAATATATTTTTATGACTGATCATGCAAAAATGCAGACACAAATTTCACAACAGACGATATTACATGAGAAGTGTTGTAATCTTTAAGATAAAAATATATTAGCAGACAGGAAACATTGGCCACAACATTTTTTCTGATCGTGTAATGGAGATTTAAAATTTCAGAGCACAACTATATTTTGGACAACAAGTACAATCTTCAACACTGAAATTGCAAAACCAAGAAGGAAAAGTCATGGAATTTGGTAATCACAGGATTAATTGACATCTTAATTATATGTAAATGATGAAAAAATGGAAACAGAAATATCAAAACATCTCAATTTATTTAGTATTTAGTATGAGCATCACATGCGGAAACAAATCCACTTACATGCCTTGGTATGCTATCAGTGAGGTTACTAAATGATGTCTGAGAAATGTTCTGCCATGCTGAATGCACTTGGGCATGCAAATCAAGATCCACTTCTATTAGCTCCTGTTGCAATGAAATCCCAGAGCTGCTCCAGATGAGACAGGTCAAGGTAAGACTGATCACAGTAGCAGAAGCAACATGTGTCCTGTTACTGTTATGATGAAAAATGGCTCTTGGGACACTTTGGAGAAATGGCATACCTCTGGTTCTATGATTGATCTATTCTGTACTGCAAGTGAAATTGGAAGCCACATGCCAAGCAAGAAGGAGTTTTCCTGAAATTTCTCTACAAGCCAGCTACAGGTCTTCTATTGACCTCACGCCATTGGTCTCAAGGGTTATCATGGAGCAAAGCAAGAAAGCAATGAGGCTGAAATGGAGGTCTACCTATAGATGCAATGATAGTCAAGAGTTTGATCTGTAGACAGATTGAGCAACTTAACAAAGGTATTGCACAAGGTAAAGTCACACTGTCACACTCGTCCTACTCCTGGGATTATGGTGTGGTGTTTGATAATGTTCATTTCTGGAATCCTCTAGTCTTCATTCGAGATACACAAACAAATTGGAATTACATTGACTTGGTTGTGGAAGTAGTGGTATCACCATTTGTCAAAAGTGTCCCAGGAACATTTTTCAAAATGACAATGCCAGGCCATATGTTGTTTGTGAGCAGCATGCATGGCCTAAACATGCTACAATAGCATAACCAAATCAAAAAGAGCAAACCAAACCCATATAACCCACGATGAGAGGTAAGATAAAAGACTTAAGTTAATATAGAGCAAAAAAAGTATATTTAATAGAATCAATGTAACAATACAATAATAAAATCACAAAAACAAAAAGTGCCTCACAAAAAACTGAAGAAGGACTGACATTATAGCCCATACAGACCAACAGGAAAATTGTGCATACAAGGCAGGTAAGTAATGACCCAGTATAATCCCTCAATAAGTATAGTCCAGTAACTCCTTACACCTCCCCTGAAGAAGTGTATTCAAAATGCGCGTTGGGTGGGGAAGGCCTGACATGCCCATGACCACCGCATTACATCAGGTAAAACCTACGGCACCTCTACCATCATGGCCCTTCTATTTTTACTGTCAGTGCTCTCTCTGCAATAGAACTTAGACTGTTGGTTGTTATTTTGCACAGGCACTTTACACTGCAGCCGCTTTCTCTATCCAGTACAGTAATTACATTTTCAATAGCTGCATACTTGCAACTCCTGCACTTTTGATATATATTCAGTTCCTGGACTATATTGATTGAGGGATTATACTGGGTCATTACTTACCTGCCTTGTATGTACTATTTTCCTGTTGGTCTATTGTCAGTCCTTCCCCCATTTTTTGTGAGGCACCTTTCGCTTTTATGATTTTATTATCGTACTGTTATATTGATTCTATTAAATATATATACTTTTTTGTTCTATATTTTCTTAAGTAGTTTTGCTTACCTTCCATCATGAGTTTTATGGGTTTGAGGTGCTCTTTTTGATTTGGTTATGTTTTTAGCAAACAATATTATTGTGCTTTGGATCACATCTCATGATTTACCGTATATACTCGAGTATAAGCCAAGATTTTCAGCCCATTTTTTGGGGCAGAAAGTGCCCCCCTCGGCTTACACTCGAGTCATTGTCCCAGGAGGTCGGCGGGGGAGGGGGAGTGGCAGGAGCCAGCGGCTGTCACATGATACTCTCTCTCGCCACGGTCTCTGCACTTCCCTGCTTCTCAGATGGTCTCTGGTGCCAGCAGCTCTTCCTGTGTTCAGCGGTCACGTGGTACCACTCATTAATGTAATGAATTAACACATGTGGAATTATATACTTAACAAAAAAGTGTGAAACAACTGAAATTATTATTATTATCTTATATTCTAGGTTCTTCAAGGTAGCTATCTTTTGCTTTGATGACTGCTTTGCACTCTTGGCATTTTCTTGATGAGCTTCAAGAGGTAGTCACCCGGAATGGTCTTCAAACAATCTTGAAGGAGTTCCCAGAGATGCTTAGCACTTGTTGTCCTTTTTGCCTTCACTCTGTGGTCCAGCTCACCCCAAAGAATCTCGATTGGGTTCAGGCCTGTGACTGTGGAGGCCAGGTCATCTGGGGTAGCACTCTATCACTCTCCTTCTTGGTCAAATAGCCCTTACACAGCCTGGAGGTGTGTTTGGGGTTATTGTCCTGTTGAAAAATAAAGGATGGTCCAACTAAACGCAATCCGGATGGAATAGCATGCCGCTGCAAGATGCTGTGGTAGCCATGCTGGTTCAGTATGCCTTCAATTTTGAATAAATCCCCAACAGTGTCACCAGCAAAGCACCCTCACACCATAACACCTCCTCCTCCATGCTTGGGAGAATGTCATATGGTCTGATGAAACCAAAGTAGAACTGTTTGGTAGAAACAAAACTTGTCGTGTTTGGAGGAGACAGAATGCTGAGTTGCATCCAAAGAAGACTATACCTACTGTGAAGCATAGGGGTGGCAACATTATGATTTTCTCTACAAAGGGACCAGGACTACTGATCTGTGTACATGAAAGAATTAATGGGGCCATGTATCGTGAGATTTTGAGTGCAAACCTCCTTCCATCAGCAAGGGTATTGAAGAGGAAACATGGATGGGTCTTTCAGCATGATAATGGTCCCAAGCACAGCCCAAGGGCAACAAAGGAGTGGCTTCATAAGAATTATATGAAGGTCCTGAAGTGGCCTAGCCAGTCTCCAGATCCAGATTTGCAAAATAAAGCTTGCCAAATAAGACAAGAAGATTTTCTAGATTTGTTTTCTTATTTTGACTCTCATAGTTGTGGTCTACCTATGATGTAAATTATAATGTCAATTGTGTGAGAACTTGCACAATTGGTGGCTGACTAAATTTTTTTTTTTTTATCTAAAGAAGAATATTATACTGTCTGCAGAGAATGCAGGGCAAGTGTTAGAAGAGCTAAAACCAGTAATGAAGTGAGGCTTGCAACAGAAACCAATGCAATAAAAAGGATTTTTGGGGTATGTCAAAAGCAAAAGAAGAGTCAAAGATGCTATAGGATTTTACCAGATGAAAAGGGTGAAGTGGTTAAAAATTATGTTGAGAAAGCCAAACTTTTAAATTCCTATTTTGCATCTGTGTTCTCTAAGAAATCAATTGTAACATCAATTGATCTTCACAGTGCTATCAAAGAAATTAAAGAATCCACACTATCTATAAACAGAAAGATTGTGATGGAACACTTAGCTAATTTAAATTAATTTAAATCTACTGGTCCAGATGATTTACATCCTCGGGTACAGAAAGAGTTAGCTGAGGAAATTGCAGAACCACTAGCCAGAATCTCTGAAAAATCCTGGCGAACAAGAGAAGTAAGGGCAAATGTCCCTATCTTCAAAAAAGGAAAGAAAATGGAGCCAGGAAATTACAGGCCAGTGAGCCTTACCTCTATAATAGGAAAAATCTTTGAACAAATTATTAAACAGCATGTATGTATGTAAGTATTTGGATAAGAATATAGTAGTTAACCAGAGCCAGCAAACAAGTCATACCAGACTAATCTAATTTCCTTCTATGATGAAATCACTGACTGGGTGGAAAAGCAAAATGTGGTAGATCTCATATTATCCTTATTGAACAAATTACTAAGTATGGGATTGACAAGGCTAGGGCTAGGTGGATTCATATCTAGCTCAGTGATTGTACTAAAAAGTGGTAATAAATGGTTGCACATCCAATTGGAAGAGTGTTTCAAGTAGAGTACCACAAGGCTCTCTCTTGGCCCCAGTGTTGTTCAATATTTTTATAAGTTATCTAGATAAGGGAACCAAAGGTAAACTAATCAAATATGCAGATGATGCAAAGCTATGAGAGATAGCAAACACTAAAAAAGACAGAGAAATGATTCAGAAGAATATAGATAAGCTTGAACAATGGGCAGAGACTAATAGAATGATATTTAACAGGAAGAAATGCAAGATTCTAAATCTGGGCAAGAAAAACAAAAATTACATCAACAGCACGTGTGAAAAAGACAGCAGTATGATGCAGCAGCAAAAATGGAAAACAGGTCCAGGATATATTAAGAGAAGCATAGAGTCTAGATCATGTGAACTAATCATCCCCCTCTACTCCTTCTTGGTCAGGTCTCATCTAGAATACTGTGTCCAGTTCTGGGCACCCCATTTTAAAAAGGAGATTGAAAAACTGCCAGAATGGTGAGCCAAGTGCAAAGTATGTCCCACGAGGAATGGTTAAGCTAGGGATGTTTAGCTGGCAAAAATATAAGGCTAAGAGGAGACTTAATAGTTGTCTTTAAATATCATGGAAACACATGAAAAAATGGAATGAAACTGAAGGTGAGAAGATACAGATTAGATATTAGAAAAATCATTTTGACAGTGAGGGTGATCAATGAATGGAACAGGCTGCCATGAGATGTGGTAAGTTCTCCTACAATGGAAGTCTTTAAATGAAGGCTGGACAGACATCTGTCGGAGATAGTTTAGTGAAACCTGTATTGAGCAGGGGGTTGGACAAGATGACCCTGGTGGTCCCTTCCAACGCCAACTGTTGTGAATTTGGATTCTGGGCTCCCCCGGTGGCTACTGGTGGAATTGAACTGGTGTCTTCATCTTCTCTGTTCACCTGTTCCCATCAAGATGTGGGAGTCGCTATATAACCTTGCTGCTCTGTTAGTTGCTTGCCGGTCAACAATGTTATCAGAAGCCTCTCTGTGCTTGTTCCTGCTCCTAGACAACTACTAGATAAGTTGGACTCTTGTCCATGTTTGTTTTTGCATTTTGTTCCAGTTCACAGCTGTAGTTTCGTTACTGTGTCTGGAAAGCTCTTGTGAACGGGAATTGCCACTCTGGTGTTATGAGTTAATGCCAGAGTTTTAAAGTAATTTCTGGATGGTGTTTTTTGATAGGGTTTTCAGCTGACCATGAAAGTGTCCTTTCTGTCTTCTGCTATGTAGTAAGTGGACCTCAAATTTGCTAAACCTATTTTCATACTACGTTTGTTATTTCATCTCAACTCACCGCCAATACATGTGGGGGGCCTCTGTCTCCTTTCGGGGTATTTCTCTAGAGGTGAGCTAGGACTAATATTTTCCTCTGCTAGCTTTATTTAGTCCTCCGGCTGGGCTGGGCATCTAGAATCAACGTAGGCATGCTACCCGGCCACTGCTAGTTGTGCGTTAGGTTTAGTTCATGGTCAGCTGGGGTCATAACAGTATGCCAGGACAGTTTGACCGGCCCGCAAAGTGTTAATTGTTTGGGCTGAAGCAGGAGAAAAAGAAGTGTTGAAGGGAAATTTTTTTTTTTTCCCCCCTCAGAGTTTTGCTGCCTAGCCCTTAATTGCTGTCTAGCTGCTTCTTACCTCCTCTTAACCCTTGAATGGCTCTGTGTCCACCTGTTTGTAATGGATCTTCAGAGTGTAACTGCAGGTTTGAATAATCTCGCCACGAAGGTACAAAATTTGCAAGATTTTGTTTGTCATGCACCTGTATCTGAGCCGAGAATTCCTTTGCCGGAATTTTTCTCGGGGAATAGATCCGGGTTTCAGAATTTTCGAAATAATTGCAAATTATTTTTGTCTCTGAAATCTCGCTCTGCCGGAGACCCTGCACAGCAGGTCAGGATTGTGATTTCCTTGCTCCGGGGCGACCCTCAAGACTGGGCTTTTTCATTGACACCAGGAGATCCTGCGTTGCTCAATGTGGATGCGTTTTTTCTGGCCTTGGGGTTGCTTTATGACGAACCTCATTTGGAGCTTCAGGCAGAAAAAACTTTGATGTCCCTATCTCAGGGGCAAGATGAAGCGGAAATTTACTGCCAAAGATTCCGTAAATGGTCTGTGCTTACTCAGTGGAATGAGTGCGCCCTGGCGGCGACTTTCAGAGAGGGTCTCTCTGATGCCATTAAGGATGTTATGGTGGGGTTCCCTGTGCCTGCGGGTCTGAATGAGTCCATGACAATGGCTATTCAGATCGATAGGCGTTTGCGGGAGCGCAAACCAGTGCACCATCTGGCGGTGTCCACTGAGAAGTCGCCAGAGAGTATGCAGTGTGATAGAATTCTGTCCCGAAGCGAGCGGCAGAATTTTAGACGGAAAAATGAGTTGTGTTTCTATTGTGGTGATTCTACTCATGTTATATCAGCATGCTCTAAGCGCACTAAAAAGCTTGGTAAATCTGTTTCCATTTGCACCTTACCGTCTAAATTTATTCTATCTGTGACCCTGATTTGTTCTTTGTCATCTATTACCACGGACGCCTATGTCGACTCTGGCGCCGCTTTGAGTCTTATGGATTGGTCCTTTGCCAAACGCTGTGGGTATGATTTAGAGCCTTTGGAGACTCCTATTCCTCTGAAGGGGATTGACTCCACCCCATTGGCTAATAATAAACCACAATACTGGACACAAGTAACTATGCGTATTAATCCGGATCACCAGGAGATTATTCGCTTTCTGGTGCTGTATAATCTACATGATGATTTGGTGCTAGGATTGCCTTGGCTGCAATCTCACAACCCAGTCCTCGACTGGAGAGCTATGTCTGTGTTGAGCTGGGGATGTAAGGGGGCTCATGGGGATGTACCTGTGGTTTCCATTTCATCATCCATTCCCTCTGAAATTCCTGAGTTCCTGTCTGACTATCGTGACGTCTTTGAAGAATCCAAGCTTGGTTCGTTACCTCCGCACCGAGAGTGCGATTGTGCCATAGATTTAATACCGGGTAGTAAATACCCAAAGGGTCGTTTATTTAATCTGTCTGTGCCTGAACATGCTGCTATGCGAGAATATATAAAGGAGTCCTTGGAAAAGGGACATATTCGTCCATCGTCATCTCCCTTAGGAGCCGGTTTTTTCTTTGTGTCAAAAAAAGACGGCTCTTTGAGACCATGTATTGATTATCGGCTTTTGAATAAAATCACTGTTAAATATCAATACCCATTGCCGTTGCTGACTGATTTGTTTGCTCGCATAAAGGGGGCCAAGTGGTTCTCTAAGATTGACCTTCGTGGGGCGTATAATTTGGTGCGAATCAGGCAGGGGGATGAGTGGAAAACCGCATTTAATACGCCCGAGGGCCACTTTGAGTATTTGGTGATGCCTTTTGGTCTTTCTAATGCTCCGTCAGTTTTCCAGTCCTTTATGCATGATATTTTTCGCGATTATTTGGATAAATTTATGATTGTGTATCTGGATGATATTCTGATTTTTTCGGATGACTGGGACTCTCATGTCCAGCAAGTCAGGAGGGTTTTTCAGGTTTTGCGGTCTAATTCTTTGTGTGTGAAGGGTTCTAAGTGTGTTTTTGGGGTACAGAGGATTTCCTTTTTGGGATATATTTTTTCCCCCTCTTCCATTGAAATGGATCCTGTCAAGGTTCAAGCTATTTGTGATTGGACGCAGCCCTCTTCTCTTAAGAGTCTTCAGAAATTTTTGGGCTTTGCTAACTTTTATCGTCGATTTATTGCTGGTTTTTCGGATATTGCTAAGCCATTGACCGATTTGACTAAGAAGGGTGCTGATGTTGCTGATTGGTCCCCTGATGCTGTGGAGGCCTTTCGGGAGCTTAAGCGCCGTTTTTCCTCTCCCCCTGTGTTGCGTCAGCCTGATGTTGCTCTACCTTTTCAGGTTGAGGTCGACGCTTCTGAGATCGGAGCTGGGGCAGTGTTGTCGCAGAAAAGTTCTGACTGCTCCGTGATGAGGCCTTGTGCCTTCTTTTCCCGTAAATTTTCGCCCGCTGAGCGGAATTATGATGTTGGGAATCGGGAGCTTTTGGCCATGAAGTGGGCTTTTGAGGAGTGGCGCCATTGGCTTGAGGGGGCCAGACATCAGGTGGTGGTATTGACTGACCACAAAAATTTGATTTATCTTGAGACCGCCAGGCGCCTGAATCCTAGACAGGCGCGCTGGTCATTATTTTTCTCTCGGTTTAATTTTGTGGTGTCATACCTACCGGGTTCTAAGAATGTTAAGGCGGATGCCCTTTCTAGGAGTTTTGAGCCTGACTCGCCTGGTAACTCTGAGCCCACAGGTATCCTTAAGGATGGAGTGGTATTGTCAGCCGTTTCTCCAGACCTGCGGCGGGCCTTGCAGGAGTTTCAGGCGGAGAGACCTGATCGTTGCCCACCTGATAAACTGTTTGTTCCTGATGATTGGACCAGTAGAGTCATCTCTGAGGTGCATTCTTCTGCGTTGGCAGGTCATCCTGGCATTTTTGGTACCAGGGATTTGGTGGCAAGGTCCTTCTGGTGGCCTTCCCTGTCACGAGATGTGCGAGGCTTTGTGCAGTCTTGTGACGTTTGTGCTCGGGCCAAGCCTTGTTGTTCTCGGGCTAGTGGATTATTGTTGCCCTTGCCCATTCCTAAGAGGCCTTGGACGCACATCTCGATGGATTTTATTTCAGATCTGCCTGTTTCTCAGAAGATGTCTGTCATCTGGGTGGTGTGTGACCGTTTTTCTAAGATGGTCCATTTGGTTCCTCTGCCCAAGTTACCTTCTTCTTCCGAGTTGGTTCCTCTGTTTTTTCAAAATGTTGTTCGTTTGCATGGTATTCCTGAGAATATCGTTTCTGACAGAGGGACCCAATTCGTGTCTAGATTTTGGCGGGCATTCTGTGCTAGGATGGGCATAGATTTATCTTTTTCGTCCGCTTTCCATCCTCAGACGAATGGCCAGACCGAGCGGATTAATCAGACCCTGGAGACATATCTGAGGTGTTTTGTGTCTGCTGACCAGGATGATTGGGTTGCTTTTTTGCCATTGGCGGAGTTCGCTCTCAATAATCGGGCCAGCTCTGCCACTTTGGTGTCCCCGTTTTTCTGTAATTCGGGGTTTCATCCTCGATTTTCCTCTGGTCAGTTGGAATCTTCGGATTGTCCTGGAGTGGATGCTGTGGTGGAGAGATTGCATCAGATCTGGGGGCAGGTGGTGGACAATTTGAGGTTGTCCCAGGAGAAGACTCAGCTTTTTGCCAACCGCCACCGTCGTGTTGGTCCTCGGCTTTCTGTTGGGGATTTGGTGTGGTTGTCTTCTCGTTTTGTCCCTATGAGGGTCTCTTCTCCTAAGTTTAAGCCTCGGTTTATCGGCCCGTATAAGATATTGGAGATTCTTAACCCTGTTTCCTTCCGTTTGGACCTCCCTGCATCCTTTTCTATTCATAACGTTTTTCATCGGTCATTATTGCGCAGGTATGAGGTACCGGTTGTGCCTTCCGTTGAGCCTCCTGCTCCGGTGTTGGTTGAGGGTGAGTTGGAGTACGTTGTGGAGAAAATCTTGGACTCTCGTGTTTCCAGACGGAGACTCCAGTATCTGGTCAAGTGGAAGGGATACGGCCAGGAGGATAATTCTTGGGTGAATGCATCTGATGTTCATGCCTCCGATCTGGTTCGTGCCTTTCATAGGGCCCATCTTGATCGCCCTGGTGGTTCTGGTGAGGGTTTGGTGCCCCCTCCTTGAGGGGGGGGTACTGTTGTGAATTTGGATTCTGGGCTCCCCCGGTGGCTACTGGTGGAATTGAACTGGTGTCTTCATCTTCTCTGTTCACCTGTTCCCATCAAGATGTGGGAGTCGCTATATAACCTTGCTGCTCTGTTAGTTGCTTGCCGGTCAACAATGTTATCAGAAGCCTCTCTGTGCTTGTTCCTGCTCCTAGACAACTACTAGATAAGTTGGACTCTTGTCCATGTTTGTTTTTGCATTTTGTTCCAGTTCACAGCTGTAGTTTCGTTACTGTGTCTGGAAAGCTCTTGTGAACGGGAATTGCCACTCTGGTGTTATGAGTTAATGCCAGAGTTTTAAAGTAATTTCTGGATGGTGTTTTTTGATAGGGTTTTCAGCTGACCATGAAAGTGTCCTTTCTGTCTTCTGCTATGTAGTAAGTGGACCTCAAATTTGCTAAACCTATTTTCATACTACGTTTGTTATTTCATCTCAACTCACCGCCAATACATGTGGGGGGCCTCTGTCTCCTTTCGGGGTATTTCTCTAGAGGTGAGCTAGGACTAATATTTTCCTCTGCTAGCTTTATTTAGTCCTCCGGCTGGGCTGGGCATCTAGAATCAACGTAGGCATGCTACCCGGCCACTGCTAGTTGTGCGTTAGGTTTAGTTCATGGTCAGCTCAGTTCCCATCTTCCAAGAGCTAGTTCCTATATATGCTTATGCTATGTTCTCTTGCCATTGAGATCATGACAGCCAACATTCTATGATTCTATGAACATGGCCTAACATCCGTCAGAACATTGGCTTTGACTTTTAATACTGCTTGTTTGCAATATTGTTGCTGTCCAGCAATGACAGCAAATTGCATGTGCACTTCTGTATACTGTAGCTATCATCAGCCTGCTACACAATGCACTGTGTAATCAGTATAATAAAATATTAGTAGATAGAGCATTCAGATAATCTGAGCAACATTCAGGGCTATGCACTAAAAAATGGAGTACAGTAAACATTTAAGAATTTAGAAAACATTGTGCACTACTTCCTTCAGTCAGCCTAGGCCTCGTCATACTTCAATCAAATTAAAAGCTTATTAACTTGTATATGGCTGAGGGACCTTTGCAGACAGGGCACCAATTTATCCAGAAATCTAATGCTGATCTGCTTTGAACTAGAGCAATGGATGATCAGAGGCTAACTTGTGAGGAAAGTCCTAGAAAGGAGTAAAGAGGCTGAAGAGGATGAAGAGGATGAGTTAAATGGAGAAAGGGGAAAAGAAGAGGCATGGAGGACTAGATGGTAGGTTGCGGGGACAGCAGGACAGGTGAGCTGTGAGTAGTATTAAGTGGCGTAGGAAGGGGGGTGCGGGGGGGGGCGGGCCGCCCCGGGCGGCACAATGCGGGGGGCGGCACAATGCGGGGGTGAGTCAGTGGCGTATCTAGGGGGGAGCAGCCGGCAGGGGGGCGCAGTCGGGCCGCCTAAAGCGGCGGTCCGCAGTGTCTCCCCCGGCGGCTGCATTCTGTCACCCCCCGCACTGGGAGTCAGCTGTTCTCTGTGCCGACTGTCAAGCTGACAGCCGGCACAGAGAAGCTGCGGTGCGCCGGCTCCCAGTGTTCAATTGTACTCGTATCTGTGATGCGAGTACAATTGAAGCTCTGACTGCCGGGTCAGAGCGATGCCAGCAGCGTGATCAGGTCATGTGATCACGCTGCTGACGTCACTCACCTGCGCGGCAGAGCAGGAGCTGCAGATCGAGCAGGAGACACAGAGCGGTGGTAAGTGCTCCAGTGGAGCTGAAGACACCGAAGGTGCAGGGGGGGGATTTACTGTGAGTGGGGATGGGGGAAAATATTGTGGGGGGGATTTACTGTGAGTGGGGATGGGGGGCATATATTGTGGGGGGTATTTATTGTGAGTGGGGATGGGGGCATATATTGTGGGGGGGATTTACTGTGAGTGGGGATGGGGGGCATATATTGTGGGGGGGGGATTTACTGTGAGTGGGGATGGGGGATATATTGTGGGGGGGATTTAATGTGAGTGGGGAGGATTTAATGTGAGTGGGGATAGTGGGATATATTATTGGATTGGGGATATTTAATATGAGTGGAGATGGGGGGATTTATTGTGAGTGGAGATGGGGGATTGAATGTGTGTGGGGGGAGATTTGTCATGGGGATGGGGGGATTTAATGTGTGCGGGAGATCTGAGGACACAAAATGAAGAGCAAAGGGGGAGATGGGGGGGCATATATGAGGAAACAGTATGGGGGATGGGTGCAGACAGCTTGGGGTCAAACGGGGGAATGTATGCGGACACAGTATGAGTAGCGATGTGAAAAACGTATGTGGACAGAGTACGGGGAGTGAGGGTGTTGGGATGTGTGCATGCGTAGCATGGGGGACAGTGTAAGGGCACAGCCAGGAGGGGGCAGTATACAAAGGAGGGGGAGTGTGATGAGAGAGTACAGTATAAATACTGGGCCCTATAGGGGGGACACAGTGTGAGAGGACAGTGTGAAGAGGGGTCCGGTATAGAAAGGGGAGGTCAGTGTGAAGAGCAAGTACCATAAGAGGGGCAGTGTGGGGGTCATATTTTGTGCAGACAATATAGTGAGGGGAAATTTTTTATTCAGGAGCATTATAATGACACTTGTATCTTTAAGGGCATCATGTGGAGATTTTCTGCAAAAGAACGGAGAAGATGGAAGTCTGCAGAGACGGCTGTGGATGAGAAAACTCATCATGGGGTCTGGACAAGATGAAGAAATGAAGGAGAACAACTCCAGAGGCGACGTCATCTATAAGGTACCTGGATGTAAATGTTATTTGTGATACTGACTAACTCTCATGTTTTTATTTATGTTAGGAGCATTAAAGGGGATGTCCAGGTTTGTAATGAGTCTGCAGTCATAATTTGTGACTGCAGACTTCTGACTTCTCACAGTTCGCACTGTACGCTGTCAGAATTCTCTTGTGCTGGCGATTTACATACATGCGGTCACGTGCTGACTAGACGTGTGGCCTCACTCTATGAAAATGAACTGAGCGAGGCCAGGCACGTCTAGTCGGAATGTGGTCAGAAGTATACAAATCGCATGCTTGTGCTGACATGACTGTCCACCGGCCAGGGAGAATCCTAAAAGTGTGCAGTGCATGAGTTGTGAGAATTCAGAAGCTGCGATGTCAGGATTCAGCTCTGCAGGTTCCAGTCGTCGACACATGGACACGTCACTCATATGCGATTTTCATACTCATGGTCCTGTAACAACGAGCTTCTCTTCTGCTTCTCTCAGTTTTTCACTGAACATTGGGAGCTTAAGGGAGAGGAGCTCGTCAGTACATGACTAAGTGTGAAAATCGCATACGTTCTGGGGGGGGCGCCAAACTCGGGAACAGCCCCGGGCGGCAAAAGCTCTAGCTACGCCCCTGAGTATTATTATTTTTGGAACCAATTGAATGGCACTGTATGATTCACCAAAATGATGGTCACAGCTGGATATCAGTTTGCTAAATTCATGTAAAGCAAACTTCAAAAATCTGGACTCTGGCGAATGCGAATGTTTTTAAAATTCAATGAGAATTCCATTCCAGTCAAATATTTTGTATTTTTCTAGAAAGCCTTTTTCTTAAAAAAAACTAAACATTGACAGTTTTTACTGTGATCGACTCTTGAAGGAGGCTGTTTCAGAGATTAAAGGGTATTTCACACTGGCTAGTAGCAGCTGATGATTGTCCCATGCGAGAGAATCAGATGCTATATGCAAATGACTGTAGGGGATGTAAATATGTTGTGTTCCCTTCTTCTCCCCAACCCCCTTTAAGAATGTTTAATGTGTATTATTAATGTGTTTGTGCATGGTGGCACTGCTACACATAAAGTGTATTGTCACCATGTACAAGAGCATTGCTATACTGATGTATATTGCTCTGTATTTATATATATATATATATATATATATATATATATATATATATGTTTGCCACGCACACTTTACGTTAGGGAAAGTTTGTCCCCGGGCCCAGTTTAGTGTTAGGGGAGTAGTGTCCCTAGTTGGCCACTAGAGGGGGGCACTATAGGACATAGTTAGAATAGGAGGGGCACAGTAGGGATAAAAGTAGTGTAGCTTCCTGGTTTAAGTCAGTCAGGGCCTGGGCGCCCGTGCAGCTGACAGGGCTGCCTGGCCAGGGGTCGCTGTGCCCCACAATGTTAAGGAAAGAGCCCAGAATAGTACCACACACTGAAGGATTCCTCTAGGAGGAAAGGAGTACGTGAATGCTGTGGACGCAGCTGAAGGAATCTGTCCTAATAGAGAAAGAGAAGTTTGTACAGCCGGGTAGCACCCTGGCTCCCCCTTCCTACATGACCCTCGGCTGGCTCCCCCTTCCTACATGACCCTCGGCACAAACTCTGCTGCGAGCATGAGCGAAGTGTCGTTTTATTGTGATCCGATTCTCATGCATGCCAGAATGGAATCACAGGTTCAGAGAAGATAATTTAATTTCGTCAGCACGGGTTCAGTCACCGATCTGTGCAAAAAGAGCAGCAGCTGTAATTGTACCTCCCACACTGACTGACAGCCGTATCAAATGCTGAGCGAGCTACCAGTCAGAACATACAGAGCGGTGACTGAACCTACGCCGGCGCCACCCCACTGCCGGAAGGAATAAAGTTAATTTCCTCCCTCCAGCGAGGTTCTAAGTGCGGGCACCGGGCAGGATAAGAACACTATTAACCTGCAGATTAACCCCATATTTGAAGGTTAGTAGCAGTTTTTAAAAAGACAAGTTACCTTCAAATTCCCTCTCTATGGATATGCCTGAATCTTGTTTTTCAGGGCTTCAGATGGAAACCCGGATGGAGTTATTGACATATGACTAAAACATAATGTGAAATTATTCTACTATAATACAAAATATTTACTTTTTGCATTTATGATTTAAAAAGCAATTAAATGCATTGTAAGGCTTTTATGATCTTTAACATCTCAGAGCCATTTTCTATGAAAATTGTGGTTCTATTTATGCTTCACTATAGATATTAAACATATTTCTACCTTTACCAGTTAGTTACAAACAATTATTAGCACTTGATACCATCATGTCAAGGGGCAGCTAACACAGACTCTTATCCATCTGAAAGTGGTACCTTTATTGTTAATGCTATGCATGACTTTGTTCAGAAAGAAACTGGATATAGGTATAATCTGACAGGGAGACATGCATAGAAGTTTCAGCCTTTAGAAATACTTTCATTTTTGGGCTAGATTACATAATTGCTCTAGGAAAGGAATAACAGATGAAGCATATGAACAGCCTATAGTAGATGGTTTTTGGCATGTATCCAGAAGCACATTGTGTAGTCGTGTAAGCTTTTATTTCAAAGACCTCCAAAGAAAAGCTGGGTGGTAGAATTTCTGTGCAAACAATATGTTACTCTAGATATCTCCTGTTTAACCACAGAAATACTGTTCCTGAACTTCCATCTGTGACTTTTCTTGAATTGAACCCCAAAAAATCAGGGTCTGTAAACCAGCAATAGTTGATTTGGGCTATATCATTTTGATTAAAGAAGTTGTCCACTTCTTGGACAACATCTTGTCATACCTGTTCTGTCTTCATACACGTTGATACGGTGTGTGATCCGACATACGGCATAAACCACTTCTGTCTCCCAAATAAGCGGACTGTTCTCTGTAGTCTAACTTGTTTATTGGTAAACATGAGCGCGGTAAAACTAGAAGAATACAAATGATATGTATAAGTATTGGGCTAAACAATAACACAACTGCAACTAACAGGGAAACATACAGTATGGTGCAACTTCTACATAACTACATACAGCAGGTTCCTGGTAACCACATTTCCTGTGTACTGGCTGCTATACAGTTAATCACACTCTGTACAACACTACATTACAAGAACAGAGATAATGATCTTACCGGATAAACTTAACAAGGATGAGAAGTAAGTGAGGTAGTTCCAACAGCAGATAACATGTGTGTCCAGGGAGATGCACAGAGAGAAAATGGGGGATTTCCCTGTCCCATGATGCTTTGGTGCAATCCCATAATGCAACACTCTATTATTACATGGAAAACACAGGTTATAAATTTATCCACCACTGGGTGGTGCTATAACACAGCAAAAACTAAACACTAATAGTAATTAACCTTTAATGCATGGACGAACCCCTGTCTTTCATTAGGAAGGGCAGAACACTCCCCGCTTGGCATCAACCGATGCCACCTACAGGTTCTTTTGGCGAAAACAGTAAGACAAGTTCCGCCACTGGTCTGAGGAATAGTTTGCTTTCCCCGGACTTGCCTACTTTGACCTCGACCTTACGGATCTTCCCATCTTTGCTTGGGAATACTTTAGTGATGAGGCCTAGTGGCCACTCATTACGGGGTGACTGGCTGTCTTTCATGAGGACGACATCACCGGTTTTGATGTTTGGTTGGTTTGTCTGTCTGCCACTTCTTCCTTGGTTGTAAGGTGGAGAGGTACTGCTTCCTCCATCTGTCCCAGAAGGTATTGGAGAGACTTTGGACTTGTCTCCACTGTCGTCTGTAGAGGTCCTTGTTGCTAAATTCTCCAGGTGGAGCGCTGAGAACGCTGGCTTTCTGAGTAAGTAACATGGCAGGAGTGAGAATGGTCGGATCCTCAGAGTCACTAGAAAGTGAAGTCAATGGTCTGGCATTAATGATGGTCGAAACTTCTGCTAGGAATGTGGTCAAACTTTCATGTGTGAGTCTTGCACTACCTGCTTGCAAGAAAATGGATTCAAGGATTCTGCGTGCTATTCCTATCATCCTCTCCCAAGCACCTCCCATGTGAGAAGAGTGTGGTAGATTGAAAGTCCAGATACATCCCTGCTCACTCAGGTATCTTTCCACACTGGTGGTGTCTAGGTTGGAAGGAATTTGAAGTTCTTTCACTGCTCCTACAAAGTTGGTACCTCTATCGGAGCGTATGTGCTTCACGGGACCTCTGATGGCGATGAAACGTCGGAGTGCATTTATAAACCCTGAAGTGTCCATGGACTCAATTACTTCAATGTGGACTGCTCTAATGGACATACAGGTGAACATAACCGCCCAGCGTTTGGCGTTGGCCTGGACTCTTCTAGTGTTCCGTGCAACCACAGACCATGGCCTGAATACGTCCAGTCCGACGTTGGTAAAGGGAGGTTCTGTACTAAGTCTGTCTGGTGGGAGATTGGCCATCTTCGGCTTTTGAGTCCCGCCACGGAGTTTGCGACAAATCACGCAATTGTAAATGAGTTTACTCACGCATCGCTTTGCTCCGACTATCCATAGTCCAGCAGTTCGTAGATTTCCTTCGGTGAACAGTCAGCCCTGATGTTTCACCAAGACGTGGTGATGTTGCACAAGCAGGGTCGTGACATGATGATGTCCAGGAATTATTATAGGGTGTTTCTCCCCAAATTCCACTTCAGCTTCTTGAAGACGACCTCCAATTCTTAACAGCCCATCCTGGTCAAAGATTGGATCGAGTTTCTTCAAGACACTATCTCTAGAAACAGGTTGGCCTTTATCGAGGTTATCTATTTCTTTGGCGTAGCATTCACGTTGTATGGTACGGATTATAAAGTTCTTGGCATTTTCCATGCTTGGAACGGTAAAGGCACACTTGCAGTGGTGCCAACCTTTGCAAGGTTTCTGGATGGCGGGTGACGTTGACTTGTAGGATCGAGCCACATGAATTAAACAAACGAGGGCACGAACAAGTGAGTCTCAAGTTGAGAACCTGTTGAAGTGGTGGGATTTGAGGTGATTGTCTTTAGTCACCGTACGTAGAACGGATACCTGAGGGCGGATTTCCTCATCTGCCTCTGGATCCACCAGTTCAAAGATGTTTGACTCGTCCACATATGGCATCGAACGGTATAAGAATGTAGGGCCGGTGAACCAGGTTATGTCCTTAAGGTGTCTTGCTTCAACGGATCTGGTTGAGTGGTCCGCCGGATTGTGGTGCGTGGACACATAGTGCCACTGTTTAGGTTCGGTGGATCTCCTGATCCTTAGCACCCGATTGCTGACATAGACATAGAAGTGACGAGTTTCATTGCAAATGTACCCCAGCACTATCTTGCTGTCAGTGTAGAACTTGACTTCTTTGATTTCCAGGTCCATTTCTGTCGAGATAAGCTCAGCTAACTCTACTGCCAGCACAGCTGCACAGAGTTCCAGTCTGGGTACTGTGTGTTCACGGAGTGGGGCCAATTTTGTCTGGCTCATAACAAGCCTTACGTGGCATTGTTCATTGATGTCAGTTGTTTTCAAATACGCCACTGCTGCAATTGCCTTGGTTGAAGCATCGCAGAAGATACAAAGCCTTTGCACCTTGATTTCTGATGAAGGCACAGAAGCATATGGTCGTGCCACGTAGAGACTCGACAGGGCTTCTAAAGAATTTTTCCATCTTTCCCACAATTCTCTTTTATCGCTGGGAAGCGGATCATCCCAATCGGATGTCTCTTGGGTGAAGTCTCTCAACATCATTTTACCTTGGATAGTTACAGGGGTTACAAATCCCAGAGGATCGTACAAGCTGTTCACAACGGACAGGACGCCTCTACGCGTGAAGGGTTTCTCTTCTTCGCTGATCTGGAAGGTGAATGCATCCTTTTTCAAATCCCAGAGTAGACCCAGGCTCCGCTGCATGGGAAGGGAGTCTGTTATGACCCCAATGGCGAGGGTCTCAGAGGAACAAGTAAGTCTGCGACGTACAAAAATCCAGCTCATAGGGCAGTGGTAACTGGGTTGACCATATAACTACTCCTAACACCAACACTAGAAGTAGCCGGGGAACATGCCTACGTTGGTCGCTAGATGTCTCGCGCCAGCCGGAGGACTAACTACCCCTAGAAGAGGAAAACAAAGACCTCTCTTGCCTCCAGAGAATAGACCCCAAAAGTCGGATACAAGCCCCCCACAAATAATAACGGTGAGGTAAGAGGAAATGACAAACACAGAGATGAACTAGGTTTAGCAAAGAGAGGCCCACTTACTAATAGCAGAATGTAGTAAGATAACTTATATGGTCAACAAAAACCCTAACAAAATTCCACACTGGAGATACAAGAACCCCCGAACCGTCTAACGGCCTGGGGGGAGAACTCCAGCCTCCCTAGAGCTTCCAGCAAGGTTAGGATACAGATTATGTACAAGCTGGACAAAAATGCAAACAAAAACAAATAGCAAAAAGCAAGAAAGCAGACTTAGCTTAATTTAGCAGGAACCAGGATCAGTAGACAAGAGCACAACAGATTAGCTCTGAATACAACGTTGCCAGGCATTGAACTGAAGGTCCAGGGAGCTTATATAGCAACACCCCTGACCTAACGACCCAGGTGAGCATACAAGGGATGAATGACATACCCAGAGTCAAATCACTAGTAACCACTAGAGGGAGCCAAAAGGTAAATTCACAACAGTACCCCCCCCTTAGTGAGGGGTCACCGAACCCTCACCAAGACCACCAGGGCGATCAGGATGAGCGGCGTGAAAGGCACGAACTAAATCGGCCACATGCACATCAGAGGCGACCACCCAGGAATTATCCTCCTGACCATAGCCCTTCCACTTGACCAGGTACTGAAGCCTCCGCCTGGAGAGACGAGAATCTAAGATCTTCTCCACCACGTACTCTAACTCGCCCTCAACCAACACCGGAGCAGGAGGCTCAGCAGAAGGAACCACAGGCACAACGTACCGCCGCAACAAGGACCTATGAAATACGTTGTGAATGGCAAACGACACCGGAAGATCCAGGCGAAAGGATACAGGATTAATGATTTCCAATATCTTGTAAGGACCAATGAAGCGAGGCTTAAATTTGGGAGAGGAGACCTTCATAGGAACAAATCGAGAAGACAGCCATACCAAATCCCCAACGCGAAGTCGGGGACCCACACCGCGGCGGCGGTTGGCAAAACGCTGAGCCTTCTCCTGTGACAACTTCAAGTTGTCCACCACATGACTCCAGATCCGCTGCAACCTATCCACCACGGAATCCACCCCAGGACAGTCAGAAGGCTCCACATGTCCCGAGGAAAAACGAGGATGGAAACCAGAGTTGCAGAAAAATGGCGAAACCAAGGTGGCGGAACTAGCCCGATTATTAAGGGCAAATTCAGCCAACGGCAAGAAGGTCACCCAATCATCCTGATCAGAAGAGACAAAACACCTCAAATAAGCCTCCAGAGTCTGATTAGTTCGATCCGTTTGTCCGTTAGTCTGGGGATGGAAAGCGGACGAAAATGACAAATCAATGCCCATCCTACCACAAAAGGATCGCCAGAACCTGGAAACAAACTGGGATCCTCTGTCCGACACAATATTCTCAGGAATGCCGTGCAAACGAACCACGTTCTGGAAGAACACAGGAACCAGATCAGAAGAGGAAGGCAGCTTAGGCAAAGGAACCAGATGGACCATCTTGGAGAAACGATCACATATCACCCAGATGACAGACATGCCCTGAGACACCGGAAGATCCGAAATGAAATCCATAGAGATGTGTGTCCAAGGTCTCTTCGGGACAGGCAAGGGCAAGAGCAACCCGCTGGCACGAGAGCAGCAAGGCTTAGCTCGGGCACAAGTACCACAGGACTGCACAAATGACCGCACATCCCTTGACAAGGAAGGCCACCAAAAGGACCTGGCCACCAGATCTCTGGTGCCAAAAATTCCCGGATGCCCTGCCAACACCGAGGAATGAACCTCGGAAATGACTCTGCTGGTCCATCTAGCAGGCACAAACAATCTGTCAGGTGGACAAGAGTCAGGCCTACCAGCCTGAAATCTCTGCAACACACGTCGCAGATCTGGAGAAATAGCAGACACGATAACTCCTTCCTTAAGAATACCCATAGGTTCAGTGACTCCAGGAGCATCAGGCACAAAGCTCCTAGACAGAGCATCGGCCTTCACATTCTTAGAACCTGGTAAATACGAGACCACAAAGTCAAAACGGGAGAAAAACAATGACCAGCGGGCCTGTCTAGGATTCAGGCGTTTAGCAGACTCGAGATACATCAGATTTTTGTGATCAGTCAAGACCACCACACGATGCTTAGCACCCTCGAGCCAATGACGCCACTCCTCAAATGCCCACTTCATGGCCAACAACTCCCGATTGCCCACGTCATAATTTCGCTCTGCCGGCGAAAACTTCCTAGAGAAAAAGGCACAAGGCCTCATAGTAGAGCAACCAGGGCCTCTCTGCGACAAAACGGCCCCTGCCCCAATCTCCGAAGCATCCACCTCAACCTGAAAGGGAAGTGAGACGTCAGGCTGGCACAAAACAGGCGCCGAAGTAAACCGGCGTTTCAACTCCTGGAAAGCCTCCACGGCAGCAGGAGCCCAGTTAGCTACATCAGAGCCTTTCTTGGTCATATCCGTCAGCGGTTTAACAACGCTAGAGAAATTTGCGATAAAACGACGGTAGAAGTTAGCAAAACCCAAGAACTTCTGAAGACTCTTAACTGACGAGGGTTGAGTCCAATCATGAATAGCTCGGACCTTGACTGGATCCATCTCCACAGCAGAAGGGGAAAAAATGAACCCCAAAAAGGGAACCTTCTGTACACCAAAGAGACACTTTGAGCCTTTTACAAACAAAGAATTTTCACGCAGAATCTCAAAAACCATCCTGACCTGCTCCACATGCGAGTCCCAATCATCAGAAAAAAACAGAATATCATCCAGATAAACAATCAAAAATTTATCCAGATACTTCCGGAAAATGTCATGCATGAAGGACTGAAAAACTGAAGGGGCATTAGAGAGCCCAAATGGCATCACCAAGTACTCAAAATGACCTTCGGGCGTATTGAATGCGGTTTTCCATTCATCGCCCTGCCTAATGCGCACAAGGTTGTACGCACCACGAAGGTCTATCTTGGTGAACCACTTGGCACCTTTAATCCGGGCAAACAAATCTGACAACAGCGGCAAAGGATACTGAAATTTGACAGTGATCTTATTTAAAAGCCGATAGTCAATACAAGGCCTCAAAGATCCGTCCTTTTTGGCCACAAAAAAGAATCCCGCACCAAGAGGGGAAGAAGAAGGACGGATATGCCCCTTCTCAAGAGACTCCTTGATATATGAACGCATCGCGGTATGTTCAGGTACCGACAGATTAAACAGTCTCCCCTTAGGAAACTTACTGCCAGGAATCAAATCTATTGCACAGTCACATTCCCTATGAGGAGGCAGTACACTGGACTTAGACTCGCTGAAGACATCCTGATAATCAGACAAATACGCCGGAACTTCCGAAGGCGTAGAAGAAGCAATAGACAAGGGCAGGGAATCTCCATGAATTCCATGGCAGCCCCAACTTGACACTGACATAGCCTTCCAGTCCAAGACTGGATTATGGGTCTGTAACCATGGCAAACCCAAAACAACCAAATCATGCATTTTATGCAGAACAAGAAAACGTATTACCTCCCGATGTTCGGGAGTCATGCACATGGTAACCTGTGTCCAAAACTGCGGTTTATTTTTTGCCAATGGCGTAGAATCAATACCCCTAAGAGGGATAGGATTTTCCAATGGCTCAAGAACAAATCCGCAGCGCTTGGCAAATGACAGATCCATAAGGCTCAGGGCAGCACCTGAGTCCACAAACGCCATGACAGGATACGATGACAGTGAGCAAATCAAAGTTACAGATAGAATAAACTTAGGTTGTAAATTACCAATGGCGACCGGACTAACAACCTTAGTAAGACGTTTAGAGCATGCTGAGATAACATGTGTAGAATCACCACAGTAGTAACACAAGCCATTCTGGCGTCTATGAATTTTCCGCTCATTTCTAGTCAGGATTCTATCACATTGCATTAAATCAGGTGCCTGTTCAGACAACACCATGAGGGAATTTGCGGTCTTGCGCTCCCGCAACCGCCGGTCGATTTGAATAGCCAGGGCCATAGAATCATTCAGACCTGTGGGAATGGGAAAACCCACCATCACATTCTTAATGGCTTCAGAAAGGCCATTTCTAAAATTTGCAGCCAATGCACACTCGTTCCACTGGGTCAGCACGGACCATTTCCGAAATTTTTGGCAATACACTTCAGCCTCGTCCTGGCCCTGAGACATCGCCAGCAAGGCTTTTTCTGCCTGAATCTCAAGATTGGGTTCCTCATAAAGCAACCCGAGCGCCAGAAAAAACGCATCAATGTCAGCCAATGCCGGATCTCCTGGCGCCAGCGAGAAAGCCCAATCCTGAGGGTCGCCCCGTAAAAAAGAAATAACAATTTTTACTTGCTGAGCGGAGTCTCCAGATGAACAGGGTTTCAGGGACAAAAACAATTTACAATTATTCCTGAAATTTCTAAATTTAAATCGGTCTCCGGAAAACGGTTCAGGAATCGGTATCTTAGGTTCTGACACAGGATTTCTGATAACATACTCTTGTATGCCCTGCACACGAGCAGCAAGCTGATCCACACTTGTAATCAAGGTCTGGACATTCATGTCTGCAGCAAACACAAGCCACTCAGAGGTAAAGGGGAAAAGAAAAAAAAAATGAGAGAGAGAAAAAAAAACTCAGAACTTTCTTTCTTATAATCCCGCTTCTGCAATGCATTTAACATTTAATACTGGCCTGGCAAACTGTTATGACCCCAATGGCGAGGGTCTCAGAGGAACAAGTAAGTCTGCGACGTACAAAAATCCAGCTCATAGGGCAGTGGTAACTGGGTTGACCATATAACTACTCCTAACGCCAACACTAGAAGTAGCCGGGGAACATGCCTACGTTGGTCGCTAGATGTCTCGCGCCAGCCGAAGGACTAACTACCCCTAGAAGAGGAAAACAAAGACCTCTCTTGCCTCCAGAGAATAGACCCCAAAAGTCGGATACAAGCCCCCCACAAATAATAACGGTGAGGTAAGAGGAAATGACAAACACAGAGATGAACTAGGTTTAGCAAAGAGAGGCCCACTTACTAATAGCAGAATGTAGTAAGATAACTTATATGGTCAACAAAAACCCTAACAAAATTCCACACTGGAGATACAAGAACCCCCGAACCGTCTAACGGCCCGGGGGGAGAACTCCAGCCTCCCTAGAGCTTCCAGCAAGGTTAGGATACAGATTATGTACAAGCTGGACAAAAATGCAAACAAAAACAAATAGCAAAAAGCAAGAAAGCAGACTTAGCTTAATTTAGCAGGAACCAGGATCAGTAGACTAGAGCACAACAGATTAGCTCTGAATACAACGTTGCCAGGCATTGAACTGAAGGTCCAGGGAGCTTATATAGCAACACCCCTGACCTAACGACCCAGGTGAGCATACAAGGGATGAATGACATACCCAGAGTCAAATCACTAGTAACCACTAGAGTTGAGCGACTTTCATTTTTTTAAGATCGAGTCGGGTTTTGTGAAACCCGATTTTGTCCAGAGTCGAGTCGAGTGCAGTCGGCCGATTATCGCTAAAAGTCGGGGATCGACCGAAACACGAAACCCAATGCAAGTCAATGGGGAAGCATAGTCGGCAGTGAGTGGAGGCCAGGAAAACACCTACAGTGCCCATTTTAATGCCAAAAACATCCATTCTTGTTTCTGAAGCTTGTCAATCTTAATTAACTTTATAATAATAGTTGGGCATAGGGAATTGGGGGTCATTTGGCAAAAGTTGTGGGGGGAGTAGGGCCGGCTCAAGTTTTTCGTGGGCCCAGGAAATGCGGACTACGTCACGGCGGTGTTGCAGGGAAAGGTAAGTATTTCAACGTTGCAAGTGCTGTGATCCTGAGCAAGCAGGGGGGGCCCACTCGTTCGCATTGGCACTGGCACAGGGCCCCTCAAAGTACAGCGATGTGTGTTTGCATGGCGGGGGCGCCTCCCACCAGCAGCGACACTTTTGCGTACTCTGAGGGGCCCTGTGCCAGTGACGTCGCCAACGAGTATGCCCCCCCACCTGATGAAGGAACCTGCACTTTCATCTGCACCTTCCTCTCTGTCCCTGTGTAAGGTGGTATAACATGCGGGAAGGGGAACCTTACTTTCAGCAGGGTCAGATTCTGGCTGTGTAGAGTATAAGGGGAATGTAGTGGTCTAGGTCAATGTACCAGCAGACTCATCTAGCAGTGGCTGGGCAATGGGCAGGATGAGGAGGAAACAGATATAGGGCCAAAGAATAAAGTAGGCTAAATGCAGTTCAAAATTGGTAACAGGACTAAACAGGCGGCATTGCTTTGTTCAGTGGAGTAGCAAACCCAAGAGCAGCAGACACTGTTTCAAGGGCATAACCACACTAGTAGGCCAAATGCAGTTTAATATCTGATAGTATAGGGCGAAAGCCAGAATGTGGAAGCTCAGCTTTGTTCAGTTGAGGACAACACCAGGCAGGGGCAGACAGACACCTTTAGTAGGCCGGAACAGCCAATTTTTAAAAAAAACAGCAGTTAGTAAGAGGCAGAAGGTAGAAGCTCAGCTTTATTCAGTTGAGGACAACACCAGGCAGGGGCAGACATTCACCTTTAGTAGGCCGGAACAGCCAATTGCATTTTTAAAAATGGTAATTTGGAACAGAAGGTTGAAGCTCAGCTTTATTCAGTTGAGGACAACACCAGGCAGGGGCAGACAGACACCTTTAGTAGGCCGGAACAGCCAATTTTTTTAAAAAACAGCAGTTAGTAAGAGGCAGAAGGTAGAAGCTCAGCTTTATTCAGTTGAGGACAACACCAGGCAGGGGCAGACAGACACCTTTAGTAGGCCGGAACAGCCAATTGCATTTTTAAAAATGGTAATTTGGAACTGAAGGTTGAAGCTCAGCTTTATTCAGTTGAGGACAACACCAGGCAGGGGCAGACAGACACCTTTAGTAGGCCGGAACAGCCAATTGCATTTTTAAAAATGGTAATTTGGAACTGAAGGTTGAAGCTCAGCTTTATTCAGTTGAGGACAACACCAGGCAGGGGCAGACATTCACCTTTAGTAGGCCGGAACAGCCAATTGCATTTTTAAAAATGGTAATTTGGAACAGAAGGTAGAAGCTCAGCTTTATTCAGTTGAGGACAACACCAGGTAGGGGCAGACATTCACCTTTAGTAGGCCGGAACAGCCAATTGCATTTTTAAAAATGGTAATTTGGAACAGAAGGTTGAAGCTCAGCTTTATTCAGTTGAGGACAACACCAGGCAGGGGCAGTCAGACACCTTTAGTAGGCCGGAACAGCCAATTTTTTAAAAAAACAGCAGTTAGTAAGAGGCAGAAGGTAGAAGCTCAGCTTTATTCAGTTGAGGACAACACCAGGCAGGGGCAGACAGACACCTTTAGTAGGCCGGAACAGCCAATTGCATTTTTAAAAATGGTAATTTGGAACTGAAGGTTGAAGCTCAGCTTTATTCAGTTGAGGACAACACCAGGCAGGGGCAGACATTCACCTTTAGTAGGCCGGAACAGCCAATTGCATTTTTAAAAATGGTAATTTGGAACAGAAGGTAGAAGCTCAGCTTTATTCAGTTGAGGACAACACCAGGCAGGGGCAGACATTCACCTTTAGTAGGCCGGAACAGCCAATTGCATTTTTAAAAATGGTAATTTGGAACAGAAGGTTGAAGCTCAGCTTTATTCAGTTGAGGACAACACCAGGTAGGGGCAGACAGACACCTTTAGTAGGCCGGAACAGCCAATGGCATTTTTAGAAATGGTAATTTGGAACAGAAGGTAGAAGCTCAGCTTTATTCAGTTGAGGACAACACCAGGCAGGGGCAGACATTCACCTTTAGTAGGCCGGAACAGCCAATGGCATTTTTAGAAATGGTAATTTGGAACAGAAGGTAGAAGCTCAGCTTTATTCAGTTGAGGACAACACCAGGCAGGGGCAGACATTCACCTTTAGTAGGCCGGAACAGCCAATTGCATTTTTTTAAAAATGGTAATTTGGAACAGAAGGTTGAAGCTCAGCTTTATTCAGTTGAGGACAACACCAGGCAGGGGCAGACAGACACCTTTAGTAGGCCGGAACAGCCAATTTTTTAAAAAAACAGCAGTTAGTAAGAGGCAGAAGGTAGAAGCTCAGCTTTATTCAGTTGAGGACAACACCAGGCAGGGGCAGACAGACACCTTTAGTAGGCCGGAACAGCCAATTGCATTTTTAAAAATGGTAATTTGGAACAGAAGGTTGAAGCTCAGCTTTATTCAGTTGAGGACAACACCAGGCAGGGGCAGACAGACACCTTTAGTAGGCCGGAACAGCCAATTTTTTAAAAAAACAGCAGTTAGTAAGAGGCAGAAGGTAGAAGCTCAGCTTTATTCAGTTGAGGACAACACCAGGCAGGGGCAGACAGACACCTTTAGTAGGCCGGAACAGCCAATGGCATTTTTAGAAATGGTAATTTGGAACAGAAGGTAGAAGCTCAGCTTTATTCAGTTGAGGACAACACCAGGCAGGGGCAGACATTCACCTTTAGTAGGCCGGAACAGCCAATGGCATTTTTAGAAATGGTAATTTGGAACAGAAGGTAGAAGCTCAGCTTTATTCAGTTGAGGACAACACCAGGCAGGGGCAGACAGACACCTTTAGTAGGCCGGAACAGCCAATTGCATTTTTAAAAATGGTAATTTGGAACAGAAGGTTGAAGCTCAGCTTTATTCAGTTGAGGACAACACCAGGCAGGGGCAGACAGACACCTTTAGTAGGCCGGAACAGCCAATTTTTTAAAAAAACAGCAGTTAGTAAGAGGCAGAAGGTAGAAGCTCAGCTTTATTCAGTTGAGGACAACACCAGGCAGGGGCAGACAGACACCTTTAGTAGGCCGGAACAGCCAATTGCATTTTTAAAAATGGTAATTTGGAACTGAAGGTTGAAGCTCAGCTTTATTCAGTTGAGGACAACACCAGGCAGGGGCAGACAGACACCTTTAGTAGGCCGGAACAGCCAATGGCATTTTTAAAAATGGTAATTTGGAACAGAAGGTAGAAGCTCAGCTTTATTCAGTTGAGGACAACACCAGGCAGGGGCAGACATTCACCTTTAGTAGGCCGGAACAGCCAATTGCATTTTTAAAAATGGTAATTTGGAACTGAAGGTTGAAGCTCAGCTTTATTCAGTTGAGGACAACACCAGGCAGGGGCAGACAGACACCTTTAGTAGGCCGGAACAGCCAATTTTTTAAAAAAACAGCAGTTAGTAAGAGGCAGAAGGTAGAAGCTCAGCTTTATTCAGTTGAGGACAACACCAGGCAGGGGCAGACAGACACCTTTAGTAGGCCGGAACAGCCAATTGCATTTTTAGAAATGGTAATTTGGAACAGAAGGTAGAAGCTCAGCTTTATTCAGTTGAGGACAACACCAGGCAGGGGCAGACATTCACCTTTAGTAGGCCGGAACAGCCAATGGCATTTTTAGAAATGGTAATTTGGAACAGAAGGTAGAAGCTCAGCTTTATTCAGTTGAGGACAACACCAGGCAGGGGCAGACATTCACCTTTAGTAGGCCGGAACAGCCAATTGCATTTTTAAAAATGGTAATTTGGAACAGAAGGTAGAAGCTCAGCTTTATTCAGTTGAGGACAACACCAGGCAGGGGCAGACATTCACCTTTAGTAGGCCGGAACAGCCAATTGCATTTTTAAAAATGGTAATTTGGAACAGAAGGTTGAAGCTCAGCTTTATTCAGTTGAGGACAACACCAGGCAGGGGCAGACAGACACCTTTAGTAGGCCGGAACAGCCAATTTTATAAAAAAAAAGCAGTTAATAAGAGGCAGAAGGTAGAAGCTCAGCTTTATTCAGTTGCAGCTTCTTGGCAATAATATAAAGAAGACGCGACAGGACAACACTCGGTGGATGCCATATCTGTGTTTTCAATGGAAAAAAACCTTTCAGTTAACTACTTGCAGGAGCAAGTTTTTGTAGCTGGTGGACAATTTTGTTTAAAAAAAGCAGTTAATAAGAGGCAGAAGGTAGAAGCTCAGCTTTATTCAGTTGCAGCTTCTTGGCAATAATATAAAGAAGACGCGACAGGACAACACTCGGTGGATGCCATATCTGTGTTTTCAATGGAAAAAAACCTTTCAGTTAACTACTTGCAGGAGAAAGTTTTTGTAGCTGGTGGCCAATTTTTGTACTGTACCAGTTTTTTGTTGTATGTGTTTTTGTTTTTAATGTTAAAATGTCTGCATTTGATATCTCTCCAGTATTTTCTTTTTTATAAGCAAAATACTGCAGTTTTACATCGGTTACATGGATACACAGGCAGCTTGGTGGTGAGTGGAGGAGTATTTAAAGTAGGGACCGCAGACAGGCTATCAAAGGCCTAAAATAACAAACAATAGGCTCATGGCAGCTTTACAGCGGTTACATGGATACACAGGCAGCTTGGTTGTGAGTGGAGGAGTATTTAAAGTAGGGACCGCAGACAGGCTATCAAAGGCCTAAAATAACAAACAATAGGCTTATGGCAGTTTTACAGCGGTTACATGGATACACGGGCAGGCAGCTTGGTGGTCAGTGGAGGAGTATTTAAAGTAGGGACCGCAGACAGGCTATCAAAGGCCTAAAATAACAAACAATAGGCTCATGGCAGCTTTACAGCGGTTACATGGATACACAGGCAGCTTGGTGGTGAGTGGAGGAGTATTTAAAGTAGGGACCGCAGACAGGCTATCAAAGGCCTAAAATAACAAACAATAGGCTCATGGCAGCTTTACAGCGGTTACATGGATACACAGGCAGCTTGGTGGTGAGTGGAGGAGTATTTAAAGTAGGGACCGCAGACAGGCTATCAAAGGCCTAAAATAACAAACAATAGGCTTATGGCAGTTTTACAGCGGTTACATGGATACACGGGCAGGCAGCTTGGTGGTCAGTGGAGGAGTATTTAAAGTAGGGACCGCAGACAGGCTATCAAAGGCCTAAAATAACAAACAATAGGCTCATGGCAGCTTTACAGCGGTTACATGGATACACGGGCAGGCAGCTGGTGATGAGTGGAGGAGTATTTAAAGTAGGGACCGCAGACAGGCTATCAAAGGCATAAAATAACAAACAATAGGCTCATGGCAGCTTTACAGCGGTTACATGGATACACAGGCAGCTTGGTGGTGAGTGGAGGAGTAGTGCAAGGAGTGTCTGTCCCAGTACTCCCAAAATATAAATAGATGTTAATGTCTCGCAAAACAACCAAAACAAAAAAAAAGGTGGCATACTTAGGTACAGGGGTGGGCTCATCTACTGAGTTTCTGACATAGTAATTTGGCAGTAACTATTTAATGGTGCCAATATAGGACACAGACACAGACTACTTTAAGTTGCATCATAGATGTCTACAAATTTGTATTGTCAGTGCCAGACATTGAATGATGTCAGCGAATAGACTAAAGATTGGTGGAGCTGTGCGACATAATTTTGCACGTGGTAGAGCACATTTTGAGCTGGGGTAGGGGGGAACTCTCTTGAGGCCGGCGGGACCGCCCCAGGGCCCCTCATGTTACAACGGTGTGTCTGACGTTGGGTGCGCACCACCACCGCCAGAGACACTACATTGTACTATGAGGGACCCAGTAGCAATGCCGTCAACCAAAAGCGAGCACACCCACCTCTTCAGACAAACAGCAGTCTCACGGGTGCTTGCGCCAAGTCGCGATACCACGGCCCCGTGTGGGGAGTTTTGCCATTTAGGGAGGTGTAAACATGTCGTATGCTGTACAATCAGCTGCAGCAAATTAGACATTAGAAAAGTAATTCACAGGCAAGAGCTTTTCATAGGAAAGCTAGGTGTCGGCCGGGCAAGGTGGGGCAAAAGATTTCGAAATCCAGTTGTGGTTCATTTTAATGAATGTTAGATCGTCAACATTTTGGGTAGCCAGACGAGTCCTTTTTTCGGTTAATATTGAACCTGCAGCACTGAATACTCTTTCTGATAGGACACTTGCTGCCGGGCAAGCAAGCTCCTGCAATGCATATTCTGCCAATTCTGGCCAGGTGTCTAATTTGGAGGCCCAGTAATCAAATGGGAATGACGGTTGAGGGAGAACATCGATAAGGGATGAAAAATAGTTAGTAACCATACTGGACAAATGTTGTCTCCTGTCACTTTCAATTGATGCAGCAGTACCTGTCCTGTCTGCGGTCATAGCAAAATCACTCCACAACCTGGTCAGAAAACCCCTCTGTCCAACGCCACTTCTGATGTGTGCACCCCTAACACTCCTAGTCTGCTGCCCCCTGGAGCTCGTGTGAGAACAATCACGTGCGCTGTGTGCTGGGAATGCCTGAAGCAAACGGTCAACAAGAGTTGATTGTTTGGTTGCTAATATTAGTTCCAAGTTCTCATGTGGCATAATATTTTGCAATTTGCCTTTATAGCGTGGATCAAGGAGGCAGGCCAACCAGTAATCGTCATCGTTCATCATTTTCGTAATGCGTGTGTCCCTTTTTAGGATACGTAAGGCATAATCCGCCATGTGGGCCAAAGTTCCAGTTGTCAAATCTCCGGTTGTGATTGGTTGAGGGGCAGTTGCAGGCAAATCTACGTCACTTGTGTCCCTCAAAAAACCAGAACCCGGCCGTGACACGCAACCAATTTCCTGTGCCCCCGGGAAAGGTTCGGCATTAAAAATATACTCATCCCCATCATCCTCCTCGTCCTCCACCTCCTCTTCGCCCGCTACCTCGTCCTGTACACTGCCCTGACCAGACAATGGCTGACTGTCATCAAGGCTTTCCTCTTCCTCTGGTGCAGACGCCTGCTCCTTTATGTGCGTCAAACTTTGCATCAGCAGACGCATTAGGGGGATGCTCATGCTTATTACGGCGTTGTCTGCACTAACCAGCCGTGTGCATTCCTCAAAACACTGAAGGACTTGACACATGTCTTGTATCTTAGACCACTGCACACCTGACAACTCCATGTCTGCCATCCTACTGCCTGCCCGTGTATCCTCCCACAAATAAATAACAGCACGCCTCTGTTCGCACAGTCTCTGAAGCATGTGCAGTGTTGAGTTCCACCTTGTTGCAACGTCTATGATTAGGTGATGCTGGGGAAGGTTCAAAGACCGCTGATAGGTCTGCATACGGCTGGCGTGTACAGGCGAACGTCGGATATGTGAGCAAAGTGCACGCACTTTGAGGAGCAGGTCGGAGAACCCAGGATAAGTTTTCAATAAGCACTGCACCACCAGGTTTAAGGTGTGAGCCAGGCAAGGAATGTGTTTCAGTTGGGAAAGGGAGATGGCAGCCATGAAATTCCTTCCGTTATCACTCACTACCTTGCCTGCCTCAAGATCTACTGTGCCCAGCCACGACTGCGTTTCTTGTTGCAAGAACTCGGATAGAACTTCCGCGGTGTGTCTGTTGTCGCCCAAACACTTCATAGCCAATACAGCCTGCTGACGCTTGGCAGTAGCTGGCCCATAATGGGACAACTGGTGTGCAACAGTGTCATCTGCCGATGGAGTGGTTGGCAGACTGCGTTCTGTGGAAGAGCTGTAGCTTCTGCAGGAGGACGAGGAGGAGGAGGAGGAGGGGGTGCGAACGCCTACAGCCAACTGTTTCCTAGACCGTGGGCTAGGCACAACTGTCCCTAAATTGATGTCGCCTGTGGACCCTGCATCCACCACATTCACCCAGTGTGCCGTGATGGACACATAACGTCCCTGGCCATGCCTACTGGTCCATGCATCTGTAGTCAGGTGCACCTTTGTACTCACAGATTGCCTGAGTGCATGGACGATGCGCTGTTTAACATGCTGGTGCAGGGCTGGGATGGCTTTTCTGGAAAAAAAGTGTCGACTGGGTAGCTCGTATCGTGGTTCAGCGTACTCCATCAGGGCTTTGAAAGCTTCGCTTTCAACTAACCGGTAGGGCATCATCTCTAACGAGATTAGTCTAGCTATGTGGGCGTTAAAACCCTGTGTACGCGGATGCGAGGATAAGTACTTCCTTTTTCTAACCAGAGTCTCATGTAGGGTGAGCTGGACTGGAGAGCTGGAGATCGTGGAACTTTCGGGTGTGCCGGTGTACATGGCAGACTGAGAGACGGTTGGAGACGGTATTGTTTCCGCCGGTGCCCTAGATGCAATATTTCCTCCTACAAAACTGGTGGTTCCCTGACCCTGACTGCTTTTGGCTGGCAAAGAAACCTGCACAGATACTGCCGGTGGTGCGGAAAATGGTGGCCTTACAGTGACGGAAGGGATGTTGCGTTGCTGACTAGCTTCATTGGCCGAGGGTGCTACAACCTTAAGGGACGTTTGGTAGTTAGTCCAGGCTTGAAAATGCATGGTGGTTAAGTGTCTATGCATGCAACTAGTATTTAGACTTTTCAGATTCTGACCTCTGCTTAAGCTAGTTGAACATTTTTGACAGATGACTTTGCGCTGATCAGTTGGATGTTGTTTAAAAAAATGCCAGACTGCACTCTTCCTAGACTCGGATCCCTTTTCAGGGATTGCAGACTGAGCTTTAACCGGATGGCCACGCTGTCCTCCAACAGGTTTTGGCTTTGACACGCGTTTTGGGCCAGATACGGGCCCGGCAGATGGAACCTGTTGCGATGTTGATGCCTGCTGCGGCCCCTCCTCCACCTCCGCTTCTGAACTACTGCCGCCTGCACCCTGTTCCCCCAATGGCTGCCAATCGGGGTCAATAACTGGGTCATCTATTACCTCCTCTTCGAGCTCGTGTGCAACTTCGTCTGTGTCACTGTGTCGGTCGGTGGTATAGCGTTCGTGGCGGGGCAACATAGTCTCATCAGGGTCTGATTGTGGATCTGTACCCTGAGAGGGCAATGTGGTGGTCTGAGTCAAAGGAGCAGCATAGTACTCTGGCTGTGGCTGTGCATCAGTGCACTCCATGTCAGAATATACTTGTAATGGGCATGGCCTGTTAAATGTTTCACTTTCTAAGCCAGGGACGGTATGTGTAAAGAGCTCCATGGAGTGACCCGTTGTGTCGCCTGCTGCATCCTTCTCTCTTGTAGTTTTTGCTGAGGAGGACAAGGAAGCGACTTGTCCCTGACCGTGAACATCCACAAGCGACGCGCTGCTTTTACATTTACCAGTTTCGGAAGAGGAGGCAAAAGAGCTAGAGGCTGAGTCTGCAATGTAAGCCAAAACTTGCTGTTGCTGCTCCGCCTTTAAAAGCGGTTTTCCTACTCCCAGAAAAGAGAGCGTTCGAGGCCTTGTGTAGCCTGACGACGAAACTGGCTCCACAGCTCCAGACTTAGGTGGAATATTTTTATCCCCATGACCACCTGATGCTCCACTACCACTACCATCATTACCAGCTGACAATGAACGCCCACGACGACCTCTTGCACCAGACTTCCTCATTGTTTTAAAATCTTAACCAAAGTAACTTTATTTGTTGCTGTCAAACAACTTACACGGTGAGCTATAACTTCAGTATGATTTCAATATCCCTTAACAGGTTGGTGAGACCACAAGGAAAATCAGGCACAATGTTACACACTCTGTTTTCTGTGGCACAAAATCACAGAGATGACACACACGCAGGACTGTCACTCAAGCACTAATGTCAATATTAATCTCCCACCTAATTTATTATTTTTTTTTTTTCAGGGAGACTTTAGAAACCAAATAATATTAAAAAAACCAAAAAAATAAATAGCCTTTCTATGGCCCACTGAATGAGAGAGAGAGGTGGCACACCCAGGAGTCAAGACTGGCACACAAGCTGAAAGGGCAATATTACTCTCCCACTGTTTTTTTAAGTTTTTTTTTTTTTATTTTCAGGGAGACTTTAGAAACCAAATAATATTAAAAAAACCAAAAAAATAAATAGCCTTTCTATGGCCCACTGAATGAGAGAGAGAGGTGGCACACCCAGGAGTCAAGACTGGCACACATGCTGAAAGGGCAATATTACTCTCCCACTGTTTTTTTATGTATTTTTTTTTTTTAAGGGAGACTTTAGAAACCCAATAATATTTAAAAAAAAAAAAAAAAAGGCTTTCTATGGCCCACTGAATGAGAGAGAGAGGTGGCACACCCAGGAGTCAAGACTGGCACACAAGCTGAAAGGGCAATATTACTCTCCCACTGTTTTTTTATGTATTTTTTGTTTTTTAAGGGAGACTTTAGAAACCCAATAATATTTAAAAAAAAAAAAAAAAAGGCTTTCTATGGCCCACTGAATGAGAGAGAGAGGTGGCACACCCAGGAGTCAAGACTGGCACACAAGCTGAAAGGGCAATATTACTCTCCCACTGTTTTTTTATGTATTTTTTGTTTTTTAAGGGAGACTTTAGAAACCAAATAATATTAAAAAAAAACAAAAAAAAAAGGCTTCCTATGGCCCACAATTAGAGAGAGAGAGGTGGCACACCCAGGAGTCAAGACTGGCGCACAAGCTGAAAGGGCAATATTACTCTCCCACTGTTTTTTTATGTTTTTTTTTTTTTTTCAGGGAGACTTTAGAAACCAAATAATAAGAAAAAAAATAAATAAATAAATAGGCTTTCTATAGCCCACTGAATGAGAGATAGCACACACAGCAGTGGCACACAAGCCCTGACTGAGGCCAATATTTTTCTCCCACTGATTGATGTAGTGTTTTTGTGTTGAGGTAGATTTTAGAACACAAATCAAGGAAAAAAAAAAAAAGGCTTTCTATGGCCCACTGAATGAGAGAGGTGGCACACCCAGGAGTCAAGACTGGCACACAAGCTGAAAGGGCAATATTACTCTCCCACTGTTTTTTTAGGTATTTTTTGTTTTTTAAGGGAGACTTTAGAAACCCAATAATATTAAAAAAAAAAAAATAAATAGGCTTTCTATGGCCCACTGAATGAGAGAGGTGGCACACCCAGGAGTCAAGACTGGCACACAAGCTGAAAGGGCAATATTACTCTCCCACTGTTTTTTTATGTTTTTTTTTTTTCAGGGAGACTTTAGAAACCAAATAATATTAAAAAAACCAAAAAAATAAATAGGCTTTCTATGGCCCACTGAATGAGAGAGAGGTGGCACACCCAGGAGTCAAGACTGGCACACAAGCTGAAAGGGCAATATTACTCTCCCACTGTTTTTTTATTTTTTTTTTTTTTTCAGGGAGACTTTAGAAACCAAATAATAAGAAAAAAAATAAATAAATAAATAGGCTTTCTATAGCCCACTGAATGAGAGATAGCACACACAGCAGTGGCACACAAGCCCTGACTGAGGCCAATATTTTTCTCCCACTGATTGATGTAGTGTTTTTGTGTTGAGGTAGATTTTAGAACACAAATCAAGGAAAAAAAAAATGCTTTCTATGGCCCACTGAATGAGAGAGGTGGCACACCCAGGAGTCAAGACTGGCACACAAGCTGAAAGGGCAATATTACTCTCCCACTGTTTTTTTATGTATTTTTTGTTTTTTAAGGGAGACTTTAGAAACCCAATAATATTAAAAAAAATAAATAAATAGGCTTTCTTTGGCCCACTGAATGAGAGAGGTGGCACACCCAGGAGTCAAGACTGGCACACAAGCTGAAAGGGCAATATTACTCTCCCACTGTTTTTTTATGTTTTTTTTTTTTTCAGGGAGACTTTAGAAACCAAATAATATTAAAAAAACCAAAAAAATAAATAGGCTTTCTATGGCCCACTGAATGAGAGAGAGGTGGCACACCCAGGAGTCAAGACTGGCACACAAGCTGAAAGGGCAATATTACTCTCCCACTGTTTTTTTATTTTTATTTTTTTTTCAGGGAGACTTTAGAAACCAAATAATAAGAAAAAAAATAAATAAATAAATAGGCTTTCTATAGCCCACTGAATGAGAGATAGCACACACAGCAGTGGCACACAAGCCCTGACTGAGGCCAATATTTTTCTACCACTGATTGATGTAGTGTTTTTGTGTTGAGGTAGATTTTAGAACACAAATCAAGGAAAAAAAAAAATGCTTTCTATGGCCCACTGAATGAGAGAGGTGGCACACCCAGGAGTCAAGACTGGCACACAAGCTGAAAGGGCAATATTACTCTCCCACTGTTTTTTTATGTATTTTTTGTTTTTTAAGGGAGACTTTAGAAACCCAATAATATTTAAAAAAAAAATAAATAGGCTTTCTATGGCCCACTAAATGAGAGAGGTGGCACACCCAGGAGTCAAGACTGGCACACAAGCTGAAAGGGCAATATTACTCTCCCACTGTTTTTTTATGTTTTTTTTTTTTTCAGGGAGACTTTAGAAACCAAATAATATTAAAAAAACCAAAAAAATAAATAGGCTTTCTATGGCCCACTGAATGAGAGAGAGGTGGCACACCCAGGAGTCAAGACTGGCACACAAGCTGAAAGGGCAATATTACTCTCCCACTGTTTTTTTATTTTTATTTTTTTTTCAGGGAGACTTTAGAAACCAAATAATAAGAAAAAAAAAATAAATAAATAGGCTTTCTATAGCCCACTGAATGAGAGATAGCACACACAGCAGTGGCACACAAGCCCTGACTGAGGCCAATATTTTTCTACCACTGATTGATGTAGTGTTTTTGTGTTGAGGTAGATTTTAGAACACAAATCAAGGAAAAAAAAAAAATGCTTTCTATGGCCCACTGAATGAGAGAGGTGGCACACCCAGGAGTCAAGACTGGCACACAAGCTGAAAGGGCAATATTACTCTCCCACTGTTTTTTTATGTATTTTTTGTTTTTTAAGGGAGACTTTAGAAACCCAATAATATTTAAAAAAATAAATAAATAGGCTTTCTATGGCCCACTGAATGAGAGAGGTGGCACACCCAGGAGTCAAGACTGGCACACAAGCTGAAAGGGCAATATTACTCTCCCACTGTTTTTTTATGTTTTTTTTTTTTTTCAGGGAGACTTTAGAAACCAAATAATATTAAAAAAACCAAAAAAATAAATAGGCTTTCTATGGCCCACTGAATGAGAGAGAGGTGGCACACCCAGGAGTCAAGACTGGCACACAAGCTGAAAGGGCAATATTACTCTCCCACTGTTTTTTTATTTTTATTTTTTTTTCAGGGAGACTTTAGAAACCAAATAATAAGAAAAAAAATAAATAAATAAATAGGCTTTCTATAGCCCACTGAATGAGAGATAGCACACACAGCAGTGGCACACAAGCCCTGACTGAGGCCAATATTTTTCTACCACTGATTGATGTAGTGTTTTTGTGTTGAGGTAGAATTTAGAACACAAATCACGGAAAAAATAAATAGGCTTTATATGGCCCACTCAGTGAGAGATGGCACACACAGGGATGGCACTGTAGCAGAAATGCCAATCTTAATCTCCCACAAAAAAAAAAAAAAAACAGGGACTGTCCTACAATTACTATCTCCCTGCAGTAATCTAAGCCAGGTATGGCAGGCAGCAATAGGAGTGGACTGATGCACAAATTAAATAAAAAGTGTGGACAAACAAAAAAGATAGCTGTGCAGAAAGGAACAAGAGGATATGTGCTTTGAAAAAAGCAGTTGGTTTCCACAGTGGCGTACACACAGCAATACAGCTATCACGGAGCCTTCTAGGGCAGCCCAATGAGCTACAGCGCTGAGGAAAAAAAAAAAAAAATAGCTTCCACAGTCCCTGCACACCGAAGGTGGTGTTGGACAGTGGAAATCGCTGCAGCACAAGCGGTTTGGTGGTTAGTGGACCCTGCCTAACGCTCTCCCTGCTTCTGACGAAGCGGCAGCAACCTGTCCCTAAGCTCAGATCAGCAGCAGTAAGATGGCGGTCGGCGGGAACGCCCCTTTATAGCCCCTGTGACGCCGCAGACAGCAAGCCAATCACTGCAATGCCCTTCTCTAAGATGGTGGGGACCAGGATCTATGTCATCACGCTGCCCACACTCTGCGTTCACCTTCATTGGCTGAGAAATGGCGCTTTTCGCGTCATTGAAACGCGACTTTGGCACGAAAGTCGCGTACCGCATGGCCGACAAGCACAGGGGTCGGATCGGGTTTCATGAGACGCCGACTTAGCCAAAAGTCGGCGACTTTTGAAAATGATCGACCCGTTTCGCTCAACCCTAGTAACCACTAGAGGGAGCCAAAAGGTAAATTCACAACAGGAGTCCGTGCTTAAATCCAAGTCTTTTAAATCGGTTGAGTAATCTTGAGAGGGAAAGGCTGCCATTAGTTTCTGGCTGTTGGAAGCAATTTTGTGCAACCTCAAATTGGATGAAGCGAGCATTTCTCGTGCCCTTTTCAGGAGACTGACTGCCAACTCCTCTGTGGGTGTGGATTTCAGGCAGTCATCTACGTAGAAATCCTTTTCCACAAAAGATCTTACATCCGATCCATACTTCGCTTCACCTTCTCTGGCTGAATGTCTAAGGCTATAGATAGCGACAGCAGGGGAAGGGCTGTTCCCGAAGATGTGAACCTTCATACGATATTCCACGATGTCCTTGTAGGGGTCATTATTGCGGTACCAGAAGAACCTCAAGTAGTTTCTGTGTTCTTCTTTAACAAGGAAGCAGTGAAACATCTGTTGTATGTCGGCCATAAATGCTACTGCGTCTTTGCGGAAACTAAGAAGTACTCCCAGAAGTCTGTTGTTGAGGTCTGGACAAGACAGGAAGACGTCGTTTAAAGAAACACCTTCATATCTGGCACTTGAGTCAAATACCACTCTTATCTGACCTGGTTTCTTCGGATGATACACGCCGAAAATAGGTAAGTACCAACATTCCTCGGATTTGAAGTACAGGTGCAATTTCCGCGTGGCCACTCTGGAATATTCTCTCCATGAAGGTAAAGAAGTGTTGTTTTGTTTCTGGTGCCTTCTGCAGTTTGCGCGTAAGGGAGACAAATCGACTGTAGACAAGTTCTCTGTTGTTGGGTAAGCATTGCCTCTGTGGTTTGAATGGTAAAGGTGCGACCCAACTCTTTGATTCATCTCTTACTATCTCTCGCTCCATGATGTCCAAGAACAGTCTGTCCTCTATGGACATTGCTACCTGGTTGTCTTCTCTTGTCCTGTGGAAAACTGTGCACCCTATATGATCTTGCTCACCGTCGCATGCATGGTCTTCACAGGAAGGATCAGCTAACGGACAAGGTGGAGGGGTGTGGTGTGGCAATTCTTTAATCAGGAAACTGCTCTCGCATGGCTGGAAGAGAGACGGGCGTCCATTCTCGAGGGTATTGGTGAGCATGCTGTTGACTGATGTCGGCTTGTGTGCTCCACCCAAACAGACATCTCCCACAATGACACATCCTAGGTCAAGTCTCTGAGCATATGGGGCGTTTTGTGGGCCGTTGATCTGTCCTCTAGCCTTGTGGACCCATAGTATGTCTCTTCCGAGAAGTAAGACGATAGGAGCTCCTTGGTCGAGCTCTGGTATCAGGTGAGCTATACATCTCAAGTGGGTGTGATGAGCTGCTACCTCTGGTGAAGGTATCTCAGACCTGTTGTCTGGAATCTGGTTGCACTCCAGTATTGATGGCAAGGATAAGCAGGTTTGACCGTCTATAGACTCTACTTTGAATCCAGTTGCTCTCCTCCCCGCCGTCTTGACAGTACCTGCACATGTCTTCAAGGAGTACGGAGAGCCGGGACCAGCAATGTTGAAGGCGTCGAAGAGAAAGGACTTAGCTAGAGACCTGTTGCTCTGATCATCCAAGATTGCATATACCTTGATCGCCTTATCCCGTTGGCTCGCTGGGAATACTCTGACAAGACAGATCTTTGAGCAGGATCTTCCTGCTACGAGTTCCTTGCAGATCTCTGTGCACTGAGAAGTGACCACTGGGGTGTCCATGTCAGTGTCCATCTGTTTTTCGGCAGACTCTTCTACTCGCGACGATACCCCTGAGGGTGGTCCAGGATGTAAGGCCGTGTTGTGCTCCACACTACTACATTCTGTGCATTTCACACTGGTTTCACAGTTCTTGGCGAAGTGTGAGGTTGTCGCGCAGCATCTGAAGCATATCTTGTTTTCCTTTAGGAAACTCTTACGGTCTTCTAGAGACTTCTCCCTGAAGGCTCTACATTTTAGTAGAGGATGAGGTTTCTTGTGTAGGGGGCAGTGTTTGCTGAGATCCTGCGGTTTGTCCTCTTCTGGAGAGGACTTACTTGCCCTGTAAGGAAAACCTGTGGAGGTAACATTAGTTTTGTGGACTGCCACTGGTGTTTTACTGGGTTTTACACCAGAGGCAGCGGTACATGACATAGTGAAATCAAAACTAGGGTCATTTCTAACTTTAGCCTGCTGAGCAACAAAGTCTACAAACACCCCAAAGGGAGGAAATGGTACCTTATGAGCCTGTTTGTAACGGGACCCGTGACTGACCCACTTTTCTTGTAAGTTGTAAGGGAGCTTTTGGACAATCGGGTTGACACCTCTGGCAGTGTCCAGGAATGCCAACCCTGGTAGATCACCTTCTGCCTGAGCAGCATGTACCTCCATTAACAAGTCGCTCAGTTCCCTGAGCTTTTGATAACCCTTATTTGCTATCTTGGGGAAATCATCAATTCTTTTATACAAAGCATTTTCTATAGCTTCTATTGACCCATAACATTCTTCGAGTCTCTCCCACACCATACGAAGTCCTGTGTGTGGGTACTTTATGTTAATGTTCCTGATTCTTTTGGCATGTTCAGCTGACTCGCTCCCAAGCCACTTAACCAATAGATCTAACTCTTCACTACTGGAAAGATGCAAGTCTCTGATGGCATTCTGAAAAGAGGCTCGCCATGCTCTGTAGCTTTCAGCTCGATCAGTGAGCTTTACAAGTCCCTTGGTCACCAGCTCCCGGCAGGTAAAGAACCTTGCAAAGTTCATAGTGGCTGAGTCTGTGCCGACGTGAGCTGGTGTGCTGTTGTTATGCAGTGTTTGTGGTGCATCCTCATACCTGGTAGGAGCTTCTGGCATAGGAAAGTCTGTATAAACCCGTTCAGTGGCGAAGGGTGTCCCTGTCAGTCTGGGCGGAGGCCGTACCTTCTGTTCCGTAGGACGGTAGTGGTGATCAATGTCGTTTCGCAGTATACTTTCCTGCTTCCAGTACGGTGTTTGGAGGAAGGATCTCTGGTAATCTGTATAGGCTGGTTGGTGTAACGGATCAGAGTTGTCTTCCACTTTGGGATGTTGGCGGACATATTCTGAGACGCGTTGAGCAGGGTCCTGATGATCAAGGTCTGGTCCGCGTATGTCGCTGCCTCGCTCGGATTCAGGAAACTCCACGGCTTCTAAAAACTCAGCTTTGGCTATTGCGGCTGCTGCTTCTTTTTCAGCGGAAAGCCTTTCTAAGGTCGCTTGCAGGCGGGCTCTTTCTGCTTCTTGCTCTGCTCGCAGGCGGGCTCTTTCTGCTTCTTGGCAGGCTCTTTCTGCTTCTTGCTCTGCTTGCAAGCGGGCTCTTTCTGCTTCTTGGCGGGCTCTTTCTGCTTCTTGCTCTGCTTGCAGGCGAGCTCTTTCTGCTTCTTGGTCTGCTTGTCTTAACTTTAACTGCATCTCTTGTGCAGCGAAGGAGGATCTCACTTTCGCCGCCTCAGCTTCTGCTCGGGCGAGGGTGGCAGACCTTTTCGAGGAAGACTTGCTAGAGCGGCTTGTTTGGGACCTCGTCCTGAGTGAAGATGTTTGACTTGCAGACATTTTATGTCCGTTTGCAGGCTGTAGGACGTCTCAGAGCGGGTAGGGGTGGCTTCAGCGTGGACTGAGACGTGTGGTGCTTGGTGGGCTGCACTCTCGGTACTTGTGACTGTATGGCGGCCGCTGCGGTATCTGCAGGCAGTGCGGTGTGGTACAAGCGGCTGCGTAGGTGGTATTTGCTATCGCTGGCGTCTAGCCTCCCTTTACTGTAATCCCGGCGCCTAGCTTCCGTTTTACTGTTCTGTCTTCATACACGTTGATACGGTGTGTGATCCGACATACGGCATAAACCACTTCTGTCTCCCAAATAAGCGGACTGTTCTCTGTAGTCTAACTTGTTTATTGGTAAACATGAGCGCGGTAAAACTAGAAGAATACAAATGATATGTATAAGTATTGGGCTAAACAATAACACAACTGCAACTAACAGGGAAACATACAGTATGGTGCAACTTCTACATAACTACATACAGCAGGTTCCTGGTAACCACATTTCCTGTGTACTGGCTGCTATACAGTTAATCACACTCTGTACAACACTACATTACAAGAACAGAGATAATGATCTTACCGGATAAACTTAACAAGGATGAGAAGTAAGTGAGGTAGTTCCAACAGCAGATAACACGTGTGTCCAGGGAGATGCACAGAGAGAAAATGGGGGATTTCCCTGTCCCATGATTCTTTGGTGCAATCCCATAATGCAACACTCTATTATTACATGGAAAACACAGGTTATAAATTTATCCACCACTGGGTGGTGCTATAACACAGCAAAAACTAAACACTAATAGTAATTAACCTTTAATGCATGGACGAACCCCTGTCTTTCATTAGGAAGGGCAGAACAATACCCCTCACTTGACTTCCATAAAATAATAAAACATATACTGTACTCACCTCTGGTGCTGGCGCTGTTCCCACGGTGTCGGCACTCTCTCTCCCCGGGGCCCTCATGCTACTTGTGCCGTTTTTTCTATTGTCGGTTGTCTATGCTTTTATATGAAGAATTTGGAATAAAGCTTATTGGAGTGCAACCTCTTGGTGCTGGATTTTTTACTACACTCTTTTAACTGTATGGAGGTTAGTGCATCCCAGATTATTGATTATTAACAGATTCAAAAACTGACTGACTCCATGGATGGAAGGATTCTGAATGTTATTGAAAAGAAAGGTGGTTGTATTGGTCATCAATATATATTTTTTAAAATGTCAGAAATGTAATTTTGTACATTTTTAGTTATTTGGTTATTATTCTCCTTGAAAGAAAATTCTGTTCCAAGAGTTTCATCTTGCTTCTGCACGTTAAAGGTCTGTCAGTGTTTTTCTAAAGGCTGAGTCACACATAACGATATCGTTAACGCTTTTGGTGACGTAAGCAACGATCCCGCTAACGATCTTGTTATGTGTGACAGCGACCAATGATCAGGCCCCTGCTGGGAGATCGTTGGTCGATGGGAATGATCAGGACCTTTTTTTTGGTCGCTGATCACCCGCTGTCATCGCTGGATCAGCATGTGTGACGCCGATCCAGCGATGTGTTCACTTGTAACCAGGGTAAATATCGGGTTACTAAGTGCAGGGCTGCGCTTAGTAACCCGATATTTACCCTGGTTACCATTGTAAAAGTTAAATAAAAACCCAGTACATACTCACATTCTGATGTCTGTCACGTCCCCCGGCGTCCACAGGGTTGACTGTGTCAGCGCCGGCCGTAAAGCAGAGCACAGCGGTGATGTCACCACTGTGCTCTGCTTTACGGCCGGCGCTGACACATTCAGTGCAGGGAAGCTCTCGGCAGCGGCACGTGCATTACCAGCGCTCCTGCCGAAAGCAGTTTTAACCCTGTGGACGCCGGGGGACGTGAAAGACATCAGAATGTGAGTATGTACTGTTTTTTTTTTAACTTTTACAATGGTAACCAGGGTAAATATCGGGTTACTAAGCGCAGCCCTGCACTTAGTAACCCGATGTTTACCCTGGTTACCCGGGTGCTGCAGGGGGACTTCGGCATCGTTGAAGACAGTTTCAACAATGTCGAAGTCGTTCCCCTGATCATTGGTTGCTGGAGAGAGCTGTCTGTGTGACAGCTCCCCAGCGACCACACAATGACTTACCAACGATCACGGCCAGGTCGTTTAGTGTAACGGTACCTTTAGTCTACCCTGTTATCACTATATTTGCATATAGATAGAACAGTACATTGAATAAGCTCAGGAAAGTGAGACCTGTGACAAGGAGGACTGCTGTGGAAAATGCAGATGATGTGGACTGAAGGCTGGTGATTTTACAGTATTGATAACAGCTCCAGAGCAGAGAGGGAGGACAAACAACAGTTCACTGCTATATAGAAATAAATGGTCTGGAGAGAGTTGAATAGGATGTTAGGAGTAAACTCCTCTCGTGGAATGAAACTACGAGTACTGTTGTGTATACTTATCCCAGCTTTGATGACCTAGCTCCTTGGGAAAAAAAGCTATATACTGTCACAGTTCCACCTCTCAGTGTGTCTGGGATGCAGTTATTGACAGCTCAGCAGTCCAATCTGGTACAGGGGCATGCTAAAGCTGTCAGTACTTTGATTTACAGCTCAGTCATCCAGTTTGGTGGTGGGGCATGCTGAGCTATCAGCTAACAGCTCGGCCATCCAATCTAAAACTGGGAGGCGCTGACTGTCTTCAGGTGTTCAGTGTCCCAGGTAATTGCCAGGTTACTTAACTGGGCTTTTTCTCCCAGACTTCTGCCAGATATACATTCAGCTACTGTGCAGTTTGTCTCTCTGTGCCTTACATTTGGTTTGTGGACCTCGTTCTGACCATTCATCTGTTTAATCCCTTCTGCTCTAATCTGCTATCCTCTTGGTATTCTGACCTCGCAAGCATGAGGACCCTTGATGTGGGTCGCGAGCTTGTTTATTTTGGTCAATATATCGACCAATACCTCATGTAATGTATTTATCGTATACATTGTTTTTCATTTTCATTGCATATTTTTCCATTTCAGCATAATACAGCTAGACCCTTTAATGTTGGTTGGGTGAAGTAATGCTTCTGTCCTTGGGAGGTGCACTCATATAGTACTGGACAGCCCACTTGATCTAACAGTAGGGGCGTCATTAATAGGCTGTAAACCAGACACTATGCATCACATGTATCTGTGTGACTGGCATCCTACGCAAGCTTCATTTGCTAGGCAGCCACCCCCCTCCATGAATTGGTAGAGTGAGTGGCTGTTTCTATCAGTATTTTGCACCTATGCTGCCCTCACCTTTATCAATGGGGTCTGCTGAATCTTGCAAGTGCATTTGCAATCTGACTTGGTGTTGGTAAGGCTGTTTTCTTTTTCTGGTGTTTTTTTCAATTTATGTCCTTTAGTGAACTCTAGGTTATTTTTTACCCTGCGCCTTCGATTGTCAGGGGAGGAGTTCCAGCAGGTGAGAATAATCATGTTCCTACTGCGAGGGGGTCCTCAGACCTGGACATTTTTTTTTGTCCCCACAAGCCCCAGACTGTTTTTCTGTTGACACCTTTTTTGACAGATTAGGTCTGATATATGACAAGCCCGACAGGATCCAGGTAACTGAGGCTAAGATCATGAGCTTGGCACAGGGGGGTTGCACAGCTGAGGACTTTTTTACTGAGTTCCAGCAGTGGTCCACTGAAGTTCTGTGGGATGATTCAACCCTCAGGTGCCAGTTCCACACAGGCCTTTCTGAAGTCCTTAAGGATGCTCTGGTCCTTCATGAAGCCCCTTGTTCTCTGGTGGAGGCCACAACACAGGTCATATAAATGGACCGCAGAATCCATGAGAGACAAGGTGAACATCAGATTGCCTCTTATACTTCCCAGAAACAGGTCCATTCAACAAAGGTGGAGCCATTGAAGATTTGAGTTGCCAGTCTTCGTGTTGTGGAGAAAAAGACATAGACAACATCTCAGACTCCATCTGTACTGTGGTCTCTCATTTTCTTAAGAATTGCCCAACTCACCCAGACCCCGAGGTACCTTTTTCTTCCTCTGATAAAGTACTGATAAATACGATGTTATCCTTCGAGAACTAGGTGTTATCAACATTGACGTTCATTGACTGTGGGTCTGTTGCTAACTTTATTGATTCGGGACTGATTCTGAAGTTAGGGACAGTTAGTTCAGAGAGACTTATTCAATTCTTTGCTCATGACAAGACACCATTAACCTGGAATTTGGTCAAGAGGGTAACCATAGATTTCACTCTCCAAGTGGGAGCACTCCACTCTGAATCCATCTCCTGTTTTGTGTTGGATAATTTACCTGCTGGGTTGTTACTGGGGCTTCCATGGTGGCAGATTTACAATCCTGTTATTGATTGGTGTAAGAGGGAGATTGTTAAATGGAGCCCCAATTGTTGCAAGAAATGTAAAAAAAACTGTACAAATATGCTCCGCTAGATTAAAGGGTCTATCGGGGTACCTGAAGGACTATGGAGATGTGTTCTCAGAAAAAGAGGTGGAAATACTACCTTTACATCATTCCTATGATTGTGCTACTTATCTTATTCCTAGAGCCAAATTGCCTACAGCTGGCCTTTACAATTTGTCGGGGCTTGGACGGACCACCATGAAAGAATATGTTAACAAAAGTTTATGGAAGTGTCATATCCATCCTTCCTCCTCCCCTGTAGAAGCCAGATTTTTCTTTGTTATAAAGAAAGATGTGGGTCTCCATTCTTGACTCAATTTCTGAGAACTAAATAAAATCATGGTTAAAAACACTTACCCACTTCCACGCTTCCCTGACCTATATAATTAGCTTCTAAGCATTAGGGTATTTTCTAAATTTGATCTCAGAGGAGGTTACAATTTGATACTCATCCGGAAAGTTGATGAATGGAAAATGTCATTTTTAATGTATGAGGGTCTATTTGAAAACCTTGTCACGCCATTTGGATTATCCAATGCACATGCTCAGTTTCAAAATCTTATGAATGATATTTTCTCTGATATCATTGGAAGATATGTTGTCATTTACCTGGATGATATTCTAATTTTTTTGCCAGATTTGGACTCTCACCAGAAACATGTCTGTGTTGTGTTACAGAGATTAACCCCTTCACCCCCAAGGGTGGTTTGCACGTTAATGACCGGGCCAATTTTTACAATTCTGACCACTGTCCCTTTATGAGGTTATAACTCTGGAACGCTTCAACGGATCCCAGTGATTCTGACATAGTTTTCTCGTGACATATTGTACTTCATGATAGTGGTAAAAATTCTGTGATAGTACCTGCGTTTATTTGTGAAAAAAACAGAAATTTGGCGAAAATTTTAAAAATTTCGCAATTTTCCAACTTTGAATTTTTATGCAATTAAATCACAGAGATATGTCACACAAAATACTTAATAAGTAACATTTCCCACATGTCTACTTTACATCAGCACAATTTTGGAACCAAAATTTTTTTTTTTAGGGAGTTATAAGGGTTAAAAGTTGACCAGCAATTTCTCATTTTTACAACACCATTTTTTTTTAGGGACCACATCTCATTTAAAGTCATTTTGAGGGGTCTATATGATAGAAAATACCCAAGTGTGACACCATTCTAAAAACTGCACCCCTCAAGGTGCTCAAAACCATATTCAAGAAGTTTATTAACCCTTCTGGTGCTTCACAGGAATTTTTGGAATGTTTAAATAAAAATGAACATTTAACTTTTTTTCACAAAAAATTTACTTCAGCTCCAGATTGTTTTATTTTACCAAGGGTAACAGGAGAAAATGGACCTCAAAAGTTGTTGTACAATTTGTCCTGAGTACGCCGATACCCCATATGTGGGGGTAAACCACTGTTTGGGCGCATGACAGAGCTCGGAAGCGAAGGAGCGCCATTTGACTTTTCAATGCAAAATTGACTGGAATTGAGATGGGACGCCATGTTGCGTTTGGGAAGCCCCTGATGTGCCTAAACATTGAAACCCCCAACAAGTGACACCATTTTGGAAAGTAGACCCCCTAAGGAACTTATCTAGAGGTGTGGTGAGCACTTTGACCCACCAAGTGCTTCACAGAAGTTTATAATGCAGAACCGTAAAAATAAAAAATCATATTTTTTCACAAAAATTATCTTTTCACCCCCAATTTTTTATTTTCCCAAGGGTAAGAGAAGAAATTGGACCCCAAAAGTTGTTGTACAATTTGTCCTGAGTACGCTGATACCCCATATGTGGGGGTAAACCACTGTTTGGGCGCATGACAGAGCTTGGAAGCGAAGGAGCGCCATTTGACTTTTCAATGCAAAATTGACAGGAATTGAGATGGGACGCCATGTTGCGTTTGGGGAGCCCCTGGTGTGCCTAAACATTGAAACCCCCCACAAGTGACACCATTTTGGAAAGTAGACCCCCTAAGGAACTTATCTAGAGGTGTGGTGAGCACTTTGACCCACCAAGTGCTTCACAGAAGTTTATAATGCAGAACCGTAAAAATAAAAAATCATATTTTTTCACAAAAATTATCTTTTCACCCCCAATTTTTTATTTTCCCAAGGGTAAGAGAAGAAATTGGACCCCAAAAGTTGTTGTACAATTTGTCCTGAGTACGCTGATACCCCATATGTGGGGGTAAACCACTGTTTGGGCGCATGGGAGACCTCGGAAGGGAAGGAGCGCCGTTTGACTTTTCAATGCAAAATTGACAGGAATTGAGATGGGACGCCATGTTGCGTTTGGAGAGCCACTGATGTGCCTAAACATTGAAACCCCCCACAAGTGACACCATTTTGGAAAGTAGACCCCCTAAGGAACTTATCTAGATGTGTTTTGAGTGCTTTGACCCACCAAGGGCTTCACAGAAGTTTATAATGCAGAGCCGTAAAAATAAAACAAACATTTTTTCCCACAAAAATTATTTTTTTAGCCCCCAGTTTTGTATTTTCCCGAGGGTAGCAGGAGAAATTGGACCCCAAAATTTGTTGTCCAAGTTGTCCTGAGTGCGATGATACACCATATGTGGGGAGAACCACTGTTTGGGCGCATGGGAGGGATCGGAAAGGAAGGAGCGTCATTTGGAATGCAGACTTAGATGGAATGGTCTGCAGGTGTCACATTGCGTTTGCAGAGCCCCTAATGTACCTAAACAGTAGAAACCCCCCACAAGTGACACCATTTTGGAAAGTAGACCCCCTAAGGAACTTATCTAGATGTGTGGTGAGCACTTTGACCCACCAAGGGCTTCACAGAAGTTTATAATGCAGAGCCGTAAAAATAAAACAAACATTTTTTCCCACAAAAATTATTTTTTAGCCCCCAGTTTTGTATTTTCCCGAAGGTAACAGGAGAAATTGGACCCCAAAAGTTGTTGTCCAATTTGTCCTGAGTGCGCTGATACCCCATATGTGGGGGGGAACCACCGTTTGGACGCATGGAAGGGCTCGGAAGGGAAGGAGCGCCATTTGGAATGCAGACTTAGATGGAATGGTCTGCAGGCGTCACATTGCGTTTGCAGAGCCCCTAATGTACCTAAACAGTAGAAGCCCCGCACAAGTGACCCCATTTTGGAAACTAGACCCCCCAAGGAACTTATCTAGATGTGTTGTGAGAACTTTGAACCCCCAAGTGTTTCACTACAATTTACAACGCAGAGCCGTGAAAATAAAAAATCTTTTTTTTTTCCCCACAAAAATTATTTTTTAGCCCCCAGTTTTGTATTTTCCCAGGGGTAACAGGAGAAATTGGACCTCAAAGGTTGTTGTCCTATTTGTCCTGAGTACGCTGATACCCCATATGTTGGGGTAAACCCCTGTTTGGGCACACGGGAGAGCTCGGAAGGGAAGGAGCACTGTTTTACTTTTTCAACGCAGAATTGGCTGGAATTGAGATCGGACGCCATGTCGCGTTTGGAGAGCCCCTGATGTGCCGAAACAGTGGAAAACCCCCAATTATAACTGAAACCCTAATCCAAACACACCCCTAACCCTAATCCCAACAGTAACCCTAACCACACCTCTAACCCTGACACACCCTAACCCTAATCCCAACCCTATTCCCAACCGTAAATGTAATCTAAACCCTAACCGTAACTTTAGCCCCAACCCTAACCCTAACTTTAGCCCCAACCCTAACTGTAGCCTTAACCCTAGCCCCAACCCTTGCCCTAACCCTAGCCCTAACCCTAGCCCTAACCCTAGCCCCAACCCTAACCCTAGCCCTAACCTTAGCCCTAACCCTAGCCCTAACCCTAGCCCTAACCCTTGCCCTAACCCTAGACCTAGCCCTAACCCTAGCCCCAACCCTAACCCTAATGGGAAAATGGAAATAAATACTTTTTTTATTTTTCCCTAACTAAGGGGGTGATGATGGGGGGTTTGATTTACTTTTATAGCGAGTTTTTTAGCGGATTTTTATGATTGGCAGCCGTCACACACTGAAAGACGCTTTTTATTGCAAAAAATATTTTTTGCGTTACCACATTTTGAGAGCTATAAATTTTCCATATTTTGGTCCACAGAGTCATGTGAGGTCTTGTTTTTTGCGGGACGAGTTGACGTTTTTATTGGTAACATTTTTGGGCACGTCACATTTTTTGATCGCTTTTTATTCCGATTTTTGTGAGGCAGAATGACCAAAAACCAGCTATTCATGAATTTCTTTTGGGGGAGGCGTTTATACTGTTCCGCGTTTGGTAAAATTGATAAAGCAGTTTTATTCGTCGGGTCAGTACGATTACAGCGATACCTCATTTATATTATTTTTTTATGTTTTGGCGCTTTTATACGATAAAAACTATTTTATGGAAAAAATAATTATTTTTGCATCGCTTTATTCTCAGGACTATAACTTTTTTATTTTTTTGCTGATCATGCTGTATGGTGGCTCGTTATTTGCGGGACAAGATGACGCTTTCAGCGGTACCATGGTTATTTATATCTGTCTTTTTGATCGTGTGTTATTCCACTTTTTGTTCGGCGGTATGATAATAAAGCGTTGTTTTTTGCCTCGTTTTTTTTTTTTTTTCTTACGGTGTTTACTGAAGGGGTTAACTAGTGGGCTAGTTTTATAGGTCGGGTCGTTACGGACGTGGCGATACTAAATATGTGTACTTTTATTGTTTTTTTTATTATTTAGATAAAGAAATGTATTTATGGGAATAATATTTTATTTTTTTTTTCATTATTTTGGAATATATTTTTTTTTTTTTTTTTACACATTTGGAATTTTTTTTTTTTACTTTTTTACTTTGCCCCAGGGGGGGACAATACAGATCGGTGATCTGCCAGTTTGCATAGCACTCTGACAGATCACCGATCTGAGAGAAGTGCAGGCTGCTTCACAGTGCCTGCTCTGAGCAGGCTTCTGTGAAGCCACCTCCCTCCCTGCAGGACCTGGATCCGCGGCCATCTTGGATCCGGGTCTGGAGCAGGCAGGGAGGGAGGTAAGACCCTCGCAGCAACGCGATCACATCGCGTTGCTGCGGGGGGCTCAGGGAAGCCCGCAGGGAGCCCCCTCCCTGCGCGATGCTTCCCTGCACCGCAGGCACATCGCGATCATGTTTGATCACGGTGTGCCGGGGGTTAATGTGCCGGGAGCGGTCCGTGACCGCTCCTGGCACATAGTGCCGGATGTCAGCTGCGATAGGCAGCTGACACCCGGCCGCGATCGGCCGCGCTCCCCCCGTGAGCGCCGCCGATCGCGCTGGACGTACTATCCCGTCCGTGGTCATGGGGGCCCACCCCACCTCGACGGGATAGTACGTCCGATGTCAGAAAGGGGTTAAGGTTAACTCTTTGTTTGCTAAATTAGAGAAATGTGTTTTTCTGTTCATGAAATTTTATTCTTGGGGTCTACTTTGTCAGCAGAAGGGTTTAAGATGGACCCAGGGGAGGTGCAGGCCATAATTGATTGAATTCAACCTTATGATCTTAAGGCTTTGCATCGTTTTCTGAGATTTGCTATTATAGAAAATGTATTGAAGGTTTCTCTTAGGTTGCTAAACCTCTTACTGACCTTACACGTAAGGGGGCAAATCTCAGCCAGATGCCATCAGGGCTTTCAAAAAATTAAAAGAGTGTTTCATGTCTGCTCCCATTGTGATCTAACCTGATCTCCAAGAACCATTCAATGTGGAGGTGGATACTTTGGAGTTTGGAGTGGAGGCAGTTTTATCGCAGGGGCCCAAAGCTCTAACTAACCTGCATCCATGTGCTTTTTCTTCTAGAAAATTTTCGCTGGAGGAAATAAATTTTGATGTTGGGAATTGGGAGTTATATACTGTCAAATTGGCCTTTGAGGAATGAAGGCATTTTTTAGAGGGGCGGTTCATCCAGTTACTGTGGTCACTGATCACAAGAATCTAGTGTATTTTGAATCAGCTAAAAAATTAACTCCTATACAGGTCAGATGGTGTTTGTTTTTCTCTATGTTTAATCTTTCGATTACGTTCAGGCCAGGTCTATGATTGTGAAAGCTGATACATTATCTCGTAGTCTCCATTCTTCATTATTTCTCAGGGTATTGTAGTTTCCATGATAACTTCAGAATTGGAAGTGGAGATCGGTAATGTCCAGTTGTTGGCTCCTTCTGCTACTCCAGGGTCCTAACATTTCTGGTGTTACATGAATTTCATGTAAGTGGCCATTCTAGGGCTACTGCTACACGAAAAGCCATTGCTAGACTTTTTGGTGGCATCTATGCATAATGATATAAAAGATTTTGTATCTGTCTGTGAAGTCTGCGCACATGTTAAAGTCAGTTGTAGCAGTGGGATTAGCTCCATTGCCAATTCCAGAAAGACCATAGACTCATTTGTCCATGGATTTCATTACGGATTTGCCTCTGGTTGGAAAACTGCTACCTTGTTTGTTAGATGACCGATTCCCTTGTCAGGATTACCTAATACAGAGACACTCTATAGTTTATTTATCTCTCATATTGTAAGGTTAAATTGGATCTATCTTCACATTATATCTAATATGGGAGTACAATTTGTCTCCAAATTCTGGTGAGCTTTTTACAGTAAACTCGAGATTGACTTGTCATATTCATTTGCTTACCATCCTGAAACCAACTGTCAGACTGAGAGGGCATCAAACTTTGGAACAAAGTTTAAGGTGTTTGGTGGCAGCTCAGCAGGAGGAATGGTCTTCATTTTTACTTCTTGCTGAGTTTGCTTTTAACAGTTGAGTAAAGCAGTCTATAGGAACCTCACAGTTTTTTTGTAATTATGGTTTTCATCTCCATTTTGGTGAATTTTCTTGGATTTGTTCTGAATGTCTTGGGGTGGAGGTCATCATACAAACACTTGGCAATGTCTAGAGGGAGGTTGAAAAGAATATTGGGACTGCTCAGATTCGCCAAAAACACAAGGCCGACAGAAGACATTCAGTGGGTCCTGTTTTTAAGATTGGGGATAAGGTTTGGTTGTCATCAGGAACATTAAGCTTACAGTGCCGTCAGTGAAGTTGGGTCCAAAGTTTATTGGTACATATGAGATCCTAGAGGCTGTAATTATCCCTTGGAATTTAGATTAAAGCTTCTTCCATCCCTTCGCATCTCTATCGTGTTCCATAAATCCTTATTAAAGGAGTTTGTGCCTTCAACATTGTCTCCCTTATCCCTGTCTCCTCCGATTTTGGTCAAGTGTGGCTTGAAGTATGAGATTCAAAATTCCCTCCAATACCTCATCCACTGGAGGGTGTTCAGAACAGAGGAAATATCCTGGGTCCCTGCTTGAGATGTGAAGGTCAATCGGGTAGTCAGGATCTTCCATCTAAAATTTCCTGGGAAGCCTGGAGTTCCAGTGGTCCCCTAGAAGAAGTGGTACTGACATGGTTCCACCCATCAGTCTATCTGAGATACAATTAATGACAGCTCAACAGTCCAATTTGGTATACGGGCATGATGAAGCTGTCAGTACTTTGATTGATAGCTCAGTTGGCAGTGGGGCATGTTGAGATGTTGGTGTGTTGATTGACAGCTCAGCCATCCAATCTGAGACTGGGAGATGCTGGCTGTCTCCAGGTGTTCATTGTCCCAGCTGATTGCCAGGCTGGCTACTTAACTGGGCTGTTTCTCCCAGAGCTCTGCCAGGCGTACATTCAGCAATGTGTGGTTTATTTCTCTGTGTCTTGTATTTTGATTGTGGATCTTTCATTGCCTCACCATGGACTTTGTTCTGGCCATCCGTCTGTTTAACCCCTTCTGTTCTGATCCGCTATCTTATTGGTATTCTGACCTCAAAACATTACCTAACTATGCCTTTGTCTCTTCCTTCTTGTTTCTGACCTTGGACTCCTTGACGATCCTGAGTCACGGCTTGGCCATGAAAAGTGACTCAGTGTCATACATACTATGTAAGATAAAAGATCTCCCAGCAGAATAATTACAGCATATAGAAAAAGTATTTGAATTGCAGACTTGCCTAGTTTCATGGTAACTAACTAAAGTAGTTTAATAACATGAGAATACCCCTTTAAGGAAATCTAAAACATCAATAAATACATTGGTATTGATAAATGGTGTATGTAGTGTATACATTTTCTTACTGTATCTATATCAAAGGAATCCATGTTACTTTATGCACCAAAAAAGCACCCCAATACTTAAAGGGATTGACCAGGTTTGGAACAAAAGAACACATGGTGTCACGATTTTCTGGTGTTCCTGGTATGAGTGGTCAATCACCTGACCACATGTTACATATGTGCAGCCAAGTGCCTACCTGAATCTTTCAGTTTCTGTCAATAAAAGACAATTGAGAGAAGTCAGATGAATCTAATTGGCATGTAACCACAAGTATACAAATCAAATATTTGTGGTCACATGATCTCATGCTTGCACTGGGAATATCAGGGAATTGTTAAAGACTACAGTCTTCAACCACATATATTGACTGCAGGACTTTTGTCCCAAGCATGAACAACCCCCTTAATTGCCAAACAGATGTGATATAAATTTGATCTGTGGACCTATACGGTAAGTATATGTTTGCTTTGATACTTTTGTAATGTCAAAATATCTGACATTTCCCATGCTGTACATAATATACTGCTGTATATAGATATATACAGGTGCTTCTCACAAAATTAGAATATCATCAAAAAGTTAATTTATTTCAGTTCTTCAATATAAAAAGTGAAACTCATATATTATATAGTCATTACAAACAGAGTGATCTATTTCAAGTGTTTATTTCTGTTAATGTTGATGATTGTGGCTTACAGCCAATGAAAACCCTGCAAAGGCTTCCTAATAGTGTTGAGCGATACCTTCCGATATGCATTGGTATCGGTATCGGATAGTATCGGCCGATACCGGCAAAATATCGGATCTCGCTGATACCGATACCCAAAACCAATGCATTTCAATGGGACGCAAAGTATCGGAATGGTTCCCAGGGTCTGAAGGAGAGGAAACTCTCCTTCAGGCCCTGGGATCCATATTCATGTGTAAAATAAAGAATTAAAATAAAAAATATGGATATACTCACCTCTCCGGCGGCCCCTGGACTTTACCGATGTAACCGAGAGCCTCCTTTCCTAAGAATGAGCACGTGAAGGGCCTTCGATGACATCGCGGCTTCTGATTGGTCGCGTGAGCGCTCATGTGACCGCTCACGCGACCAATCACAAGCCGCGACGTCATCGCAGGTCCTTCACGCGCTCATTCTTAGGAACGGAGGCTCCCGGTTACGGCGGTAAGGTCCAGGGGCCGCCGGAGAGGTGAGCATATCCATATATATATATATCCATATACTCACCTCTCCGGCGGCCCCTGGACCTTACCGCCGTAACCGGGATCCTCCGTTCCTAAGAATGAGCGCGTGAAGGACCTGCGATGACGTCGCGGCTTGTGATTGGTCGCGTGAGCGGCACGCGACCAATCAGAAGCCGCGACGTCATCGAAGGCCCTTCACGCGCTCATTCTTATTAACGGAGGCTGCCGGTTACAGCAGTAAGATCCAGGGGCCGCCGGAGAGGTGAGTATATCCATATTTTTTATTTTAATTCTTTATTTTAGACATGAATATGGTTCCGATACCGATTCCCGATATCACAAAAGTATCGGAACTCGGTATCGGAATTCCGATACCGCAAGTATCGGCCGATACCCGATACTTGCGGTATCGGAATGCTCAACACTACTTCCTAAGCGTTTAAAAAGGTTCTTTAGTCTGTTTTAGTAGGCTCCACAATCATGGGAATTTTTATTTTACGGATAATAGCAAATACTAATAGGCTAAAATATTAGCATGTCAACATGAGACCTAACAGAATTGAATGTCTTAAATGTTAAATCTATGTTCTTTGCAATTAGACCTATATGCACAATTGGATAATAAATATACAATATACCGTATCTACTCGAGTATAAGCCGAGATTTTCATTTTTTTTGGGCTGAAAGTACCCCTCTCAACTTATACTCGAGTCATACCCAGGGGTCAGCAGGGGAGGGGGAGCGGGGGCTTTCTAATTATACTCACCTGCCCCTGGTCCCTGCATGTCCCTGGCTTCCCCGGTGCCGGCAGCTTCTTCCTGTACTGAGCAGTCACATGGTACCGCTCATTGCAGTAATGAATATGCGGCTCCACCTCCCATAGGAGGTTTGTGCAGCACTATACGGGGCAAGTGTCTGTACGGGGCCATAATGTTTGTGCAGCACTATATGGGGCAAGCATCTGTATGGGGCCATAACGTTTGTGCAGCACTATATGGGGCAAGTGTCTGTATGGGGCCATAACGTTTGTGCAGCACTATATGGGGCAAGTGTCTACATGGAGCATCTTATGGGGCCATAATCAACGTTTGTGCAGCACTATATGGGGCAAATGTCTGTATGGAGCATCTTATGGGGCTATAACGTTTGTGCAGCACTATATGGGGCAAATATCTCTAAGGAGCATCTTATGGGGCCATTATTAACCTTTATGCAGGATTATATGGGACATATTTTAATATGGAGCATCTTATGGGGCCATCATAAACTTTATGGAGCATTATATGGGGCTCCTGATTCAATATGGATATTCAAAAACACTTAACCTACTGATGTCTCAATTAATTTTACTTTTATTGGTATCTATTTTTACTTTTGACATTTACCGGTAGCTGCTGCATTTCCCACCCTAGGCTTATATTCGAGTCATTAAGTTTTCCTAGTATTTTGTGGCAAAATTAGGGGGTCGGCTTATACTTGGGTTGGCTTATACTCGAGTATATATGGTATATATTGTATAATATATAATTGTATATATTATTAATATTATTACTACTGTTGTTAGGATTAACCCCTTAGTGCTATTTGATGTCTCTGTGCTCCATGACAGAATTATGCTGATTGCATGGTACAAGGTTTGTACCAATGGTATCAGCTGCTGGAGCCTGACTAACATACACAGCGGGGTTTCCGTTATCGCTACTAGAACTGGTGTTTTTCATAAATCCTAGCAGTTTAACCCCTTATATGCCACGATCATGAGTGACAGAAGCACATAATGCTCCCTCTATCAATCCACCGGCACATGAGCAGCCCAATCCTATTGGGTTTCTATGGCAACTGGAAGCCTGAAAAAGGCCTCCAAGTTTGCAGTACAACTCAGCCTATCAGATCCTACTTAGATTGGGCCCAATAAGCTAATTAATTAACCACTGACAGGATAGTGTTATAAACAGCTCTAAGGTGGTGCTGTATATTCGAAATACAATCAAAAGAGGTCACTTGGGGACTAATATCTAATATATAAAGCTGAATGTGTGTGTGTGTGTATGTATGTGTGTATGTCCGGGATTGGCATCTGCACCGTCGCATCTACAGCCACAAAATTTTGCACAGTCACACGTCTGGACCCCGAGAGCATCATAGGCTATGTTGTGAGGTGAAATTTTAACCCCGCGCGTTCCAATTCACCAAACAATTTTGCCCCTATCTACATAATTGGGAAAAAGTGAAAGGAAAAGTGTTGAAGGCAAATTGACAGCTGCCTGATGTGAACAAGGGGGACTTAAAGAATGAGAGCGATGGCGCCAAAGAGTATATACCATACAGTTGCTAAGGTGGGGCCCCGACATGGGATACTCACCACACACAGAGATATGAACACACACAAAATGCGCCACACACTACTACTTGCTTGAACACATATCACCCTCAGCAGACATTTCACCACACATACACCAACCTCGCCACACAAAAGTCGAAACACAAAAGTCGCCGCTCAAAATTCGCCACATGCAAAACTAGGCTCACGCAAAACTAGCCACACGTGCAAAACTCACCTCATGGAAAACTCGCCACACGCAAAATTTGTGCACGTGGAAAAATTGCCACATGCACAAAAGTTGCAACACATGCAAAAGTTGCCTCACACAAAACTTGCACTTACTCAAAACGCACCACACATAAATCTCGCCACGCGCAAAACTCGCCATGCCCAAAACTTGTTGCACACAACTTGCTACACTAACCTGTCACATGCAACTCAACACACAAAAAGTTGCTACACGCATGTCGCCACACAAAACTCATCTCACAAAAGTCGCTACATGCATGACGCCACACACAACTCAACACACACAATTTGACACATGAAACTCGCCCTAAAACACACACAAGTCTGGTATTATCCTTCAAAAATAAAAATCTTATTAATAAGCAGGCAAACTACAAGAGCAACAAATGTACCATACAGGAAATGCGGCAGCTGTCAGTCACATGACCTGTCTATTATGTGTATGTGTGAGCTAATATATACTGCCAGGGGGGAGGGCTTCCTGTTGGCTGGGGATTTATCAGGCTGCCAATTTAGCTTACAAATGCTGAGGTAAAAATACTGACCAAATAACGTGTGAACGAGGTCTAATACAGGAGGAGATGACACACAGATATATACTATATACAGGGGAGATGACACACAGGTATATACTATACACAGGAGGAGATGACAAACAGATATATACTATATACAGGAGGAGATGACATACAGGTATATACTATATATAGGAGGAGATGACATACAGGTATATACTATATACAGGAGGAGATGACACACGTATAAACTATATACAGGAGGGGATGACATACAGGTATATACTATATAAAAGCAGAGATGACACATAGGTATATAGAGGAGGAGATGACATACAGCAGATATATACTATATACAGGGGAGATGACATACAGGTATATACTATATACAGGAGATGACATACAGGTATGTACTATATATAGGAGGAGATGACATACAGGTATATACTATATACAGGAGGAGATGACATACAGGTATATACTATATATAGGTGGAGATGAAATACAGGTATATACTATATACAGGAGGAGATGACACACGTATATACTATATACAGGAGTGGATGACATACAGGTATATACTATATAAAAGAGGAGATGACACATAGGTATACAGAGGAGGACATGACATACAGCAGATATATACTATATACAGGGGAGATGACATACAGATATATACTATATATAGGAGATGACATACAGGTATATACTATATACAGAAAAGATGACATACAGGTATATACAATATACAGGAGGAGATGACATACAGCAGGTATATACTATTTACATGGGAGATGACATACAGGTATATACTATACAGTGCCTACAAGTAGTATTCAACCCCCTGCAGATTTAGCAGGTTTAATAAGATGCAAATAAATTAGAGCCTTCAAACTTCAAACAAGAGCAGGATTTATTAACAGATGCATAAATCTTACAAACCAAAAAGTTTTGTTGCTCAGTTAAATTTTTATAAATTTTAAACATAAAAGTGTGGGTCAATAATTATTCAACCCCTAGGTTTAATATTTTGTGGAATAACCTTTGTTTGCAATTACAGCTAATAATCGTCTTTTATAAGACCTGATCAGGCCGGCACAGGTCTCTGGAGTTATCTTGGCCCACTCCTCCATGCAGATCTTCTCCAAGTTCTCTAGCTTCTTTGGGTGTCTCATGTGGACTTTAATCTTGAGCTCCTTCCACAAGTTTTCAATTGGGTTAAGGTCAGGAGACTGACTAGGCCACTGCAACACCTTGATTTTTTGCCTCTTGAACCAGGCCTTGGTTTTCTTGGCTGTGTGCTTTGGGTCGTTGTCTTGTTGGAAGATGAAATGACGACCCATCTTAAGATCCTTGATGGAGGAGCGGAGGTTCTTGGCCAAAATCTCCAGGTAGGCCGTGCTATCCATCTTCCCATGGATGCGGACCAGATGGCCAGGCCCCTTGGCTGAGAAACAGCCCCACAGCATGATGCTGCCACCACCATGCTTGACTGTAGGGATGGTATTCTTGGGGTCGTATGCAGTGCCATCCAGTCTCCAAACGTCACGTGTGTGGTTGGCACCAAAGATCTCGATCTTGGTCTCATCAGACCAGAGAACCTTGAACCAGTCAGTCTCAGAGTCCTCCAAGTGATCATGAGCAAACTGTAGACGAGCCTTGACATGACGCTTTGAAAGTAAAGGTACCTTATGGGCTCGTCTGGAACGGAGACCATTGCGGTGGAGTACGTTACTTATGGTATTGACTGAAACCAATGTCCCCACTGCCATGAGATCTTCCCGGAGCTCCTTCCTTGTTGTCCTTGGGTTAGCCTTGACTCTTCGGACAAGCCTGGCCTCGGCACGGGAGGAAACTTTCAAAGGCTGTCCAGGCCGTGGAAGGCTAACAGTAGTTCCATAATAAGCCTTCCACTTCCGGATGATGCTCCCAACAGTGGAGACAGGTAGGCCCAACTCCTTGGAAAGGGTTTTGTACCCCTTGCCAGCCTTGTGACCCTCCATGATCTTGTCTCTGATGGCCTTGGAATGCTCCTTTGTCTTTCCCATGTTGACCATGTTTGAGTGCTGTTCACAAGTTTGGGGAGGGTCTTAAATAGTCAGAAAAGGCTGCAAAAAAAGATAATTAATCCAAACATGTGAAGCTCATTGTTCTTTGTGCCTGAACTACTTCTTAATACTTTAGGGGAACCAAACAGAATTCTGGTGGGTTGAGGGGTTGAATAATAAATGACCCTCTGAAAAGACTTTTCACAATTTAAAAAAAAAAAATAAACAAAGAAATAACATTATTTTTTGCTGCAGTGCATTTCACACTTCCAGGCTGATCTGCAGTCCAAATGTCACAATGCCAAGTTAATTCCAAATGTGTAAACCTGCTAAATCTGCAGGGGGTTGAATACTACTTGTAGGCACTGTATATGGGGAGATGACATATGGGTATATACTATATACAGGAGATGATATACAGGTGTATACTATATATAAGGGAGATGACAAACATGTATATACTGAGGGGAAAATGAGAGGTGTGAGGTGAAAATGAGAGGTGTGAGGTGAAAATGAGAGGTGTGAGGTGAAAATGAAAAGGTGTGAGTGCGAAGTGAGAGAAATGATGGAAAACAGTGGAGTGATCGGAAAATGACAGATGTGAGGTTGAAATGACAAGTGTTAGGGGGAATGAGAGGAGTGAGGGGGGAAATAAGAGGAGTTAGGGGAAAAATGAGAGGTGTGAGGGAGAAAATGAGAGATGTGAGGGGAAAAATGAAAGATGTGAGGGGGAAAATGAGAGGCGTGATGGGAAAATAAGAGAAGTGAGGTGCTATAACTAACCACAGATATTTACTATGTCCAGGCAACGCCGGGCTCTTCAGCTAGTATACAATAAAATGTTTTAAGTGTTAAAAAAATGTCATTTTTTTCCTGCTCTATGAACGCTGAAAAAAAATGAAAAAAAATAAATTTCAAAATTGCCATTTTTGTTAATCAAACCTCATGAAAAAATATATAATAAAACGTGATGTAAAAGTTGCATGTACTAAAAAATGGTACCACTATATATTACAGTATGGTGCAAAAAAAACAACCTTTTTTGTAAAGTAAAAAAATAAAAAATGTATGGTTCTTAGAACACGATGCAAAAAATATTCTAATCATTGTACAAAAGTGGTAAAATGTTAAAAAATTAAATAATTGGATATTACTGTAATGGTATTGACCCATATTATAAAACTGAATCATTACTCATCCTTTATCATGCATGCTGTAAGAAGATATATAAAAACCATACCAGAACTCCAGCATTTTGCGCATCTAGCCTCACAAAAAAAGAATTAAAAAATTATCAAAAATTAGTAAACACAAAATTAGTGAAAAGTACAGCTTGTCATGCAGAAAATAATCCCTTCTATCTGTGGAAAAATTAAAAATGTATGAGTATATGGTGAGCCCCCTTGCACGCAAAAAAGATTATTATTATGTATTTATATAGCACCATTAATTCCATGGTGCTGTACATGAGACGGGGTTACGTACACAGTTATAGATATCGTTTGCAGTAAGCAAATTTACAATGACACACTGGTACAGAGGGGAGAGGACCCTGTCCTTGCGGACTTACATTCTTTGGGATAATGGGGAAGAGACAGAAGGTTGGGGTGCGGCAGCTCTGGTGGTGGTGAGGCGGCAGCTCTGGTGGTGGTGAGGCGGCAGCTCTGGTGGTGATGAGGCGGCAGCTCGGGTGGTGGTGTGGCGGCAGTTCAGGTGGTGGTGAGGCGGCAGAATGGTTATTGCAGGCTGTAGGCTTTCCTGAAGAGATGGGTTTTCAGGTTCCGTTTGAACGATCCGAGGGTGGTGGATAATCAGACGTGTTGAGGCGTGGAATTCCAGAGGATGGGGGATATTCGGGAGAAATCTTGGAGGCGGTTGTGTGAGGAACGAATAAGTGTGGAGGAGAGTAGGAGGTCTTGGGAGGATCGAAGATTACGTGAGGGAAGATATTGGGAGATTAGTTGAGAGATATAGGGAGGGGACAGGTTGTGGATGGCTTTGTAATTCAGTGTTAGGCCGGGATCACACATGCGTGAAATACGGCCAAGTCTCACATGTTAATACCCGGCATTGCTGCCGTCACTCAGGAGCAGAGCGTCCGGCCGCATAGCAATACATGCAACCGCACGCTCCGCTCCTGAGTGACGGCGGCAATGCCGGGTATTAACATGTGATACCTGGCCGTATTTCACGCATGTGTGATCCCAGCCTTAGTAGTTTGAACTGGATTCGTTGGGAAATTGGGAGCCAGTGGAGGGATTTGCAGAGGGGAGAATCGGGGGAGTAGCGAGGAGTGAGGTGGATTAGCCGGGCAGCAGAGTTGAGGATAGACTGGAGCGGTGCAAGAGATATTTTTTTTAAATAGTTTTTTGTGTGAGAGTAGCACAACATATAAAAAAAATATAGAAATCAGATATTGTTATTATCGTATTGACCTGCAGAATAAAATTAATTTGTCAATTAAACTGAATATTATACAGTGGTGCTTTTTTAGGAAATTCCATCTCTAAATAGTGTTATAAAAAAGAAATTAAAAAGTTACAGTTAAGTCCATATATATTTGGACAGAGACAACATTTTTCTAATTTTGGTTATAGACATTACCACAATGAATTTTAAACAAAACAATTCAGATGCAGTTGAAGTTCAGACTTTCAGCTTTTATTTGAGGGTATCCACATTAAAATTGGATGAAGGGTTTAGTAGTTTCACCTCCTTAACAGGTGCCACCCTGTTTTTAAAGGGACCAAAAGTAATTGGACAGATTAAATAATTTTAAATAAAATGTTCATTTTAAGTACTTGGTTGAAAACCCTTTGTTGGCAATGACTGCCTGAAGTCTTGAACTCATGGACATCACCAGACGCTGTGTTTCCTCGTTTTTGATGCTCTGCCAGGCCTTCACTGCGGTGGTTTTCAGCTGCTGTTTGTTTGTGGGCCTTTCTGTCTGAAGTTTAGTCTTTAACAAGTGAAATGCTGCTCAATTGGGTTGAGATCAGGTGACTGACTTGGCCATTCAAGAATATTCCATGTCTTTGCTTTAATAAACTTCTGGGTTGCTTTGGCTTCATGTTTTGGGTCATTGTCCATCTGTAGTATGAAACGATGACCAATCAGTCTGGCTGCATTTGGCTGGATCTGAGCACACAGTATGGTGGCTCTGAATACCTCAGAATTCATTCGGCTGCTTCTGTCCTGTGTCACATCATCAATAAACACTAGTGACCCAGTGCCACTGGCAGCCATGCATGCCCAAGCCATCACACTGCCTCCGCCGTGTTTTACTGATGATGTGGTATGCTTTGGATGAGCTGTACCACGCCTTCACCATACTTTTCTCTTTCCATCATTCTGGTAGAGGTTGATCTTGGTTTCATCTGTCCAAAGAATGTTCTTCCAGAACTGTGCTGGCTTTTTTTGATGTTTTTTAGCCTTTTTCTTCTTGATGCTTATGAGTGGCTTGCACCGTGCAGTGAACCCTCTGTATTTACTTTCATGCAGTCTTCTCTTTATGGTAGATTTGGATAGTGATACGCTGACCTCCTGGAGAGTGTTGGTCACATGATTGGCTGTTGTGAAGGGGTTTCTCTTCACCATGGAGATTATTTTGCGATCATCCACCACTGTTGTCTTCCGTGGGCGCCCAGGTCTTTTTGCATTGATGAGTTCACCAGTGCTTTCTTTCTTTCTCAGGATGTACCAAACTGTAGATTTTACCACTCCTAATATTGTAGCAATTTCTCGGATGGGTTTTTTCTGTTTTCGCAGCTTAAGGATGGCTTGTTTCACCTGCATGGAGAGCTCCTTTGACCGCATGTTTACTTCACAGCAAAACCTTCCAAATGCAAGCACCACACCTCAAATCAATTCCAGGCCTTTTATCTGCTTAATTGAGAATGACATAACGAAGGGATTGCCCACACCTGTCCATGAAATAGCCTTGGAGTCAATTGTCCAATTACTTTTGATCCCTTTAAAAACAGGGTGGCACATGTTAAGGAGCTGAAACTCCTAAACCCTTCATCCAATTTTAATGTGGATACCCTCAAATGAAAGCTGAAAGTCTGAACTTCAACTGCATCTGAATTGTTTTGTTTAAAATTCATTGTGGTAATGTCTATAACCAAAATTAGAAAAATGTTGTCTCTGTCCAAATATATATGGACTTAACTGTATATGTAGCAGAAACTGATACACACAAAAAATAATCTTTCATACACCTCAGTCGACATAAAATTGTAAAACGTATGGCTCTCTGAATATAGTGATTTTTCATCAGTATATTTATTGCACAAAAGTAGTAATTCATAAATAAAACTATATAAATTTGCCACTAGTGATGAACGAACATGCTCGGATAAGGTGTTATTTGAGCATGCATGAGGGTGCTAACCAAGTGTCTTTGGCCTGCTCGAATAATATGTTCAAGACCCCGCAGCTGTATGTCTCGAGTCTATTAGCCACCGCAACAGCCACAGCAATGCATATGGAGATTGATTAACAAACAGGCAATGCCTGCATGTGTGGCAATTGTTGAGCAGCTGCGAAATATGCAGCCACGGGGACTCAAACATATTTTTGGAGCAGGCCAAAGACACTTGGTTAGCACCCGAGCATGCTCAGATAACACCTTACCCAAGCACGTTTGCTCATCACTAGTTGCCACCTTATTTTTGCAGCTCGTGAATAGTGGAAAATATAAACCATCCATCTCATATCATCTATTTCTCTCCATAAAGCGTTAAGAAAACTAACATTTTGTGTTAAATGTACCCCAAAATGATGCCACATACAACATGTAGAAAATAATAAAAATACTGTGGCTCGTAGTCTGTGACAATGAAGAAATTTAAAAACATTGCTTTGCCCTAAAGGCCCAACATGGGCACTTCCTTAAATAGTTAATATTACCTTAAAATACTAACGATACAATTATCTTTTTTTTTAGAGCATGCAAACTAATTTTGATTAAACGTATTAGCATTAAAGCCAAGCAAAAATAAATAGTAAACCAGCATTCTTTGTGTGTGTGCTTCAAACAGTCCGACTTAGATTTTTGCACTTCTTATACATAAAAAAGCCTAAAGTATTTTAATGAGAATGTTAACTCAGGGTGGTCACCATCTGTGCAAACTGTCTGAAACTGTGACTTCCTCTTTGCTTTATTCTCAGCCAGAAAGGAAACCAATTTTATAGATAGTCAAAGAGGTATCAATTAGGTTTCAAGCAATTGGTGATTTACAGCCTAAACAAAAGCTAAACCTGGTAAGAACTTCCTAATCCTAAGAAAACAGATAAACATGTTGTTGGCAATGTAGAATATTGGCAAGTTATGTTCACAGGTAATAAAGAGCAATAGAAAGGGACTTCTAATCATGTCAAATATGTACAAGGACGAGACATTCACCCTTTAATATTTTGATGATTTAGTGCTTTATACACAATTATATCTATTTTGGAAATTATTTTTGGGCCAATCTTATGCATAACATCCAGTAGTGTTTCTTTCGCAAAAAAAACCTAATTTTCATTTTTCATTTTTGATGGCAAGTTTTGTGCCTGCATCATACGAAAAAATGTTTTAGGGCTCGCTCACACCACAATATAAATCGGATGAGTGCTATCTTTTTTTAATAGGACCAATGTTATTCAATGGGGTGATGCTGATGGACGATTTTTTTTTACAGAATCTGTGAAAAAAATCACAGCATGCTGCTCTTTCACTCAAGTATGATAAAAAAAAATTGCATTCCGTATGGATCCATAGTACAGCATCTTAGTTTCAAAAATCCTAGCAGTTTAACCCCTTCTATGCCACTGTCATGAGTGACTGAAGCACATAATGAAATTGACAGAGGGAAAATGCTCCCTCTGTCAATCCTCAGGCACATGAGCAGCCCAATTCTATTGGGTTTCTATGGCAACTAGAAGCCCAAATAAGGCTTCCAAGTTTGCAATGCAACTCAGCCTATCAGATCCTACTAAGGTGGGGTCCTATATGTTTATTATTAATTAACCACTGATGGCACAGCTTTAAGGTAGTGCTTTGTGAGATAATCCCTGCATGTGTTGCAGCTGCCGAACAGCCACGTGACATGAAGCCGCGGCGACTTGAGCATAGCATTCGAGCACACCGAAATGCTCGATTGGCACTCTAGCATGCTCGGATAATGCCTTATCTGAGAACGCTCGTTATTATTATTATTATTATTATTATATATTTATATAGCACCATTAATTCCATGGTGCTGTACATGAGAAAGGGGTTACATACAGGGTTATATATATTGTTTATAGTAAACAAGTTCACAGTGACAGACTGGTACAGAGGGGAGTGGACCCTGTCCTTGCGGACTTACATTCTTTCATCACTAGTGTGGACCACTCAGTCTGCAAAAATGCCTGGACATGTAAACAGCCCCATACACTATAAGGGCGATCTAGTGCCAACACTGCGAGGCACAGTTCAGTCCAATGTTTTCCATGTACCCGTAGACTCGAATAAGTGCATGCCATGTGATTTCAAAGTGAGATCGTAGCTAGTGTTGAGCGATACCTTCCGATACTCAAAGGTATCGGTATCGGATGGGATCGGCCGATATCCAAAAAATATCGGATATCGCCGATACCGATACCCGATACCAATGCAAGTCAATGGGACACAAGTATCGGAAGCTATCCTGGATGGTTCCCAGGGTCTGAAGGAGAGGAAACTCTCCTTCAGGCCCTGGGATCCATATTCATGTAAAAAATAAAGAATAAAAAATAAAAAATATGGATATACTCACCCCTCCGGCGGCCCCTGGACCTTAGCGATGTAACTGGCAGCCTCCGTTCCTAAGAATGAGGAGTGAAGGACCTTCGATGATGTCGCGGCTTGTGATTGGTCGCATGACCGCTCATGTGACTGCTCACGCGACCAATCACAAGCCGCGACGTCATCGCAGGTCCTAAACTCACTGCATTCTTAGGAACGGAGGCTGCCGGTTACATCGCTAAGGTCCAGGGGCCGCCGGAGGGGTGAGTATATCCATATTTTTTATTTTAATTCTTTATTTTTTACATGAATATGGATCCCAGGGCCTGAAGGAGAGTCTCCTCTCCTCCAGACCCTGGGAACCATACACTGGGAACTTCCGATTCCGATTTCTGATATCACAAAAATATCGGAACTCGGTATCGGAATTCCGATACAGCAAATATCGGCCGATACCCGATACTTGCGGTATCGGAATGCTCAACACTAATCATAGCTTGTTGCAAAATTTTCACACACAGATTCTGTCAGTGAAAAAAATCGGCATCAACACTGCCCCATTGAGTAAAATTGGTCTGAGTGCTATCTGATAAAACATCATATAGCACTTATCTGAAGTACATGACCGTGTGAGCCTGCCCTTTGGGCTCATTCAGACATCTGTGCAGATTGGTCCGAGCATTCATGAACTGGCCATGGCTATCCTATCTAGAGCATAACAGCTTCATATACTGTATTTCTATTAAGCTGCCATGCTCGGGTAGGGAGATCTGCGACCAGTCAGTGTATTGCAGTCCGTCAAGACAACGGATAGCACTAGTGCGAATATTCCAGTTGTGTGCATGAGCCCTAAGGGTACTTATGGGGTTGTTTACCTTTACTACATTTTTACTTAAATGCATGCGATAAAGGCTAAAAATCATTTTTTTGTAATTGGGTTTCATTAATATTTGGCAAATAGATAATGGCTGCACTCAATTTTATTGTGCTAAGGCAAGGAAATGTGCAATACATGAAATGTGAACAGCATAATGGCTTGTGAAATTTATGAAAAAACACATGAGAGTCTTAGCACAAGATTTGGCCAAAAGTTGTGAGCCCATCCACCAAACGTCAAGGTAATCTCAAAACGGATGAGTAACTAACCTGTCTGCCTAGTGTGAACACTTACCTATGGCTAATAACATGGTAAAGCCTGCATTTATAGGAAGGTTAGAACCAACTGTGTTTGGATGTAATTAAAATCACAGCATGGTGGAGGGCGGGGCGTTCAAGTCAGAAAAAGCAATACATAGTAAATATAGAAAAACTGACTGAACAGCAATCTAGTCTGAACTGGTGCATAACCAAAAAGTCTTACATAACAAATAGATAATGGCTGCACTTTTGGTTATGCACCAGTTCAGACTAGATGGCTGTTCAGTCAGTTTTTCTATATTTACTATGTATTGCTTTTTCTGACTTGAACGCCCCGCCCTTCACCATGCTGTGATTGTAATTACATCCAAACACAGTTGGTTCTGACCTTCCTATAAATGCAGGCTTTACCATGTTATTAGCCATAGGTAAGTGTTCACACTAGGCAGACAGGTTAGTTACCCATCCGTTTTGAGATTACCTTGACATTTGGCGGATGGGCTCACAACTTTTGGCCAAATCTTGTGCTAAGAATCTCATGTGTTTTTTCATAGATTTCACAAGCCATTATGCTGTTCACATTTCATGTATTGCACATTTCCTTGCCTTAGCACAATAAAATTGAGTGCAGCCATTATCTATTTGCTATGTAAGACTTTTTGGTTATGCACCAGTTCAGACTAGATGGCTGTTCAGTCAGTTTTTCTATATTTATCATTAATATTTGGTACAGTAATCCTTCCACAGCTTGTATATTGCAATTTATTACTGTCTGCTTAATGATTTCATTGAGAAACTCTCAATGAGCTCATTCAGCTTGAAGATGGGAGAGTTTGTAACTCTCTTATCTGTTTTTTTTCTTTAGCTCCTTTCAGCTGATTTATGACCACAGACCACAGCAAAGTTGAATCTTGAATGTAACAAAGAGACTGTAAAAGATAAACGGTGCAACATTTTTTAGTGAAACCCAATTACAAAAACTATTTTTAGCTCCAAATTCATGCAATTAAGTTGAACAAAAAATTTCCCACAAAGGAAGACAACCCCTTTAAGCTATATCTTAAGCCTGGGCAGCTGCTTTGACATATAAATAGCATGCAGTGTGCTCATATACTGCCCCAGTGGTGACTGCAGCTTCCAGGATAAAATCGCATGTAAACAGTTAAATAATGTGTATTTTAAATTTAAAATACTTCCTCCGCATTTCATATACAGTAAATAACGTTTTTCTTTCCGATGAGTGTTCTTTAAACTTTACTATAAAAAATATCAGTATGGTACAAAAAATACACTTTAAATGATGACAAAGCAAAATAATAAAAAAAAAGAAAAAAACAAACAAAAGAACGTGCTTGTATTGAAATTATAGAATTATGTTTCAATGTATTTAAGCCCTTTAAACTGCTATTGGCTTTTTTTTTTGCAGGTGCAGAAAGTGATGAAGATTGATGTTTAATATTGTTAATTATCCTTTTAGTATTATAACGCTGTTAGTTTGGATTAAGGTTTCTACTTGAACTATTCTCAATAGATGTGTTATTGCCTGCTCGGCATGTCTCCTGCTTATATCTTATTATAGCCTCTCTGCTAGCATTGCATGTCAATATATCAATCCCTTCTGCTAGTGCAATTCATTTTCAGCAAGATGTTATTGAGAATGTAAATAAATGCCACAGCTTCATTGGGCAGACAAGACGGAGCCTGTCAGATCTGAAAGTCGACAGCAAAGTTATAATTACAGCAAAGTGGTGTTAGGTGAGTTTTTGCATGTATAGATCTAACCGGCAGCTTTGTATGGGAAATGGTGGGCAGTAAAGTGATCTGGAGATTGAGATTGGATGAGGATGATGCTGTTACTTGTTAAAAAACTTTGCAATTAGATGAGCTACTTTTATCTGTAGTAGAGATGGGCAGATTTATTAGAGTATAATTGTATTCTACACAAATTTTACAAAAATCCATATGCTCCAGAATGCATATTTTTTATAATTTTCTCCTTGTAAATTTAGCAAAATGGCTGCTGACTTTGGCTGAATCATTTTCATATAGTACCCTGATGATAGGGAAAATAAAAGGGACAGCACTGTGTAGGATCTAAGCGCAATATTAAAAATATCACAAATAAAAGTGCAAAGTTGATGCATTCACCAAACTGAGGTTGAAGGAACAGCGTATTGGCCCTGGGGGAGTGTCCCAAACCAAGGTCCTAGTTACTCGGTCTGCTGCATGGCTCCTGGTCAATGGGGCGATCCTCAGTCGTCCGCAGGTGAAAAGTAAAAAGAAACAGAAATCCAGTCTGATGCCGGCGCTCCCGAAAATTGTAACATGTGATAGATCGGCTTATTTAAAAAAAAAAATATTTAAACGGATTTTAATTCAGAAATGTACGAAGTAAAAACACTTACTTGGTACATTTCAGAACAAAAATCTTTTTAAATACATTTTTTTAAATAAAATAAGCTGATCTATCACATGTTACAATTTTCGGGAGCGCCGGCACCAGACTGGATTTCTGTTTCTTTTTACTTTGGCTGAACCATAGTAGTCCAAAAAAAGGTAAAAATAAAACAAAATGATCACCTCTCCAGCCACCTCCATTTCTCGTTCTGCCCTGTATGGTTTTTGGTGCTTCTTGTTTCTTCTTCCAAGCCTAAAAAATCCCGGGCATCTTCTTGCTAGGCTAACTAAGCCCAGGACATCCCTAATAAATGCCCAGGGTATTAGGGAAGTGAAGGCAAAAAGAGGCACCGAGGTCAGTATGGGGGACAGTGATCAGTGAAGGTGAGAAGTGATGGGTAGGGATAAGAAGAGCGGTGGAAGTTCAGTTTCTGGTACCTGACTGAACTTCAGTCCACAGTTCATTTAGGCTACCAGAATTATACCTGAACTTCAACCTGAACCCGAACCCCATTAAAATCAATGGGGACCCAAACTTTGGAGCTGGAAAATTTCTCTCTCTTTCACTCTCTGTCTTCCCTTGACTCCCGAACTGTAAAACGTCCGTGTCTGGAGTTCACCTTCACAGTTCGAGTTCGCTCATCATTAGTGATGGGAATAATAATTGTTTTCTTTTTCTACATCTTACATTTATTATGTGCTCTCTCTCCATACCCCAGGGCATAATAATTGACATTTAGTTTGAGGAGAATAAATTAGCTGTAAAATGAATTTCCTATTAAATTAAGCAAGGTTTGGCGAATTCAAATCTCGTTAGATCCACATCTATAATCAGTAGGCACCTATAGGAGCTATCTTTGGAAAGTTTTAGATACATTCATAATTTGGCTAATGTAATCAAATAAATCTGTTTTATACAAAATTACTTTAAAAAAAAACCCATGACAAATGATTGGGGGCTTAACACGAAATTTTAGAGGATCTGATAGACTTTTCAAGGACCATTGGGACCATCCTTGCAGATGGAAATGAGGAAACTCTTATGACTTGACTTAAAGTGTAACCATCATTTTAATTTTTATTTCATAAATGAAGAGTACACATGAATGTGAGAAACTTTGTAATTAGTGATGAGTGAATATACTCATTACTCGAGATTTCCCGAGCACGCTCGGGTGTCCTCTGAGTATTTTTTAGTGCTCGGAGATTTAGTTTTCATCACCGCAGCTGAATGATTTACATCTATTAGCCAGCATAAGTACATGTGGGGGTTGTCTGGTTGCTAGGTAATCCCCACATGTAATCAAGCTGGCTAAGAGATGTAAATCATTCAGCTGAGGTGAGGAAAACTAAATCTCCGAGCACTAAAAAATACTCGGAGGACACCTGAGCATGCTCGGGAAATCTCGAGTAATGAGTATATTCGCGCATCACTATTTGTAGTATATATATCTCATCAGATAAATCTGTTTTATTCTCCTCCTGGATTGATCTCTCTTTTTCAATTCATGGATGAAATGTTTATTCAGTGAGGACAGATTTTCCCATCACTGAGATAAGAGATGACAGTTGGTGCTTCTAAATATTTATGGAGAAGAGAGGAGCTAGAGGTACACACACATTCTGCTACAAGTAACACCTCTCCATAGACCTTTATGAGCACCAGCTGTCATCTCCTATGTCAGCATTGGGAAAGTCTGTATTCACTGAAGACAAATTTTATCCATGAATTGATAATTTGCATAATTAGCATATTTCCCAGAGGAGCATTGTGGCTTTAAGTCTCCTCATCTCGGCATGCTTAGCATGTCAATCTCCGCAAGGAGAAATGATACTTCTTGGATATCCATGAATTGAGAATGAGCAGTTCGGAAGGAAAAATAGACTGATTTCACTAATCATATGTATTTCTTTATTTTACGTGTACTATTAAGCTATAAAAAACATAAAAAGTATTAAAACAGTGGTTACTCTTTAACCTCTTCACGACCTATGATGTATCAGTATGTAATTGTCATGTCCCGAGATTTGATGTGGGATGCATCTTTTCAGGCACATGGCAGCTGATTTGATCAGTTGTCATGTGCCCCTAACAGCCGCGGGTAGAATTACGACGCACCCACAGCTTTTAACATGTTAAATGCCATTCTCAATCTCTGACAACGGCATTTAACATGCATGTGCCAGAAGCATGTCACAAACCTCGCCCATCAATGCCCCTCAATAGTGGAGAGCTAATGGGTTTTCCTTGACAACCAAGCATCTGCAGAAGACCCCCGTGCTTGTCAAGGCTCAACTGCTATAAATGCCTACCTGTGGCCAGCATTCAAAACAGATGAGCATTTCTGCTGTAGCACAAGCAATCAGAAGATCGCAGCTTTACATCTCCTAAGAAGACTATTGATGTAAGTGAAAAGTAAAAAAAAAGTTTTTAAAAATATTTAACAAATTTAAAAATAAAAAAGTTCCAATCACCTCCGTTTTGCCCCATTCAAAATAAAAAAAATAAGAAATACATATATTTGCTGTCGCCACATTCAGGTATGCCCAATCTGAAAATTGCCGACCCGTTTCGCTCAACCCTATTCACCACTTAAATAAATAAGAACCTAGACATGTTTGATATCAACGTTTTCCGGTACACTCTATATTTTAAAATCAATGATGTTGGTCAAAGGTACAATTTGTCCCGCAAAAAATATGCCCTCACATGGCCATATTGACAGTTAAAATAAAAAAGTTATGGCTCTGGGAACAAGGGCAGAAAAAAACGAAAAAGGGAAAATCCCAAGGTGTTAAAGGGGTTTAGACTAGCTTAAAGGAAGAACCATCTTGAACCCTGTGTTACAGATGTAGCCTCTCTTAAATTAACCCACAAGAAAGATATAATGTAGAAAGCTAACTCTTAACACAGCCAAAGCCACTGAATTTGTATTGTTAGGTGTCGAGTAGTGTTGAGCGATACCGTCCGATACTTGAAAGTATCGGTATCGGAAAGTATCGGCCGATACCGGCAAAGTATCGGATCCAATCCGATACCGATACCCGATACCAATACAAGTCAATGGGACTCAAGTATCGGACGGTATCCCTGATGGTTCCCAGGGTCTGAAGGAGAGGAAACTCTCCTTCAGGCCCTGGGATCCATATTAATGTGTAAAAGAAAGAATTAAAATAAAAAATATTGCTATACTCACCTCACCGAGGGAACCGGCAGCGTTGTTTGCTTAAAGTTCGCGCGTTTACTTCCTTACGTGAAGTCCCGGTTTGTGATTGGTCGCGTGCCGCCCATGTGGCCGCGACGCGACCAATCACAGCAAGCCGTGACGTAATTTCAGGTCCTTCAGGATTTAAAAATTAAGTTCCGGCTTTGTGATTGGTCGCGTCGCGGTCACATGGGCGACGCGACCAATCACAAGCCGTGACGTCACAGGAGGCAGGAAACGCGCGCATTTTTAAAATTACGTCACGGCTTGTGATTGGTCGCGTCGCCCATGTGGCCGCGACGCATCCAATCACAGCAAGCCGTGACGTAATTTCAGGTCCTTCAGGATTTTAAAATTACGTTCTGGCTTGTGATTGGTCGCGTCGCGGTCACATGGACGACGCGACCAATCACAAGCCGTGACGTAATTTTAAAAATGCGCGCGTTTCCTGCCTCCTGTGACATCACGGCTTGTGATTGGTCGCGTCGCCCATGTGACCGCGACACGACCAATCACAAAGCCGGAACGTAATTTTAAAATACTGAATGCCTAGAAGGACCTGAAAATTACGTCACGGCTTGCTGTGATTGGTCGCGTCGCGGCCACATGGGCGGCACGCGACCAATCACAAGCCGTGACGTCACGGAAGGAAGGAAACGCGCGCATTTTAAGCAAAGAACGCTGCCGGTTCCCTCGGTGAGGTCCAGGCTGCGTCGGAGAGGTGAGTATAGCAATATTTTTTATTTTAATTCTTTCTTTTACACATTAATGTTGTTTCGATACCGATACCCGATACCACAAAAGTATCGGATCTCGGTATCGGAATTCCGATACAGCAAATATCGGCCGATACCCGATACTTGCGGTATCGGAATGCTCAACACTAGTGTCGAGTTATACTTTTTTGTATCGGATATTTTTCCGCATCATGTAACCCTTATCATTTTAAGAAATGCTAAATCTGTACTTCACTTTTCACTTAACCAAGAAAACAGTGTTAAATTTAGACATGTTTTTGGTCCTGGTTTTCCACTATTTTATTTTTATTTAATGAACTGCTACCACATGTTACTTTAACCCCTTACCACCCTTCACTTTTATTTATGTTGCCGTGAGCTTGTTGTCCTTAGGGGATGTTTTACTCTTAAGAAAGATTTAAATTTAACCACAAAGCACCCTCCGATGTACGAAGGGCATTCATTAAAGATTTCCCCTGACCCACTTCTATGAAGTGGTGTGAGGTTTGATAATGGACCCATTGGAATACAGAGCAGTCATCAAGTTCCTTTACTTGAAAGGTCGCACACCAAAGGAGACGTTCAATGAGATGAAAGAGGTTTATGGTGATGATTCCCCATCATATGGTGTAGTCAAGAACTGGCATTGTCAATTCAAATGTGGTCAGACTTCAGTGCAAACAGCTCCAATTCCAGGGCGACCCCATTCTGCTATTGATAAACACACCATCCAGCAAGTGGAGGTTGCTATTTTGGAAAATCGTCACATAACCATTCACCACCTAACCCAAAATATCAAGATTAGTGTGGGATCAGTGGAAAAAATCATCCAAGACCATCTTCACATGCATAAGGTAACTGCTCACTTGGTTCCCCGGCTGCTCACACCTATCCAGAAGCAGGAACGAGTTAAATGCTCTCAGGCTCTATTGACAATGTACCATGGAAACCAGGAGGACTTTCTCAACAGACTGATCACACAGGATGAAAGCTGGGTCCATCACTATGATACTGAGACTAAAGTCCAGTCAATGCAATGGAAGCATCATGACTCAATGCCTCCAAAGAAGGCACGTGCCCAACACTCGGCAGGCAAGGTCGTGCTCACAGTATTTTGGGACCAGCACGCAGTAGCATCAATAGATTTCCTAGTAAAGGGTATCATGATCACTGGGGCATACTATGCTTCACTGCTGTAGAAATTGTGGGAGGCTATCAAAACCAAGAGATGTGGCATGCTCACCAATGGTGTCTGCCTTCTGCAAGACAATGCACCAGTTCACAACTCACATATTGCCCAAGTGGAAGCATGCTCCTGTGGCTTTGAAATTCTACTGCATCCCCCTTATTCACCTGACCATGCACCATCAGACTTCCACCTCTTTCCAATAATGAGGCTATTTTTGAAGGGCAGGCATTTTCCAGATGATGAGACTCTGATTTCCAAAGTTACAATGTGGCTTTTGGAGAAACCTGTTGACTTCTACAAGCGAGTTGTTTATAGTTGCTTAAAGAAATGGGAGAAGTGTGTGTCCCTAGGTGGCACCTATGTAGAGAAGGACTAATAACTGTGCCATGTTTCATTGCTCTCAGTCCACAGGAAGTGGGTCAATGGAAATCTTTAATGAATGCACCTCATATGTTTTGGTCAGCTGGTTGTCCCTGGGAGTTTTTGTACTCTTATGGCAGATTGAAGTCTAACTCCATAGCACCCCCCCACCGTAATGTATGTTGTGGTCAACCGGTTGTTTCTGGGAGTTGTTATACTCTTATGGCAGATTGAAGTTTAACCCCACAGCACTTTTTACCAAAATGTATTTTGTGGTGAACCGGTTGTCCCTGGGAGTTGTGGTACTGTTATGGCAGATTGAAGTTGGAAACATACCATTCCAAGACCATGTTCCCATGCAGCATAAACACTAAATTCTTTTTCACAGAAAATCTGCTGGGTTTGACAGTTCAAGCAAATAACATGTGATTTCATGAAAACTCTTGCCCACTGTGCGTTTAAAAACACAGTGGTATTGTGTGTTTTTGGAGCCTTTTTTCCCACTCAGGCATCTATTGGAAGACTGAAAAAATGCATGTAAGAAATGAGAGTTGGCTGGGAGCAGGGTACCAAACATCTAGAAATTCCTGGACAGTGTATAAAAATGTAACAATTTTTTGCCCTTTCTGTAAAAAAAATTTGTGGCATCCGTAATTTTTTTAAGCTGAAGAAACATATACAGATTGTTTTGGTTGCAATTATCATCACTGGTTTACCAATGTGTCTGTAAAACATTTTTTCTGTCTGTAATTTTTTTCATAAGCTGTTCAGAAAAAAATAAAAAGTCAAGTTGGCAACCTTGGTTGGGGGCCCCTTTGTAACTCTATCGGAACCCCAGCAAATCAACTAACTGATGCCGATAGGTTGTCATGGCAGCCAGTGGACTAATTATGCATCCAAGATCTGTTATGTGCAAAAGCCTATTAAGTCCTGTAATACTGACAGGCTTAATACATAGAAATATAGACATGACTAGAGAATTGCATGTACAATTCTTGTAGACTAAAAAATAAAAAAAATCTATAAAGTTAATTAAAAACATATAAAAATAAACCACAATTTGTTTTTGCAAAAAAAATTATCCTGGAAAACATATGATTTTTGCCACTCAAAAAAGGCAAGAGATTGAAATCAAACAGACATTTATGGCCCAAAATAGATAAAACAGAAGGAGGGCTTCGGTGGAATGGGCTAGGTCTTAAGTATGGTTTAATTGAGATTATTAAAGGAGTCTGTGTCGTTTTTTCAATTAAAGGACTTTATTCTGGGTGCCTGTGTTTTCTTACAGTGTGACTATGAGGTTAGTAATGGGGGCATCTTATTGATGCCTCTCCATTACTAACCTTGGGGCTTGATGTCACCTGACAATACAAAGGTGACATCAACCCTCCCAACTATCACCCCACTTGCCACTGCTATAGGGCAAGTGGGAAGAGTGAAGCTAAGTGCCAGAATTGGTTCATCTTAGAGATGTGCCTTTTCTGGGGCTGCTGAGAGCTGATGTTTTTTGCCCTGGGGGGCCAGTATCCTTGCACCTTCCTAGGCTATTAATATCAGCCCACAGCTGTATGCATAGCCTTTGCTGGTTATCAATTATAGGGGGACCCTACGTCATTTTTTTTAGAGTCCCCCATTTTAATAGCCAGTAAAGGCTAAGTATACAGCTGTGAGCTGATATTAATTGCCTGGGAAGCTCCATGGGTATTACCCTCCTCATAGGCGATAAACATCGGCTCACAGCCATTGCCTTTTCCTTTGCTGGTTATGAAAATTCTGCTGGAGCCCACAGCATTTTTTTCTGAAAAATAATCTTTTATTAATTAAATACGTGTACAGTAAGCTACACACACTGTACTATTGTATTTTGTCATAGACATCTGTATATCTACCTATTCTACTTGTGTTTACTGTATGCAATCCATCTCTTCTACCCTGTCGACTCCTGCAGTGATTTTACAGTACACGGCAGATGAATTGCTGGCTTTTCTTTTATCTACAGTATGTATGTAACATATATACATATATATGTGTGTGTCACTGACATCTACAGGTGCTTCTCACAAAATTAGAATATCATCAAAAAGTTAATCTATTTCAGTTCTTCAATATAAAAAGTGAAACTCATATATTATATAGAGTCATTACAAACATATTGATCTATTTCAAATGTTTATTTCTGTTAATGTTGATGATTATAGCTTACAGCCAATGAAAGCCAAAAGTCATTATCTCGTTAAATTAGAATACTTTATAACACCAGCTTGAGAAATTATTTTAAAATCCAAAAAATTAGATGTTCAGTAAATGCACTCAATACTTGGTCGGGGCTCCTTTTGCATAAAATGCTGCATCAATGCGGCGTGGCATGGAAGCGATCAGCCTGTGGCACTGCTGTGGTGTTATGGAATCCCAGATTGCTTTGATAGCAGCCTTCAGCTCGTCTGCATTGTTGGGTCTGGTGTCTCTCATCTTCCTCTTGATAATACCCCATAGATTCTCTATGGGGTTAAGGTCAGGCGAGTTTGCTGGCCAATCAAGCACAATGATACTGTTGTTTTTAAACCAGGTATTGGTACTTTTGGCAGTGTGGACAGGTGCCAAGTCCTGCTGGAGAATGAAATTCCCATCTCCAAAAAGCTTGTCAGCAGAGGGAAGCATGAAGTGCTCTAAAATTTTCAGGTAGGCGGCTGCGCTGACTTTGGTGTTGATAAAACACAGTTGACCTACTTCAGCAGATGACATGGATCCCCAAACCATCACTGATTGTGGAAACTTCACACTAGACCACAAGCACCTTGGATTGTGTACCTCTCCACTCTTCCTCCAGACTCTGGGACCTTGATTTCCAAATAACTGCAAAATTTTCTTTCATCTGAAAACAACACCTTGGACCACTGAGCAACAGTCCAGTTCATTTTCTCTTTGGCTCAGGTATTATCTATTGGTCATGAGTTGCTTGACACAAAGAATGCAACATTTGTAGCCCATGTCCTGGATGTGTGTGGTGGCTCTTGAAGCAATGACTCCAGCATCAGTCCACTCCTTGTGAATCTTTCCCAAATTTTTGAATGGGCTTTTCTTAGCAATCCTTTTTTTTTTTTAAGGCAGCGGTTATCCTGGTTGCTTGTGCACCTTTTTCTACCACACTTTTTCCTTCCACTCAACCTTCTATTATTATGCTTGGATAAATCACTCTGTGAACAGCCAGAGTCTTTAGCAATAACCTTTTGTGGCTTACCCTCCTTGTGGAGTGTGTCAATGACTGCCTTGTGAACATCTGTCAAGTCAGAAGTCTTCCCCATGATCGTGGAGCCTACTGAAACAGACTAAGGGACCTTTTTAAACACTTAGGAAGCCTTTGCAGGTGTTTTTTGTAAATTATTCTGATTTACTGAGATACTGACTTTTGGGTTTTCATTCGCTGTAAGCCATTATCATCAATATTATATATATCTATGTATTCTATGTGTATATATCTATTCTATCCATTCTATTCTAACCAGGCACTCTGTGATTATACTGTATGCGGCAGATGAAATTCTTAAATCTATCTATGTAATATACGTATATATATATACATACAGTTAGGTCCATATATATTTGGACAGAGACAACATTTTTCTAATTTTGGTTATAGACATTACCACAATGAATTTTAAACAAAACAATTCAGATGCAGTTGAAGTTCAGACTTTCAGCTTTCATTTGAGGGTATCCACAATAAAATTGGATGAAGGGTGTAGGAGTTTCAGCTCCTTAACATGTGCGACCCTGTTTTTAAAGGGACCAAAAGTAATTGGACAATTGACTCCAAGGCTATTTCATGAACAGGTGTGGGCAATCCCTTCGTTATGTAATTCTCAATTAAGCAGATAAAAGGCCTGGAGTTGATTTGAGATGTGGTGTTTGCATTTGGAAGGTTTTGCTGTGAAGTAAACATGCGGTCAAAGGAGCTCTCCATGCAAGTGAAACAAGCCATCCTTAAGCTGCGAAAACAGAAAAAAACAAGCCGAGAAATTGCTACAATATTAGGAGTGGCAAAATCTACAGTTTGGTACATCCTGAGAAAGAAAGAAAGCACTGGTGAACTCATCAATGCAAAAAGACCTGGGCGTCCACGGAAGACAACAGTGGTGGAGGATAGAAGAATAATCTCCATGGTGAAGAGAAACCTCTTCACAACAGCCAACCAAGTTACCAACACTCTCCAGGAGGTCGGCGTATCAATATCCAAATCTACTATAAAGAGAAGACTGCATGAAAGTAAATACAGAGGGTTCACTGCACGGTGCAAGCCGCTCATAAGCATCAAGAATAAAAAGGCTAGACTGGACTTTGCTATAAAACATCTAAAAAAGCCAGCACAGTTCTGGAAGAACATTCTTTGGACAGATGAAACCATGATCAACCTCTACCAGAATGATGGAAAGAGAAAAGTATGGCGAAGGCGTGGTACAGCTCATGACCCAAAGCATACCACATCATCTGTAAAACACGGCGGAGGCAGTGTGATGGCTTGGGCATGCATGGCTGCCAGTGGCACTGGGTCACTAGTGTTTATTGATGATGTGACACGGGACAGAAGCAGCCGAATGAATTCTGAGGTATTCAGAGCCACACTGTGTGCTCAGATCCAGCCAAATGCAGCAAAACTGATTGGTCATCGTTTCATACTACAGATGGACAATGACCCAAAACATAAAGCCAAAGCAACCCGGGAGTTTATTAAAGCAAAGAAGTGGAATATTCTTGAATGGCCAAGTCAGTCACCTGATCTCAACCCAATTGAGCAGCATTTCACTTGTTAAAGACTAAACTTCAGACAGAAAGGCCCACAAACAAACAGCAACTGAAAACCACCGCAGTGAAGGCCTGGCAGAGCATCAAAAAGGAGGAAACACAGCATCTGGTGATGTCCATGAGTTCAAGACTTCAGGCAATCATTGCCAACAAAGGGTTTTCAACCAAGTACTAAAAATGAACATTTTATTTAAAATTATTGAATCTGTCCAATTACTTTTGGTCCTTTTAAAAACAGGGTGGCACATGTTAAGGAGCTGAAACTCTTAAACCCTTCATCCGATTTTAATGTGGATACCCTCAAATGAAAGCTGAAAGTCTGAACTTCAACTGCATCTGAATTGTTTTGTTTAAAATTCATTGTGGTATTGTCTATAACCAAAACTAGAAAAATGTTGTCTCTGTCCAAATATATATGGACCTAACTGTATATTACACATATATACACATGTGTGTTTCACTGACATCTATATATCTATGTATTCTATGTGTATATATCTATTCTATTCTAACTTGTCAGTATGATTTTACTGTAGAGGCACATGAATTGCCGGCTTTTCAAAGCATCTAGAGGTATAGTTTTTTCCTCTGGGGGCATTCAACTTTATTAGTGTGCACAAAGAGACACAAGATAGCTCCAAAAACGCATGAAAAAAATACACATCAAAACATGCGTTTTTCCTGCAGCTTTTTTCCTGCCAAGAAATCAGGTTTTGCTGCAGAAAAAAACGCCACAAAAACGCCCAGTATGAACTTACCCTAACTGTTTTCCTGCACGATCAATTTTTGACTTTTGCTGTATGATTCCAGCATAAAATGGTGAAACAGTATTAATTTACTATTTTATTCACTGGGACTAGACTTATAGAAATCAATACTGTATATATGCTTTAAAAGCCACCCTATTTCTATTGGAATTTGTTTTTTTTTTGCTCGAATTTCTGCAATGAATCTGCAGAGTGTGAACATACCCTTAGGGACTCAATGTAGAGCAGAACAGGGTCTGTACAGAAGGTTCTGCTTAAGGATTGAGGAAGACTTTATCCTGGCCAAGACAAATATATTCAGAATTTACAATCTAACCCAAATGTTTGTTTCTTCATTTTTAATAACTGTGTTCTCCCTTTTTCTAGGTGCAGCCACATCAAAGCTAAGTTATTCTTCAGAAACGTAGATGACATGTTGTCTATTTAAATGAACAGGGACATACCACATCTCCATTCTGCGTAACAGACACTGGCATATACTGTACAGTAGAATCACCTGGGTATAAATCGCATTTGATAAAAATATGATATACATGGAAATAGATAAATATGCAAATCAACTTGCAAATTATAAATGATAAAAACAAATACAGAATATTTAACATATTACATATTTTTTCATAGCAAAAATTTAAAATAATATATATATATATATTTATATGACATATATTGTTGGTTAAGAATCACAAGCTTTCATTTTAATATCAATTTAACAAAGGGACTAATTGTTCACTTTATTCCCCTTCACATACTATAGCTCCACTACCCATTTTACACTGTGATGAATGTAATCATAATAATGGATGCATTTTACAGTATGTAATAATCGCTGCATGACAAATGATGCTAAGGATAATTTGAGTAATGATAATAATTACATTTAAGGCATCTGTTACAGTTTACATATTTGCTATTATGCTCCATAAATTGTTTATTGTAAAACTGTGGAAAGTAAATGATCCCCTTCATTGTGTTAGACCTCTACACTTAATGTTCGGTTTCTTGAAGTGATTTATTATAACATTATTTCTTGTTTGAACTTCAATCATCTAAATTATTAGTAATTATTAATATACTCCATGATCTTTTCCACATTTTTCCACGTTACATCCACAAACTTAAATGTTTTTATTAGAACTTTATGTGACCTTCCAACACAAAGTAGCAAGTGATTTTGACGTGAAAAGGACATTATATATGGTTTTATGAATATTTTAAAAATATAAACCTGAAAGCTGTGATGTGCATTTGTATTCTGCACCCCCTGAATTAATACTTTGTAGGACCACTTTTTCCTGCAATTACTGCTGCAAGTCTTTTTGGGTATGTCTCGACCAGCTTTACACATCTAGAGACTGAAAAATTTGCCCATTTTTCTCTGGTCATGAGCCTTAGCTCTGTGAGATTGGATGGAGGCGTCTGCGAACAGCAATTTTCAAGTCTTACCACAGATTGTCAATGGGATTTAGGTCTGGACTGCGACTGGGCCATTCAAACACATGAATGTATTTTGATCTAAACCATTCCATTGTAGCTCAGTATGTTTAGGGTTGTTGTCCTGTTGGAAAGCTAATCTACACCCCAGTCTCATATCTTTTAAAGCCTCTAACAGGTTTTCCCTAGGATTGCATTGAATAAAAGCTTCCCCATAGCAATATGCTGCCACTACCAAGTTTGATGGTGTTTTCAGGGTAACATGCAGTGTTAGTTTTCTGCCTCATAAGGCGCTTCGCATTTAGCCCAATAAGTTCCATTCCATTTAATTTTGTGTGTGTAACATGAAAAACTGTAGAAAAGTTCATGGGATATGAATGCTTTTTCCATTTATTTTCTCAAGCATGTAATATGCTAAAAAGGTTGTTTCGGGAGATGTTGGTTTGGCTTTTCTAAACCTTGGCCAGCTTTACACTAAAGAGGTCGGCCACTTTCTCTTGTTAGTACAGCCTGCCCCCAATTTCACAGCTCTTCTGTTGTCCGTTTAATGGCTGCTAAAGGAGGAACATGTGACCATATCGGTTCATCGGCCCCCTTAAATTTTAAAAAAACTTGCATGGAAAAGCTGCATTTCCATTAAAAGATGCTGACAGACAAGTCTGGTCAAATGTTCCTATATAACCAGCTATTTTATGGAGAGAAGTGCTTGCCAGCCTGTAACCACGGCTACAACTAACAAGAGAAAGTGGTCAAGAACTTTAAGGCCACACAAATAAATAGCCATCTATATAATGCATGGATGTGCCGAGTGTACAAGAATTAGAGCTGCTCTTACAACAGAGGGTCTGAGAAGGTGAAAACGGAAATCCCTTTAATAAGGAAAATAAGAAAATGCTTATTATGGAGCAGATTAAATTGTAGTTGACATTAACATAATGGCAATTTTTCTAAAAGATTATTTTCAGTTCAAAGGACCAGAGCAACTACAAATACAGGATTTTCTTTCCTTCCAACAGCAAGAGCTAACCCTTTCCCCACTCTGTCTATAAAATGTTCAAAAATCTCCCCAATACTCAAAAATTCTATCAAGATTAGTACATTAAAAGAAAACACGAAGAAAGAATGAGGGCGATGCATAGAAAGAAAAAAAAGCAGGCAGATGGATAAAAAAAATAGGAACATATAAGTAGCATTTAAGATCATGTTTAATATTACATTGGATGCCACGAACACAATTCAGCCATGCAGATATTTCTTGAGATGAAAAATTGGACTTGCAATTACTTGGAATTTGATTGATAAGCTAGTAAGTTAATAAAGAGCATTGCTTATCCTAGACATTTGTAGCTTATTTACAGGATATGAATATGACTCCTACCTCTTGGACACAGACCCAACAAGAGAACAGTTGTCCATTGATCTTCATTGTGCCAGGTAAAGCGGAAGCTGGTCACCACATCCACATGGAGAATGTATGGAAAGTTATCTGTAGTCACAAAGATTATATTAGTCAGATAGAATTTAGTGTCCTAGAAAAATCATGATCAATGAACACAACAAAAGCCTTGTGTGGTGATGGCACTATAACAAAGCCAAAGGTAATAAGTGGACTAGCTAATCGTCAGAGTGGAGAGAAGGGTTAGATGACCATGTTGATGAGAAGTCTCCTATACAATATGAATCACTTTGCTCTTATGACATAATTGAATTGAAAGCGCTGGAGCAGGTCTAAATGTTCCCATACAGCTTAGATATCTATTGGCTGAATACATATCTTTCCCAAATCTTCTACACATATGAATGTTCTGACAAACCAATGTTTTTTCAATGGAGGTTAGAAGATCATCAGTCCTGTCTAAATTGCAAGGTACAGTTAACATCAATCTAACGTTTATTGGGGCCTTTAGTATATAAAAGAAGGCAGCACATTGATAACTCTGACATCCTGGATTTCTATAAACAATATGATAACCGGTATCATGAAATATAGACTGGCCTACCAAGCACGTTTGCTGATATTCAAAGTTTCTCTTTCGCGAAAAAGTTTTGAAGAAGCTTGCAACATAGGTTTGGATCACGTACTAAGTTTCCTCTTTCTAGATAATTTTAAAAAGAAAGGCTTCCTTAATTTTATAAAAGCGAATTTTGTAAGTGAACTGAATTCGAATGTCAAGAAAGCATTATCATCACCATTTAAGATAACTGACAATGGTAGTTTGATGTAAGACAAGCTGATCTCCAAAACAATGCTCAAAGGAGGATTTCTTGTAACACAGTTAACCAGACTTGGCAGCAAGTAATTTGACTATCATAGAAAAATCCTGTAGGGGAAGTTTCCATCAGCAGAGATTGATATTGCCATATATAATTTCAATACATTTACCAAAGCACCTTTTAATGCCATAAGGATTAGGATTCAATGATTCAAGAGATGGATCAAGAAAAATACCTTAAATATAGTTTTATTTTAAAGAATTCTTTTTTCTTGTGTAAAAATAGTCTCAAAACTTTCAATAAAGTAATATTTAATAAAACTCAGCTGCTGAGTAAAATGGGTTGCCTGCTTTCTTCTGAATATTCTGAAGTGCCCTATTTGGACAAAAGTTTTGAGACATATTCCACTTACTGAAACTATTATGACATTTTTTCCTAAATCCGTAGGCATTAATATGTAGCTGTTATAGCTGCAAAGATTTTGGAATGTGCCTGTAGAACTTTTGCCCATCCAGACGAGAATTTGTGAGGTGAGATGGTGATGATGGACTAGAGGGTCGGGCTCATAATGATTTTTAAATCCCAAATGTGTTTGATTGCGTTGAGATCAGGGCTTTGAGTGACCAGTTGAGTTCTTTCACAAAACCATGACTTTATGGACCTTGCTTTGTGCATTCAGAAATAGTCATGCTGGAACAGAAAGGAACCTACCCAAAACTCTTCCTACAAAATTGGAAGCACACAGTACAAAGGTAGGGATGACCAATTGTTTTGAAATTTGATTAGTTGTAACTCAAAAGTGCTCCTAAGCTTCCAATTGCCCTGAAAAGACGTGTATGATACTACTCTTTTTTTTACTGACATACTGATCTTCTTCAATACTGTGCTGTCACACACTCTTTATTCAGTGTTTATGGTTTTCTCTCCCTGTTTCTACAACTAAGCACTATGCTTTGATGTGCCTTTGCTATCCAGATTCATCATAAAATGGCTGCAGAATTTCCTGCTTCTGCTTTTACACAGACTAGATCAGTACCTACTGACTGGCTGTGCTTTATCATATGATGTGGCAGTTGCAGAGCAGTGAAGCCTAACCGGCCTGTCTGAGATCATGATTTTAGCCTTCTCTGGCTAGTGCAATCTTCTACAATGTGTAAAATGCTGGTGGCAATTTTAGGTAATTTATGTGAAGTGAATAGCAATTTGGTGGGATTAGTGGGGCAGCTGGATTCAGCAAATACTTAAAAATTTGACACAAATTCGTTTTTCATCTAATCGATTTGGTCATTTATATCCAAAAGGTCTTGTTATGTTTAAACATTAAGATTTCATTTGAACTAAGAAGCCGAGGCCAACCCTTAAAACCTAACCCCATAACATTAGTCCTCCTTAATCATACTTTACATACAGTTGGCACAATGAAGGTAATGTTATCCTGGCATTTGCCAAATGCAGACTTATTCATTAGGTTGACAAATAGACAAGTGATTTGTTTCTTCACAAAAGATGTTCCCACTGTTCCAGAGTCCAGTGGTAGTGAGCCTACACGTCTCCATCTGACACTTGGCATTGTGATTGGTGATGTAACACTTACATGGAGCTGCTGAACTATGAAAACCCATGCCATGAAGCTCTCGGGGAATAGTTTTTATGCTGATGGTAATTCCAGATAAGGTTTGAGACTCTGCAGTTACTGAGAAGAAGCACTGCTGCTTAGGCTACAGTGTGTAAAGAAACTGTACATGTCTTTTCTGTATTTTTTTAATAACTACTTACTACTCAGCATGAGGGATGAGCGAATAGCTTTGGATAACTCCTTATCCAAATAGCTATAGCACTTACTGAATAGCTGCATTGGGAACCCGGATACCTGGAGATCTCCCGATAATCAGCTGTTCAGTGCCGCAGCTGCATGTGTCGCGGCTGCATGACATTCACAACACATGCATGGAGAGCCCAACAAACAAGCTCTCTGTGCAAGTATTGTGACTGTCACAAAGGTGCGACATCATGCAGCTGCAGCGCCGAGCAGCTGATCATCGAGAGTTATCCGAAGCGATTCGCTCATCCCTACTCAGCATCTCACTAAGAACTAGTGGTATTAGCTCCAGTGAGAAGTTTAAAATGAACAGTTGTAAAATCTGGGTCACGCCCCTGGGACCCATTTTGTATAGGGGGCACTTATATTTGGATACTGTGTTTTCTATAGGTACAGTCAAATGTATGTTCACAGTCTTGACTTGATTTTCATGTACAAAAAGTTTAAGATAATCTGCATGGTGTGCTATGGCTATACTGTAGTGTGCCATACATCATGATGACTCAAAAATAATCCACACTCTGGTTGTTGAATTTATTTTAATGCACTTTCAGAAAAAAACATTTTTTTCCAGGGTCGGACTGGGGTGTCGGGGGCCCACCAGGAGAATGGACTCTAGGGGCCCACCCTACAGCTATATGAAAATATCTGTCAGTCGTTATCCCCATTATAATGGAGCATCGGCTGTAAAACACAGGCGGCTCCTGCAAATCTACTGTGTGCCTCCATAACTGGGGTGTACAGTTACGGTATTTTACATTAAAGGCTCTACGGTTAAAACAAGTTATCACCGATCCATGGGCTCCACAGCACAGGTGATCACTTAGGTCCAACCATTAGAAACTGCACTGATCGGAAGAATGAGGAAGTTTTATTCCTGACAGGACACTTATCCCCATTTTAAAATGCAGCGGCAGGTGAGATGTCTAACCGCTAGTGTTGAGCATTCCGATACCACAAGTATCGGGTATCGGCCGATATTTGCGGTATCGGAATTCCGATACCGCAAGTATCGGGTATCGGCCGATATTTGCGGTATCGGAATTCCGATACCGAGTTCCGATATTTTTGCGATATCGGGAATTGGGATGCATATTCATGTGTAAAATAAAGAATAAAAATAAAAAATAGGGATATACTCATGAGCGAGTGAAGGCCATTCTTAGGAACGGAGGCTGCCGGTTGCAGCGGTTTCAACCAGGGCGCGTCAGAGGGTGAGTATATCCCTATTTTTTATTTTTATTCTTTATTTTACACATGAATATGGATCCCAGGGTCTGAAGGAGAGTTTCCTCTCCATCAGACCCTGGGAACCTCCAGGATCACTTCCGATATTTGTGTCCCATTGACTTGTATTGGTATCGGGTATCGGTATCGGCGATATCCGATACTTTTCGGATATCGGCCGATACAATCCAATACCGATACTTTCAAATATCAGAAGGTATCGCTCAACACTACTGACCGCAGCTCCATTCATTCTCTTTGGGGCTTCCAGAAAAAAACAAGTGCAGCCACTGAGGGAATGAATGGATCAGTGGTCAAGTCGGACATTCCACTCCAATCTAATAGGGATAAAAAGTTCCACATTTTCCTGAATGGGTCCAAGCAGTCAGACCCCCATCAATCAATATGCTGTCACTTCTCCTGTATGGGGGAGTTGGGTCAATAATTAGGGCATCAAATCAAAATACACCAAATACAATATGTAAGAAATAATGATAAAGTGCCAAACAAAAAAGAATATATAGGGTTCAGTACAATATGTTAGAATCAGAAAAAGGAAAAATGTACACAGGAACCAATCATAATAAAAAATAAAAAAAATTATTGACAAAAAAGAACCAAAAAGATAGACAAGGTTATCTTCGCTTTTCTTCTTCAACAAGCACAGACTGCCATCACTTCTTCCAGCTAGGACTCGTCTCTGCAAAAAAAACCACAGTCATCAATAGCTGATCACTTCCAGATCACTTTCCCCACTTTTTCCTGGACTTCTACACTATGTCAGATGAAGAAAAATGTGACATAGTGAGGCACTGCACACTAGCAAGACCTTCCTTTTGTTCCCTCCATTGAAAACATTTTCTTAAAAAAGTAATTTTTACAGTAGCAATAATGCCCCTAATTGGATCCTAAAGAATTTATCTTCCCCACTAGTCACCATAAACTAATACTGCATGTTCATCATTCTGGCCCCCAAACAGTAATTAAGTCACTCCCCCTGGCCCTCCTTTTTTAATAATCTCGCCCAGCCTGGCACCCTTTATTTAATAATATGCCCCAGCCTGGCCCCCCATGTCTTTTGTCTAGCCTGGCCCCAATATCTGCAGCCTGGGCCCCAGCTATCCAACCTGACCTCAGCTATCCATACATATATATGTCTCTTGTTCTGCTCCCCCATATATCTATCCTGCCCCCCATATATCCAACATGGTCTCTTGTCCTGGCTTCCATATATCCATCCTGGCCCATTGTGCTGCTCCCCCCATATATCCATCCTGGTCCCTTGTGTTGCTCCCTCCATATATCCATCCTGGTCTCTTGCGCTGCTCCCCCATATATTAATCATGGCTCCATGTGCTGCTCGCCACCATATATCCATCCTGGTCTCTTGTGCTGCTCCCCCATATATCAATCATGGCTACATGTGCTGCTCCCCCCATATATCCATCCTAGTCCCTTGTGCTCCTTCCCCCATATATCCATCCTGGTCCCTTATGCTGTTCCCCCATATATCCATCTTGGCCCCTTGTGCTGCTCCCCCCATATATCCATACTGGTCCCTTGTGCAGCTCCCCCATATATCCATCCTGGTTCCTTGTGCTGCTCCCCCCTATATATCCATCCTGGTCCCTTGTGCTGCTTCCATTATATATCCATCCTGGTCCTTTGTGGTGCCCCCTCCCCATGTAACAATTATGGGCCCATGTGCTGCTCCCCCCATATATCCATCCTGGTCCCTTGTGCTGCTCCCCCCATATATCCATCCTGGTCCCTTGTGCTGCTCCCTCCATATACCCATCCTGGTCCCTTGTGCTGCTTCCCCCCATATATCAATCATGGCCCATGTGCTGCTCCCCCATATATCCATCATTGCCTCTTTTGTGCCTCCCCCATATATACATCCTAGTCCCTTGGGCTGCCCCCCTTATATATCTATCCTGGCCCCTTGTGCTCCTCCCCCATATATCAATCATGGCCCCTTGTGCTCCCCCCATATATCCATCCTGGTCCCTTTTGTTGCTCTCTCCCCCCATATATCCATACTGGTCCCTTGTGTTGCTCTCTCCCCCCCATATATCCATACAGGTCCCTTGTGTTGCTCTCCCCTCTTTTTGAGTGGCGGAGACACCAGCAGGCTCCATGGCCTGAAGATACTGTGAGGATTCACAAGGGAAAAAAAGGAAAGTGGACCCACTGGACCGTGACGACGATCCCCTCACAGATGAGCTGACCAGGTGGACTGCCCCCTGTACAGGGAGAGTTAGGGGCAGGCCCATGAGGGACTATCACCACGGAAGCTGGGCAAACAAGACAGAAAGACCAAAGAAGATGTGGGACCGGGGAAACAAAAGAGGTACCAGGACTGATGAGAGGACTGCAATGATACCGGACTGAAGAGGCTGAGGCAGCAGATACACAGGAATGCAGGAACTAGGGACGGCGAGAGGACTGCAGGGACTCAAGACAACAAAGGAGCAGTACTGTGGTGATACAGGACTGGCGAGAAGGGAATGGCAAGAACACTTGAGTGCGGGGACCAGGGCAGCAGAGACACAGGAACGGTACAGGAAGAAGCATGGGGAGAACCAGGATCAAGAAAAACAAGGAGCATACAGCACAGGCGAGAGGCCAAGAGCACTTGCAAAACACAAACGATCTTCAGGCACAGAGGGGCGGATGGAAGCAGCTTACATACCAGTGCAGCACAGCACTTCCGGGTGAAGATCCTCCAAGACGATAGAGAGGAAGGGAAGGAGAGCCAGCAGGTAGCCAAGGGCGAGCGTAGAGAGGAAGACACCGCAGAAGAGGAGGCGTGCCGGAACGCCGAAGACAGGTGAGTATGACAGAGTGTGGAAGGCGGCAGCGGCATGACAGTACCCCCATCCTTACGTCCCTCTTCTTTCCTCCTTTCCTAAGGCTGGAAAGAAGCCTAGCTAAAATATGAGGAGCCTGAATGTTCTCTCGAGGCTCCCAGGACCTCTCCTCCAGACCGAAACCCTTCCAGTCTACCAAAAACAAAGTTCTACCCCTACATCTTTTCATGTCCAAAATATCCTTTATCTCAAAGACATTATCCGCAGAAAAAGGCAAAGGTGAAGACGAGGTCGAGGCATGAAACTGATTAAAAACTACAGGTTTGAGGAGAGAAACATGAAAAGAATTAGGAATACGAAGAGAGGCAGGTAACTTAAGCTTATAAGAAACATTGTTAATACATGCCAAAACCTCGAAAAGACCAATGTAGCGAGGACCCAGTTTGTGCGAAGGGATTTTAAGGTGAATAAACTTAGACGAAAGCCAGACCTTATCCCCAGGATGGGACATAGGGGAATCGAGACACCTTTTATCCGCATGTCTCTTCATCCTAAGCTGAGCTAGTTCGAGAGCAGACTTGGTCTCCTGCCAGACCCTAGACAGAAGATCCGCCGCTGGCACAGAAGAGACAGGAGGAACCAGTAGAGGAAGTCCAGGGTGTTGTCCATAAACAACAAAAAATGGAGCCTTGGTAGAGGCTTCACTGGTATGATTATTATAAGAAAATTCGGCCCAGGGTAGTAAGTCGGACCAATCATTCTGATGAGCATTGGAGAAGTGCCGGAGATCAGTCACCAAGATTTAGTTAGTACGCTCCACTTGACCGTTGGACTAAGGATGATAGGCTGAAGAAAAGTCAAGCAAGATGTTCATCGACTTACAGAGAGACCTCCAGAAATGAGCGGTGAACTGGACTCCTCGATCAGAAACAATATGCTGTGGTAGACCATAAATGCGAAAAATATGTTGAACAAAAATCTTCACCAACACAGAAGCCAAAGGTAAACCTGGAAGAGGAATGAAATGAGCCATTTTAGAGAAACCGTCTACGACCACAAGGATGATGGTGCAACCAGAAGAACGAGGCAGATCAGTAATGAAATCTACTGCAATATGTTGCCATGGAGAGGTAGGCACAGGAAGAGGGTGGAGAAGACCAGAAGGCAACAGCCTTGGAACCTTGTTCTTAGCACAGGACGGACATGACACAACAAAACTTCGGACATCCTTCAAAAGAGTAGGCCACCAGTAGTAGCGGGATAAGAGATTGAAGGTTTTCTTGAAACCGACGTGACCCGCCAGCTTGGAGGCATGTCCCCAAAGTAAAACACGTTTCCTGTCCTTTTCAGAAACAAAGGTCTTTCCCGGAGGTAAAGAGGTCAGAGAGACTGGAGCAACCGTGATGACTCTGGTTGGATCAATGATGTGCGTAGTCTCCTCCTCAGCATCCACTAGCGAGAAGGATCTGGATAGGGCGTCGGCCTTGAAGTTTTTTTCGCCTGGTAGAAAGCGAAGTTCAAAGTTAAATAGGGTGAAGAATAAGGCCCGCCTAGCTTGTCGAGGGTTCAGTCGGAGCGCAGAATGAATGTACACCAAATTCTTATGATCCATATAGATTACAAAGGGATGTAAAGCTCCCTCCAGCAGATACCTCCACTCCTCCAGTGCCAATTTGATGGCCAGCAGTTCTCTGTCGCCTATGGAATAATTTATTTCAGATGACGAGAAGATCTTGGAGAAGAAACCACAAGGTACAAGGTGACCAGAAGAGGACCTCTGAGAAAGCACTGCTCCAGCTCCGATAGCAGAAGCGTCAACCTCCAGGAAGAAGGGTTTATTAGCTTCAGGGCGATGAAGTACAGGAGCTGAGGCGAAGGCTTCTTTGAGAGACAGGAAAGCCTCTTTGGCCTCTGCAGGCCAATGATGAGGGTTGGCACCTTTTTTAGTCAGAGAAGAGATGGGAGCTGACAAGGAGGAAAAGTGAGGAATAAACTGCCGATAATAATTTGCGAATCCTAGAAAATGCTGGATTGCCTTCACTCCGAGTGGACGTGGCCAATTAAGTACGGCAGAAACTTTACCCAGATCCATACGTAGACCAGAATCGGAGATGATGAAACCCAAGAACGGCAGTGACAACTGTTCGAAGGCACATTTTTCAAGTTTTGCATACAGACGATTCTCTCTCAAACGAAGAAGAACTTGACGTACATCTCTTCAATGAGAAAGTAGATCCAGTGAAAACACCAGAATATCGTCCAAATATACCACAACACAGGTGTAAAGTAGGTCCCGAAAAACATCATTCACCAACTCTTGAAAGACTGCAGGAGCATTGCATAAGCCAAAGGGCATCACCAAATACTCATAATGGCCATCACGGGTGTTAAACGCTGTCTTCCATTCGTCTCCATAGTGAATTTGGATCAAATTATAAGCTCCTCTGAGATCCAGATTAGTGAAGATGCATACTCCTCGTAGACGATCGAAGAGTTCCGGGATGAGAGGAAGTGCATACTTATTTTTAATCATGATGTTATTGAGGCCACGATAATCTATGAAGGGTTGAAGGGAACCATCCTTCTTCTTAACAAAAAAAACACAGCCCCTGCAGGTGATGAAGACTTCCGAATAAAGCCTCTGGCCAAATTCTCTTGGACATATTCGGACATGGCTTGAGTCTCGGAGGGAGACAGAGGATATATATGACCTCTGGGAGGAGTAGAACCAGGAACAAGATCAATCGGACAATCGTAAGGACGATGCGGTGGTAGAAGCTCTGCTTATTTCTTGTTGAAGACGTCCGAAAATGAAGAATAAACCAAAGGCAGATTCGCTAGTTCATGAACAGATGGAGAGGAACAAGTAGGCTTGACAGGAAGTAGGCATCTATTCAGACAAGACTGTCCCCAGCTTAAAACATCTCCAGTTCGCCAGTTTAGGGTAGGTTCATGATTTCTTAGCCAGGGAAGTCCGAAAAGAAATGGATGGGATAAAGATGGCAGAACATAAAAAGCCAAATTCTCATGATGAAGAGCTCCAGTTTGAATTTTGACCTCCTCAGTGACTGAAGTAACGGACTCCTGCAAAGGCTGACCATCGACAGAAGCTATTTGCCTAGGAGCCTCCAAGGATCTGACAGGAATCCCAAGTCTCTTAACAACCTCGAGTTGGACAAAATTCCTAGCCGCACCTGAATCTACGTAGGCCTCTAGAGAGAAGCGAATAGACCCCAAATGTAAAATCGCAGACAGAATCAGAGGTGGAGAGGAATCATAACTAACTAGGAAGGCCTCTCTTACCTGTCCTAGGCGGAGGCATTTCCCGCTTCTGAGGGCAGGAACTTAGAAGATGAGAGGCACTGCCGCAATAGAAACATAAACCCTGTGCAAGTCTCTCCTTACGACGTTGTTTGGCGGGCTTGAGGCGATCTATCTGCATGGGCTCAGGAGAAGAAGAGGATGTTACAGTAGTGGTTTGAGGGAAAGAAGCACCCCGAGTAGCAGAAGACAAGCAACGGGATCTCCTCTCTCTGACAACCTCACGAGAGCGCTCCTGGAATCGCAAATCAATGCGAGTCACCAAGAAAATAAGATCATCCAAAGAAGTAGGAGTGTCACGCCCCGCCAGGTCATCCTTAATTCGGGAAGACAGACCTCGCCAAAACAATCCCACCAATGCTTCATTGTTTCACCCTAAATCAGAAGACAGTGTTCGGAAATGGATGGCGTACTGAGCCACAGAAAGGGTACCCTGGTGAAGGTTGAAAAGAGACTCAGTAGTAGAGACCAAACGACCGGGTTCATCAAATACCTTGCGAAAGGTATCTAAAAAAAGATTAAGTTGAGAGATCACCAGATCATCTCGCTCCCAGAGGGGGTTAGCCCAGGCCAAAGCCTCACCTTCCAAATGCGAAACCACAAAAGCTACTTTAGCTCGGTCCATAGGATATAGCAGCGATGACCACTCAAAGTGTAGTTGACACTGATTGAGAAACCCTCAACATAATTTTGGATCTCCACCATAGCGAGGAGGTCTGGCCAGACGAGGCGAGGGCTGCGGAGCGGAGGCCTGGATTGGAGCAGAGACAGCACCCTGAAGGGAGAGAAGTCGATTGCCTACAGAGGCCATAAAATTCAAAATATGAGACTGAGTGTCCCGTTGTTGGCTAAGCTCCTGCTGAAGAGCCGCCAGCTTTGAAGCGTTACTTGGGTCGGTAGACTGTAAAGCTGCGAGACGAGGCTCCATGTTCTTAAGGAAGGACATGATTCTCGTCTGTTTCTCTTGCAAAAAAATCAACTCTTTTGGAGTGGCGGAGACATCAGCGGGGTCAATGGCCTGAAGATACTGTGAGGATTCACAAGGGAAAAAACAGAAAGTGGACCCACTGGACCGCGACGACGATCCCCTCATGGACGAGCTGACCAGGTGGACCGCCCCCTATACAGGGAGAGTTAGGGGCAGGCTCGTGAGGGACAATCACCATGGAAGCTGGGCAAACAAGATGGAAAAGACCAAAGAAGATCTGGGACCGGGGGAAACAAAAGAGGCACCAGACTGACGAGAGTGGGAGAGACACAAGACTGATGAGAAGACTGCAATGATACCGGACTGAAGAGGCTGAGGCAGCAGATACACAGGAATGCAGGAACTAGGGATGGCGAGAGGACTGCAGGGACTCAGGACAACAAAGGAGCAGGACTGCGGTGATACAGGACTGGCAAGAAGGGAACGGCAGGAACACTGGAGTGCGGGGACCAGGGCAGCCGAGACACAGGAACGGTACTGGAAGAAGCAAGGGGAGAACCAGGATCAAGAAAAACAAGAAGCATACAGCACAGGCGAGAGGCCAAGAGCACTTGCAAAACACAAACGATCTTCAGGCACAAAGGGGCGGATGGAAGCAGCTTACATACCAGCGCAGCACAGCACTTTCGGGTGAAGATCCTCCAAGACGATAGAGAGGAAGGGAAGGAGCGCCAGCAGGAAGGTCAGAAGTGCGCGCGTGCAGTGCTGAATCTGGCGTGCGCGCACGCCCGACGAGCAGCAAAGGCTGGGGGTGAGTGCAGAGAGGAAGACACCGCAGGAGAGGAGGCGTGCCGGAACGCCGAAGACAGGTGAGTATGACAGGGTGCGGAAGGCGGCAGCGGCAGCGGCATGACAGCAGAACTATATGGAGCATGTTACCTTTGTCATCAGTCATGGATGTGGAGGGATGTCTATGACTGATGACATTGATATCCATGTCGACTGGTGATCCCTTTGTCATCAGTCATGGACATCTGGGTTCTTATGCATTGCTGACCCTTATGAAAGCTCCTAGCCATGAATATACACTTCTTTGCAACAAAACACTTTTTCTATATTGTGAAAAAAGCTCTGATAAATATCAGCTCAAGATACACCCTTATACAACTCCCCCCCCAAGAAAAATCATTGCACGGTGCTCTTTTTTTATGCAAATCACAAGTGGGGCAGCCATTGTTTCATGCATCACTGTCACAAATAACCTCATGTAACATGTTGATACTTGAGCAACAGTATTTGGGCAGACATCGACCTCATTCAGAAAGCGATATAAGACAGTGTGGCCAACAGAAGTTTTAATGTAACTGAAGTGCAGAACATTTTTGACTCAACCTCATAGTTTATGTAGTGCAGCCACTTAATTCTTTCTCAGAGCATCCAAGGTTCGCAAAATATGAAAGAATGCTCCAAGTGCAAATTAATTTTAGCTGCGCCCCAAGTGTTGCAAAATCTGTACTTAATTTGAATAAGGGTGTCTGTAGACTACCATAAGATTACTGTATATAGAAAAACTAGTAACGATGATATTGAAGAGATATGTGGTTGATCAAATTTACGTGAAAGGAATAAGTAGCATCTACTGTAACTTACGTTGCTTTTGTTACAAGAAATATTGAACGTTCCAACTGAATAGCCTGAGCTATGGTGTAAGGAGAAAAACTCCCAGAAGGAATTTATACCTACAGATGCATATCCCTTTAATATTCATTTTAGAGCTGCCCTAAAATAATAATGTAATTTAATGTCTACCTAATTTGCCGTCTAACTTGTAATTTACAGTATCTCTGAATGGTTATAGCATGTTAAAATAAATTGTTTATATAAAGTTGTAATACCGTATAAATAATTACCATCTAATTTACGCATTCACCCTGCACTTAATTAGCTGTTTAATAACATTCTAGAATAGATGCTTCACTCATTTTAATTTGCAATGATCATTTTCTTCATTATTATCATTAGAAATAAAAGTTTGCATGCTCCGCTATTATACACAAATAGATAATAGAGTGAAAAATAACCTGAGTTAATTTCACTAAATTATTTTTCCTGGGCTGCTATTACACTGGAAGAAAAAAAAAATCATTTTTAGCTTACATTTTACATCGTTATTCCTGTGTTCCCTTCCTACATCAGTTGCATAACTGACCTTTACAAAGCCCTTTGTTTCTCACCCCAAGAGCCAAAAGGTGTTAAAATCTGTGTTTATTCAATTTGTAATGGCATGCAGTGTAATTACAAGCAGTTTGCTCCCTCAGTTGTAAAATATATTTTTTAAGAGAGATCAATGAAATGAAATGTAGAACATTACAGCTGTGTGTACTGTATAATGAAAAAGCTACCTAAACACACAAAAGAAGCTGTGTACTATATTAGTCAGAATACATTCCTCTTAACACCTTAATTACCGCACCAGATTCGACACCCCCATATATCCTATAAGGGGTGTAATTTAAATTTACACGTAAAAACTGGGAAATACTAATATATTGTGTATATTTATAATATCTATTAAAATATAAGGATGTTCAAAGTTCTTGAGAGATATTCTATAACTTTTTTAGGTCACTTGTGATTGTTCTCATATTGCATTTAGAGCGTGGACCTTTCCATTCAGCAGGGTCCTTCCTCTCGCCTGTAAAGTGTAAGCTCTTTTGGTCAGTGGGGTCCTATCTCTGCTGTAGATTGTAAGCTCTTATGGCAAGTGAGGTTCTTAATTTTTCATCTTTCCCATGTATTTTGTGAGCAATTAAAAGCGTTCCTGTGTTGAGTTTCACCCAAGTATATTTGCCACAATTCAAACATTTTGGGAAAATTCATCAAAGTTGTCAAATTCGTATTTCAAAAGATTCAATCATCTCTAATAGTCAATCATTCACTTAAATGGCTGTATGTAATAGTACAATACATTTGGCTTTACTGTCACTTACCATTGATCATCAAGGATTAGAAAAGCTACACATACTGTTGCCCCAATTAGAAAATGGGGTGCCTTTGTGAGTAACGATTTTCATGCAGCCAGTGCTACTAATATCTAATAATTCTAGTGAGTAGACTATTTAAAAAATACTGTGCCTCTGTGTTAAAATAATGTTGTAGAAAATCTGGCATCCTCATTAGGGATATGTGGACTTGTGTAAGTTCGGGTTTATAGAGTTCAAGCAAACTTTAGTCCAAAGTTCGATTTTGGCACAAGAATTGAACCCAATCTAGAACCTGGACCCGTACCCTATAGAGGTCAATTGGAATCTTTCTCTCTCTCTTGAAATTTGAAGAAAATGGCTGAAATAAAAAAAAATATTACCCTACTCATGTAATTTTCTTTGTGTCCCAGTGTTGTTGAAGTGCCATGCCCCACCAGTTCTACAGTTGTGACACATGCCTCTTTTATGAGACCACTACAGGTAATCTCTGACCTAATCTCTGGTCCTTTCATGGGTATATATATTTTTTATCATTTCCTACATCACAGCCTTTACTATTTTTCCACAAAACACATTTTTAACTCATTAAAGGCAATCTTACAAAATCTGGAGGATCGGGATAAGGAACAGTATCACCAGCGTAACAGCACATTTATTTTTCCAGATAAGGCATATCCTCAACCCCTTCACGACATGGCCAATTTCAATTTTTACATGTTCGATCTTTCCTCCAATAGCCATAACTTTTTTATTTTTCTGTCCACATAGACATATGAGGGCTTAGTTTTTTGTGGAATACGTTGTACTTTTGAATGACACCATTCATTTTACCAAATATTGTACTGGAAAATAGGAAAAAAATTCCAAGTGGGGAGAAATTGTGAAAAAAATGCAATTTTGACATTGTTGCTTTGGGAATTGTTTTTACGGTGTATATTTTGTGGTAAAAATTACTTTACAATATGTTTATCCTCATCAGTACAATTGTGTCGATAACAAACAGGTCCAGTTTTTTATTATTTTAGTGTTGAAAAATAATCAGAAGTTTTTAAAAAAACTATTTCTGAGACCCGTAATGTTTTGTTTTTCGGTTGATGGAGCTGTATGATGGTTTATTTATTGCATGATAAGGCAAAGTTTTTATTGATACCATTTTGGGATAGATATGACATTTTGACCCCTTATTGCAGCATTTTTTTGTGTAATTGTATTGACCAAATAAATAATTTTGGCGTTTTTGATTTTTTTTTTGTTTACATTATTTACCAATCTGACTAATTTTTTTTTTATATTTTGATAGATCAGACTGTTTCTGAATGTGGCGATACTAAATATGTGTATTTTCTTTTTTTATATATCTTTATTTTTAATGGGGGAAAAGTGGTGTAATTTGAACCTTTATGTTTTTCATTTATTTAAAAAAAAAAAATTTTTTTTACTTTTCACTGTTTTTAATAGTCTCCTTTGGGGACTTGAAACTCTGTTGTGCTATATATTCAGTTTAACAGCAGCATTTAACAAGTTAACAGTGGTGGGCGGAAGCAGGTCCTGACTGTAACACACAACAATCACCTGCCGGGTATGGGGCGGGCTCACCCCATGAGGCCGCGCCATACATACACTTCCGAATTGTACTGTACATTTATACTGCATTTTGTAAAGGATTAACCATGCTCATTCCTTTGTGTGCACCCACACAAAAACACTGTAGTGCTCCTAGAAAAGCCTCTTTTAATGCCCCAACACAGTATAATTTCCCCCTAATGTCCCTTCACAAAGCAAGATGTTGCAAAAATGCCTCCAGCACACATTGATGCCTACAGATTTCCCACATATGATCAAAGCAAAATATCCCCAGTGTCCTCTGCATATGTCCCCACAGTGTCCAATGTGCCACAGTGCCACAATATAATGCTCCCGCAGTGTCCATTACATACACAAAATGATGTTTCCAGAGCCACCCACACAGCGTGATGCCCTAACACAATACAAGGCATGATGACCCCACATAGTATTATTCTACTATGCTTCCACATAATATTATTACTTCATGAAATACCCCATACAATATTATACCCCCATAAGGTGCCATCACACAGTATTATGGTCCTATTTGATACCCCCACATTATTATTCCACTACATGATGCCTACACACAGTATTATTCCTCAATATGATGCCCCCCACACAGTATTATTACACCACATGATGCCCCACACAATATTATACCACTAATGATGCCTTCACACACAGTTTTATGCTCCATATGATGCCTCCTCATCCCCTTCACTGTCAAATAATAAACGATACTTACCTGAACCTAGCCCCATGGTGAGTGGAGCCGTTCTCTCGTTCTGTGAGAACCCCACATAGCAGCCATGGTGTAGTGACATCATTGTGCCTCCTGCTTTTACCTTCAGCCTGCACAAGTGAATGGTGAAGCAGGTGATGATGACTCCCACCTCTCTGGACAGTGGAACAGCCCCTCAAATCTGAGTCTGTTCTTCTGTATGTGGGATGGTTGGGAGGAGTGTTTAAAGGGATTGTGTGGGCATATAAAATGGATAATTTATGCTTATCAATGTCAGATTGGTGGAGTTCACCATCCAGTACACACCAATCAACTATTATCTCCAGCAGTCTGCAGATGTAAACATTGAACAGAGGTGAAAATCCCTCCTCCGTTCAATATGTGGTTGCCATTCCTTGGTACTGTTGCAAGGCTCCTATGTAATAATAAAAGCTGATCTGCAGGAAAACTTAATATAGATGACTTATGGATAGGTAGGCAATATTATATACCATTGAAATTATATATATATATCCAGTGACTGGGTTCTATTCTTTTAATACAAAGGGCTAAAAATACAGCTCTAAATGTGGATGTGGTCTATGAAGTTATCTGCTAAATATTCTGCCAACATCCACCTATTAAAAATGGCAATTGTGACTTTAGTTATATTGTTTTGCTTTCATTTAAGTAACATGCTAGATTTAGCTCAATATTTGCTTTTTTTGCTAACATTGTTACTGTGCAGCATTGGGGTTATTGCATGGAATTTGACAATATGGAGTTCGCTTCATGGACTTTCTCATGGGCACTCACGTCACATTAAAAATAAAAATATATACAATTTAGAGGATGAATTTAAGCTTGGGGGTAACTTACAACAAACTAAAAAGAAACTGTACTTTCACCCAGGTTTGTATAAATTAACAGTTCAGGCGAACATTAAAAAAATTTGCAAAATATCTCGTCAAATAATTCTGATACTTTCTCTTATGAGAGACACTTCTTACCCTCCCCTTAACTTATGAATTTGAGATCCTGTTACACACCTGTCCTGGGTATTCCAGGCTTCGCTCCCTTAAGGTACCTTCACACTAAGCGACTTTACAACGATATCGCTAGCGATCCGTGACGTTTCAGTGTCCTGGATAGCGATATCGTTGTGTTTGACATGCAGCAGCGATCAGGATCCTGCTGTGAGATCGCTGGTCGTTACTGAAAGTCCAGAACTTTATTTCGTCGCTGGATCTCCCGCTGACATCGCTGAATCGGTGTGTGTGACACCGATCCAGCGATGTCTTCACTGGTAACCAGGGTAAACATCGGGTTACTAAGCGCAGGGTCGCGCTTAGTAACCCAATGTTTACCCTGGTTACCAGTGTAAATGTAAAAAAACCCCCACATACTCACATTCCGGTGCCCGGCGTCCGCTTCCCTGCACTCCTCCTGCATCCTGTGTAAGTGCCAGCCATAAAGCAGAGCGGTGACGTTACCGCTCTGCTCTCTGGGAGATGCCGGAGATGTTCGGCGCTGACACAGGATGCAGGAGGAGTGCAGGGAAGCGGACGCCGGGCACCGGAATGTGAGTATGTGTTTTTTTTTTTACATTTACACTGGTAACCAGGGTAAACATCGGGTTACTAAGCGCGGCCCTGCGCTTAGTAACCCGATGTTTACCCTGGTTACCCGGGGACTTCGGCATCGTTGGTCGCTGGAGAGCGGTCTGTGTGACAGCTCTCCAGTGACTACACAACGACTAAACAGCGACGCTGCAGCAATCGGCATCGTTGTCTGTATCGCTGCAGCGTCGCTTAGTGTGAAGGTACCTTAACTCTGGGCCCTCTGCCCTCTGTTGTTCTCCACATCAAGTTTTGCAGGTTGCAGAAGCATAGTGATCTTGATAGCATAGAATAGATTAAATAAATGTAAAATATAAACTTCAGCACTGTGTCTGATCAGAAACTGGCATTGGACTGCATAAGAATGAGTACACTAAATTGCAAAGGCGTGCACAATGTTGTAGATAATCATGAGGGGCTAATATAGAATATTGTGGTTCTGCTGAAAAGGAGTTCTCTGGGAATAAAAAAAAAAATAACTAAAGAAAATGCCATTATAACAAAAATCCTAAATACATTTAGTTAGTAAATCATGCAAGTTTTATCTGGCAATCACTGTAGAAATAAAATGGCCCCACCTTGCTATGCTGACAAAAAACTTTTAATAAGACAGGTGCATGTGAGCATGTGCAGTAGGAATCTCTACTACGGAGACTTGGACATAGCTTAACAGCACGTGGTGTATTTTATCTCCAGAGCAGCTTTTCAGCATTCAGAAATAGAGTATGGACAGCATTATCTGCAGCCTCTTTTCACTTCAGCACCCCTTAAATCTCTAGTATTAGATAAAAAGACATGAAGGACAGCAGTAGAAGCAGCCTTTTCTTTATCTTAGCACCCTTGGTATCACCTGCATTCAATCAGAAAGACAGGGTGGACAGCAGTGTAAGCGGCCTCTTCTTACCTCAGCATTCCTGGTATCTCCAGTATTAGATCAGGCAGAGATTGTGGACAGCAGTTTGGGAAGCCTCCTCTTAACTCAGCAACACTAGTGTCTCCAGTATTAGATCAGGTAGACATGGTGGACAGCAGTGTGAGCAGCCTCTTTTTACCACAGCACTCCTGGTAGTCAGGGTGGACAGCAGTGTGAGAAGCCTTTATTTACCTCAGCACTCCTGGTATCTCCAGTACTAGATCAGGTAGACATGGTGGACAGCATTGTGAGCAGCCTCTATTTACCTCAGCACTCCTGGTATTTCCAGTATTAGATCAAATAGACATGGTGGACAGCATTGTGAGCAGCCTCTGTTTACCTCACCATTCCTGGTAGTCAGGGTGGACAGCAGTGTGAGTAGCCTTTATTTACCTCAGCACTCCTGGAATTTCCAGTATTAGATCAGATAGACATGGTGGACAGCAGTGTGGGCAGCCTTTATTTACCTCAGCACTCCTGGAATTTCCAGTATTAGATCAGATAGAGAGGGTAGACAGCAGTGTGAGCAGCCTCTATTTACCTCAGCACTCCTGGTATTTCCAGTATTAGATCAAATAGACATGGTGCACAGCAGTGTGAGCGACCTCTATTTACCTCAGTACTCCTGGAATTTCCAGTAGTAGATCAGATAGAGAGGGTGGACAGCAGTGTGAGCAGCCTCTTTTTACCTCAGCACTCCTGGTATTTCCAGTATTAGATCAAATAGACATGGTGGACAGCATTGTGAGCAGCCTCTGTTTACCTCACCATTCCTGGTAGTCAGGGTGGACAGCAGTGTGAGTAGCCTTTATTTACCTCAGCACTCCTGGAATTTCCAGTATTAGATCAGATAGACATGGTGGACAGCAGTGTGAGCAGCCTCTATTTACCTCAGTAATCCTGGAATTTCCAGTAGTAGATCAGATAGAGAGGGTGGACAGCAGTGTGAGCAGCCTCTTTTTACCTCAGCACTCCTGGTATTTCCAGTATTAGATCAAATAGACATGGTGGACAGCATTGTGAGCAGCCTCTGTTTACCTCACCATTCCTGGTAGTCAGGGTGGACAGCAGTGTGAGTAGCCTTTATTTACCTCAGCACTCCTGGTATTTCCAGTATTAGATCAAATAGACATGGTGGACAGCAGTGTGAGCAGCCTCTATTTACCTCAGTAATCCTGGAATTTCCAGTAGTAGATCAGATAGAGAGGGTGGACAGCAGTGTGAGCAGTCTCTTCTTATCTCGGCACTACTGTTATCTCCAGTATGTGTTCAAAAAGTCAGAGTGGGTAAAAGTGTGAGCAGCTTGTTCTTATCTTAGCATCCATACTATTTCTAGTATTAGGTCAGAAATAATATAATGCAAAGAATAGAATTTCCTTTTTTCTTCATGAAAATATATGATAAAGCGGATGTTGTCATTGAAAACGACAACTTTTCCTGCCAGAAGTAAGCCATATGCCTATGTAAATTATGATGCCACATATCAGTAAATGATCAGTGCTGTAAATGCACGCTACAGATTCCCATAGACAATGGACATGCAGACGAACAGACAGAGGAACAAGGTATAAAAGCTGGTGTGATTGCTTCTATTAAGGTAAACAAATATAGATTAGGAAAATACTGTACTTCGTGTGATATCATTTTCCATCTATAGCTAATAACATCAATCACTTTACAGAAACACATGATAAAATAATATTAATTTCGCAAAATGTTATTTTTCAATTTCCAAAAAATATACTTCTCCATCATTTACAATGAATGTAACATTCATGTAATCTTTTCATTTTTCTAGACAGGTAAAAAATGTATAAATCTACTTTTGTAAACAAGAATACTTTGTAAAGAAAACCAAGAACAAAATCCAGCTTTACATTACAGTGAGAGGCGAAGGTAGGAAGTCATTAGATTAACCCTGCGAAACAGGGCAGTCTCAGCAAATATTCTTAAAAATAACTCCTCGACTAATTTATGACCTTATGGGAGCATAATCAATAGATGTGCGAGGAGAAGCAGCCAGACAGCTCTCTGTGCTAGCAGAAAGTTCCACGTCTTTGGTAATGTTTGCGTTCTGTCTGCTTACATGCAATACAGCAGACTGCTAGGGATCTCATACCCTTCTACTCTCACCAAGTTAGGAGACATACATTTTTGTTGTCAATTTCATTGTCTCGTCTGTTATACAGTACTGTATCTGATTTCCACACAAGCAGGATTTCCTTGGTTCACAGAGCTCATTCACTGTCGTTCTTGTCTCACAACTGGGAAAGTTTGACTACATGATAGAAAAATAAAGATAATACTAAAGAGCATCTATGTAAAGGTTTACCCTATACTCTAAGCTTATATTAAAATAGTGTGCTACTTTTAAAGAAAAAAAAAACATTAAAACACTAAAACATAGTAAATAAATATTAGACGTGAGCAAAGTTTAAATTCTCCAGCTTTGCAAATAAAAAAAAACTTGTAATGATTTGAATTGATACAAATCATAAATACTTCAATTGCCTTGAAAAGATATGTATAACATTTTGTGCTCCTCTAGGAATAAATCCAACTCATTTAACACTCTTTAAAAGGAATCTGTCACCAGATTTGTGCTACCCCATCTGATGGCAGCATGATGTAGGGGAAGAGACCCTGATTCCAGCCATTTAACATGTACTGGGCAACTTGATGTATTTTTGATAAAAAGAAATCACTCCTTTCTTTTATCTGCTGCAGATCATCAATTTCTCTGACTGCTGAGCTCTGTATAACCCTGACCACGTCACTGATCGACAGTTCTCAGTATGTGAAATATACATTTTAAATTCTGCTTATAAGAAAGTCAGTTATAAATTAGGGGATTCCCCCTCCCCAGTCATTGCCTTTAAACTCTATAAGGGTCTTCTCTCAGCAGATTTGTTGATGAAATTTCAATTTCCTTGATCGTAATTATGTCTTTAAAATTCAAATAGATTTTAGCAAAAAACCCTACTGATATAAATTGGAGATTCGCTGAAATGTCAAAATCATATTTGACATACCCTGTGTATGAGGCATTTACAGCTCATTGTGCTGTATGCACATTTTTTATATATAAAATAGCCTAGGAAGAGACACTTGAGACCAGAAAAGGGAACGGTTGTAAAACTAGTAAAAGTCCGTTTATTGTAGAGTTTGAGCTCGAGTCTGAGCTCATGTGCAACAGTGTTAAAATCTTGGAAAACCCATTTCATAATTAAGATTAAGACCCTGTAGGTTGAAACATGTAGGATTCATTCCTTGCACTCGGATTGCCCATATCTGTGCTTTTTAATATGATGATAAATAAACATCAAGTTTTAAGAACCATTTCTCTTGTGGTCACTGGAGACAATTTTTCTTGCACATTGGATTTCCATACCGCCAGGACCAGGGCGGCTCCACGCGCTGATGACCAGCCAAGGAACCTGGACATAACGGGGTGAGCTGAACATTTTTCTTTTTATATATTTCATAAAGGAATGTCTAGTGGCGCTGGCAAATAGTGCTAGGCTGTCCTTTGCTAATCAGAGTGCTACAATCAGAACGGCAACACTATGGCACTACTGATGTAAGCCGTCTCAAACTGCACAGCGTTCAATAAAGTCTGTTTCCGATTAATGTTCTCTCTTGAACCTCTGTTTGATGTGTCACTCTTCTATAGCTCATGCACTTGATTTAAATAACCTTCTGCTGCTCAAATTTTCTGCCTATTTACCACTGGGATTCAACTCTGCCTGCCTGACCTGTGCCTGCCTGGACCTCTGCCTGCCCGGACCTCTGCCTGCTCTGACCTCTGCCTGCCCGGACCTCTCCCTGCCCGGACCTCTGCCTGCCCTGACCTCTGCCTACCCAGACCTCTGCCTGCTCTGACTTCTGCCTGCCCGGACCTCTGCCTGCCCGGACCTCTGCCTGCTCTGACTTCTGCCTGCCCGGACCTCTGCCTGCCCTGACCTCTGCCTGCCCTGACCTCTGCCTACCCAGACCTCTGCCTGCCCTGATCTCTGCCTGCTCTGACCTCTGTCTGCCCGGACCTCTGCCTGCCCTGACCTCGGCCTGCCCTGACCTCTTCCTGCTCTGACCTCTGCCTGCCCGGACCTCTGCCTGCCTGAACCTCTGCCTGCTTTGTCCTCTACCTGCCCAACTCTGATTTTTGGTTGCTGCCTTGGTGTTTTAGAGTCAACATATCAGCTGTTGCTAATAAATTTTTCAGGGGTAGCCACCTCAAAATCAATAGCTTCATTGTAGAGGTGTAGAAAGCACAATCCTTTTAGACTCCAGATTAGAATTGCTTATCTCTACATGAAAGATTAGACATTTTCATTTAGCACTGTATAACCAGTGGCATGACATGGGGCAGCTACAGACTCAAAGGACCTGCTACTGTGTACCAACCGTCTAGAGCAGCAGGGTGATATCGTGAAGGCTGATTTCCAGCGTAATGGCAGCCAACTTGGTTGTTACTCAGCTTTCTGAGAAACATATGTCTAAAGGCAGGTACGGACGACCTTATGTTCCCCATCTCAGAAAAATGGTCCGATTATGCTAATCACACTCTGATCAGCGTTTGTCCAGACTCTGATCAGTGTTTGATCAGAGTATGATCCAATTTTCTCGGATATGGAGAATTAAAAAATAAAAAGTCTCTCATTCTTCTCCATTCAGTCCGTCTGTGAAAATCAGACGGCACTCGAATGTCATGTGCATGCTGCGTTTTTTCCTAGAAAAAAATGGACATATGCACTGCCTCACTGAATAACATTGCTCCGAGTGCAATCCGAGCGAGCCCTTATTGTTTAAAATCTGTCAGTCAGTATGTATTGCATTTCTATTTTTTTCCTCTTTAAAGATATACAGAAAGATTTACATAATTTCTCCTGTAATTAATTTTGTATCAGCCAAGAAAGCTCTTTGGGTATATTAAATATAAGCAGTCTAGGCAAGCCTGCTATAATTACTGGAGTTAACGTCTCATTTCAGGATTTTTATTAATGCATAAATCTCATATGCTATCTGTTAAATATAAATATTTATCCTGATTAATTTTATTAATTCTTAGGATTAGATTACACATTTTCCAATCCTGCTTAATACAACACAATAATGTAATTAAACGGCTAGAGACATTTTCTTCAACCTTCACCTTAGTAATTCTTTGTATGACTTTATTACACATTGTTTCATGAGAAAATAGCAAATTCCTTTCTGTGGAACCTGCTTAGAGGCATGAGAAGTAACCTTCACTTATATTTTTGTGACCTCTGGAATAAATTTAATTCATTACCACCAAAAAAAACGCTCATAATGCTCGTGTCATGTGAAAATTATAGTCCGCTATTATGTTAAGTCACATCACATCACGAGGGCAGCAATCAAACATTCAAAGTTAATGTGGAGTAGGTTGTGCTTTGCAATGGAAAAGTGAAATAACTTTTGCATGCTTGAGGAAAGTTGATATCAGATCACCAGTAATGCAGGGGAATATTATGTTAAAAATGAAGCAATGGTAATTGAAGCCCATTAAACATTTGAATTTACTTTTCAATCAAGTGTCCAGATGTTAAAACATTACATTACAGGTTGACGAACAGTTGTAACATCTAACTTTTGACTTCAGAATTTACAGCTGATAATTTCCCAATGTCGATCTGATGGTGAATCTGGTTTGGTTACAATTACTCTTGTAATCACCTATCATGTACATGCTGCCCGATCCGTAGGCTTTCAGTAAAAGAATAGGAGGAGGTGAGCAGGTTAATATACAGGTGTTTCTACTTTCCGTGGAAAAACGTTTAGTAGATCCTGTAATTTTTTATTTCAATTCTTACTCATTCTGGTCGTTGGTGTTCAATAGTGATTGTAGAATCTGCTAGGTTTTGGGGTGCCAGGTAATACTAATTAACAAGAACTACTGGATCTTTAAAAGGGGGTTTATTACAAACAAGGTACAGTATTTACAATGACATACATAAGGGAAGTCTAGCTAAGGGACAAAGGTAAATTACAGGGAAGAGGTAATAGGAGAGGGTAGAGGAAACTGGGATGTGGGAAGGAGAAGATACATAACTGATCCTTACATATATATTAAACCAATACACATCCACACCCACATACAAGCCATGACTCCACCCTTGCTTCCGGTATCTTCTGTGGCAAATGTCCAATCATCTTCTGGCAATGTGAACACTGTCATTGGCTGCAGTAATCATCACCTTCCTGCAGATGGCATCCTCGTACTTGGGAAGAAAGTTCTTGTGTAGGACAGGTTCAACTCAATTTGGGCTGGCTCCAACATGTCCATTCAAAGAACAATGGTTTATCACCCAAATACCACAGGCATTGTGTACCAATATACATATCCATAGGCCGAAGACAGGATGTCTATCTCAGGACCACTGGCTTATAATGGAAACGGGATTCAAGTACTTAGACACGGGTTTTCACTTTAGCAGTCCTTGTGGTTTATTATGGAGTCATAAGCCACAGAATTATGAACAAGCAAACAGTCTTTACATCAATTCTTCACATTATAGTATACGGCTATGAAACACGGTCACTAAACACGCCGAACCTCTGTGTCCAGTTATCGTGGGTGACCGCACGCCATACAGTTCATTAATCTCCATGGAGCACAACAGGCACCAACATACGATATTACAGTTGCAGTCTCTAATCATGCTGGACCTTACTCTGTCCAGTTGTCATGGGTGACTGCACGGTTCCCCATATGCTGGGTTACCACCTAGGAGCTCCTGCTCCACATGCTGACTCCTGTCAGTACTCTGTCTCACAGGGAAGCTGCCGAACTGGGATCACCGTCCCGGGCAATGCCTTGCTCACCAGGCCACCTGACAGTCCAGATCTTCAGACGGGCTGTAGCTTCCCCAAACGCAGTGCCATCACAGACTCTGCACACACGTCCTCTCTGTGCGCTATTCAGGACGTCCATCCCCATCTGGGACTGTCCAACACACAGGCCCCCAGGTCCAAGGCCTCCCCCATGTGCTCTCATGTGACCCACATGGTCACATTATATACTTGCAGCCACACCCCTAGGTGGGAGGCGTGTGTGGCTATTTCAACCTTTACAACTACAGATATGCCTCCATGCATATCCTGAGGAGCACATGCAGTGCCCCCTAGCTGTAACAGGGGTCACTGCATCACAGTAGCTAGTAAAAAGCTTTGAAAAATGCTTCAGGAAGAAAACTCTTCAAAACATCCTCAAAACTTCATCTGGAAACAAATCAAGAAAAAAGAGCATTGCCTAAATGGTATTGCGCTTGATTACTTTATCGTTTTTGAAAAAATACACAGGTGAATGTTTCCTTAGATTGACTTTAACCCTTTCCGGATTGAACTATTTTCTATTCTATTTTTTTCTTCCTTTCTTCCAAGAGCTATAACATTTTTGTTTTTCTGTTAACAAAGCCTTATTAGGGCTTGTTTTTTCGCAGGACAAGTTGTACTTTTGAATGACATTATTCATTTTATCAGTTGATGTACTAGAAAAACAGGTACTAAATTTCAAGTGCAGCAAAATTACTATTACATCATTGTTTTTTAGTCTTTCTTTTCACAGTGTTCATTATAGGGTATAAATGATCTGGCAACATGATTCTCCAGGTTGATATGATTGCAATAATTGTATTTATACCAAACATGCATAGTTTTTTTTATATAAATGGTGAAAAAATCAGAAATTCATAAAAAGAATGTCCTTGTGTTCATTGTGCTGCCATTTTCCTGAAACCCATAATGTTTTCAATTTTTGGTTGAGCTAGCTTGCTTTTTAGGCCCTGAGCTGCTGTTTTAATTGATACCATTTTGGAGTAGATGCAATGTTTTGATTGCTTATTATTGCAATTTTTGCTGCATTGCAGCACCCAAAAACATGATTAGATTTTGTTAAACTTTTTAATGTATTTTGTAGTCCCCAAAGGGGAATTAAACCTGGAATCCTGTGATCGTTTGTCCTATGCAGTGCTTGAAAAAAAGAATTCACACCCTGTAATATTTATCACATTTTTTCATGTTACACCCAAAAACAAAATATGTATTTTATTAGAATTGTTTGTTATATGCCAACACAAAGTAACTGTCACGCTGCAGCACTGCAGGTAAATTCCAAACCACTTGAAGGCAGCAAAGTGGAGAGAGGGCTGAAAACCTGCTCAGAGCAGACCAGCAGAACTGCAGCGAGGCTACCACCAGGTGGCAGCAGAAGAGTCAGACAAGCCGGGTCAATACCAGAGAGTAGCGTAGTACCACGAGAAATCCTAAACACAGAGTCAGAGGAGCGTCAAAAGGTCAGTAATGGTCCATAGCAGAAGTACCAGAGGGAAGAGACAGAATCAGGTCAGAGCAATAGCAGAGTTGAGTATCAGGGAATCCAAACACACAGGGAAACACAGAGCGGGAAACACGATCAAAGACAGCTAAACGCAGAAGGACAAATCAGGGTCTCACCAGAGCCAGCTACACATGCTGTAGGCAGAAAATATAACTGGCAATGCCTGCAGGATCAGAAAATTGTGATGTGAATTTATATTTAGCCCCCCCGTAGGTTGGTACCTCTAAATACAATTTTGAGAGACTAATTGCCTTCAGAATTCACATAATTAGTAACTTGATTCCACCTATGTGTAATTTATTCTCAGTATAACTACAGCTGAGATGTGAAGGCCTTAAATGTTTGGTTGGAAATAGTGTTGAGCATTCCGATGCTGCAAGTATCGGGTATCGGCCGATACTTGCTGTATCGGAATTCCGATACCGGGATTCCGATACTCTTGTGGTATCGGGTATCGGGTATCGCAACAACATTAATGTTAAAATGTGTAAAAGAGAGAATTAAAATAAAAAATATCGCTATACTCACCTCTCCGACGCAGCCGGGACTTCAGCGAGGGAACCGGCAGCGTTGTTTGTTTAAAATTCGCGCTATTACTTGGTTACGTGAATTCCCGGCTTGTGATTGGTCAGGTCGGCCACGTTGCCGGGACGCGGACCAATCACAGCAAGCCGTGACGAAATTACGTCACGGCTTGCTGTGATTGGTCCGCGTCCCGGCAATATGGCCGCCCTGACCAATCACAAGCCGTGACGTCACGGGAGGCTGGACACGCGCCCATTTTAAAATGAGCGCGTCCAGCCTCCCGGCTTGTGATTGGTTGACCGCGGCGCAACCAATCACAAGCCGTGACGTCACGGGAGGCTGGACACGCGCCCATTTTAAAATGAGCGCGTCCAGCCTCCCGGCTTGTGATTGGTTGACCGCGGCGCAACCAATCACAAGCCGTGACGTCACGGGAGGCTGGACACGCGCCCATTTTAAAATGAGCGCGTCCAGCCTCCCGGCTTGTGATTGGTTGACCGCGGCGCAACCAATCACAAGCCGTGACGTCACGGGAGGCTGGACACGCGCCCATTTTAAAATGAGCGCGTGTCCAGCCTCCCGTGACGTCACGGCTTGTGATTGGTCAGGGCGGCCATATTGCCGGGACGCGGACCAATCACAGCAAGCCGTGACGTAATTTCGTCACGGCTTGCTGTGATTGGTCCGCGTCCCGGCAACATGGCCGACCTGACCAATCACAAGCCGGGAATTCACGTAACCAAGTAATAGCGCGAATTTTAAACAAACAACGCTGCCGGTTCCCTCGCTGAAGTCCCGGCTGCATCGGAGAGGTGAGTATAGCGATATTTTTTATTTTAATTCTTTCTTTTACACATTTATATGGTTCCCAGGGCCTGAAGGAGAGTTTCCTCTCCTTCAGACCCTGGGAACCATCAGGAATACCGTCCGATACATGAGTCCCATTGACTTGTATTGGTATCGGGTATCGGTATCGGATTGGATCCGATATTTTGCCGGTATCGGCCGATACTTTCCGATACCGATACTTTCAAGTATCGGACGGTATCGCTCAACACTAGTTGGAAACATTAGGAATTAAACAGCATCATGAAAATTAAGGAACACACCAGACAGGTCAGGAATAAAATTCTAGAGAAGAGTATAGCAGGGTTAGGTTATAACAAATATAGCCAAAGCTCTAAACATCTCACGGAGCACTTTACAATCCATCATCCAAAGATGGCAGGAGTATGGCACAACTGTGACGTAGCTAACACATTGAAGAAGGTGCTCTGGTCAGATGAGAAAAAAGTAGAACTTTTTGGGCTCAATGTAAAACGCTAAGTGTGGTGGAAAATTAACACTGCACTTCACACTGAAAACACCATCCCCACTACCAAACATGTTGGTAGCAACATCATGCTGTGGGGATACTTTTCTTCAGCAGGGAAAGGGAAGCTGGTCATAGTTGATAGGGAGATGGATGGAGATAATTACAGGGCAATCCTGGAGGAAACCTGATAGAAGCTGCAAAAGACTTAATACTGGGAAATAGATTTGTAGCGCCCCCACAGCCGCAGGGCCGAGGGGTACCCGGTACCGGGCCTCTGAGTCTCTGCTCTGGGGTTGTCACGGTGGCTAGGCCCCGGTCCGTGACCCTGCCGTGGGGCGTACAGTGAATAATAGATATAGATGATGGTGGTGACGCTGTAGTGGTGCAGTGCAGTAAATAACGAGGACACCAGGTTGCAGTCTCTTTACCTCTTTACTGAAGATCTCTGGGTCCTCAGTCCGGAACACGGTTTACCAGGCTGCGCAAGTCCGACCGGTCCAATGGCACCTCCAGAGTTCTCTTCACAGGTGGAAATCGGTGCCTTCCTTCTAGCGCTATGTGTTGTGGTCCTTCCCTGCTGTGCTTACAGAAAGTCCCCCACAACTGTTGTGTCTGTTTCTTAAGTTCCCTCACAACTCGATTAGATGATGTTCTGCTAATCCTCCGTCCCTCCCTGGTGTTCTGGTTGGGACGGCACCCGTTTGACGGGTAGGCTCGGAGCTCTTCCGGGACCCTAGAGTCGCCCCTCTCCACAAGTTGCCCCCCAAGACTGCATAGGTGATATAAGTTAGACAGCCCGCCTTAGACTGACTGTCCTGCCGCTGTTTGGAGTATTGCTTGAAGCTGAATGTTATGATACTCCCTCGGCGTTCCGGCCACCGGTAGTGCGCCTCAGTAGGATGTTGCTTCGGTCTTACAGCACGACTCCTACTGGTATTTCTCCTTTGCGTGATCTCGTTTCTCACTCAGCACAATCTATCTCGCTTCTAATCCTTCCTTGGGCACCGCCGCTACCCGGAGCAGGCACGGTCCCGTTACGTTCGTTCAAGTTGCCAAGCCTCTGTCAGGATCCCACCCCTGACAGAGACCCTACTGTATCTTCCCCCACAACACCCTCTGCCACCAGGTGTTGCCTGGTTCCAACCCAGTCAGCTTTCTGATCTAACTTCCTGCCTGACCCCCAGTTTACCCACTATGGTGGGGAGTGGCCTAGTGAATAGAACCCTTAGCTCCCCCCGGAGGCCTGACTGTGAAATGTATTGGTGTCTGTGATACCTGATCCGATGAACTCCTTCAGTGCCATCAGACGCACCATAGCTCCCCATAGTGGCGGAGCCACAGTACTGCAACGACCAGGACTCTGGGGCGCTGCACTCCCCCCTGGTTACACACAGTACTCCGGGACTGAGAAGAAAACAACAATACAAGTTAGCAAAAAGACATACAATTTTGTTGAGTGCAATAACAATAAGCATATTTGAACAGAGCTTCCCTTTATGGGAGGTGAGGACACTTGAACGTTACAAACATGGTTAGATATCATAGCAACATGCTATAAATAACTCTTCTTACCCAACCGGGTATTCTACTAAGTGCAAAATTGTTGAACAATAATTTAACATTGCCTTTAAGGACATACACTCTGTATCCACTAAAGACCTTCTTATAATCACATTATAAGGCAATTTAACTTTTTCATTCCCCTTCTTTAAATCTGCAGGACCGCCTGTCCTAACGGCACCAGACCTACTGCCTCTCCTTTCTATGCAGGACCGCCCCGTTCAGCCCGGGCCTACTGCCTTTTCAACTACTATACACGGTATAGAACATAACATTACTTTCAGTTTAAGAGCACTGAGCCATCTCTACATGACTCCTATGAGGACTCAGGGTTTACCTTCTATCCTAACTATCTATCAACATTATCAAAAACATTTTCTATTGAACATTAAGCCTTCTCATTATCTTTCTCTCTATCATGCATGCTGGACATCACGTCTATCCCTACGGGCCCACTGCATCCTTCTTCTATCTTTTACTTTTTCTTTTCAGAGAACATCATCAGCATTTCTTCACAATTAACTAGTCAAATACATATAACTTACTCATGTAAACATTATCATCACTTTCTTTCGTCAAAACATTATTGCTACCTGTCTTAAAGCAATATCATCGTTTAAGTGCGACAAATGAACATCCCCTTTAAGAGAGGACCAAGTCTCTATGAGGTAGCGTGTCTTCTAAAGCTACCAGTCCATACTCAGCAAAGGTTCCAGTGTGGTATCTTCACAAAGAGTCCTTCTTTAAGTAAAACCAGTAGGGAGCACCTTTAATAAGGTGCAAACTATATACAAAAAGTTTGCACCTTATAACTATATACAAAAAGTTTGCATCATGCACTGTTCATGATTTCAGCAGTTCTTTTCAACTATAAACTTGTGCAAAAATTTCAGAAAAAAACAAACAAAAAAAAACAAAACAATAGGGATCCCGGGTCAACAGGAGGATCCCTTTAAGAGTTAACCCTGGACGGGTTTAGCAGCAAAACAGGAAACCAACAAACAGTCAGAGAACTATTTACATATTTAAAGCGGTCATGCTTACTCGTTCTTCGGGGAGGAAGGTGGTTTCCTCCCGGGCCTCACCAGACCAACGGGTCGTCCTGCTGGTTCAAGGATCGGGTCCCGCCCCAACAACGACAGGATCCCTCGCCGGGATGTTCTTTTCACCGAGGATCCGGCACGCCCCCAAGGCACATGGTGGGTCCGGGTCCCCCGCTGCTCCGCAAGGTCAGGTTCCGTTGTCTTTTCAGCGGGAGGTTCATCTTCGGGGGTTGCAGCGGCGGCCTGGAGCGCGACGCACCGCTGGACACCCCGCGCCATCCAGCCAGCTTCGCCTGTTGCTCTCCTCCACCTGGTATAAGTTACGGTATCACCTGGCTCCAGGTCACGAGCGAACCTTCCACCGCAATGTTCCACCTCCTCTCGGTCCACGTGGACTTGTAGCGGCTCCCCGATCTCCTGTATAACCCCTCTTCCATATCGGGGGTTAAAGGAGACCACTACACCCCAGTGGGACGATGGGATCTCTGCAACGCTGGTCAGATCAATCTGAACTGCAGGCTGGGGCCGGCTCCGCCACGCCGTCATCAGGTGCCGCAGGTGTTCGGCCTCCGGCAAGATCCTCATGCCCTGTGCTTGCAGCGTACCTTCAGCCGCGGCCGGGTTGGGAGGAGTCGGGGACACTGGAGACAGACGGATCTCCGTGGGCTGACCCAGCCGAGCGAGCACGCAGGCGTCAGCCTCCAAGCGGCGTGCTATTTGTCGGGCCTCGGCTGCGGCCACACACTCCTCAGACGGTGGCAAGGGGGGTCGGCCCATCGGTGGCCCCGTGAGGGTCAATCCTCGCAACGTTGGCGCGTCTGGGGCTATGTCGAGTGGCGCAGCCTCAGGCTGGATCGGGTCAGTCCCATGCGGTGTTCTCGGTGTCGCCATCTTTTCTCCTTCTCCAATGTCCTCTTCCCGCGGTCTCTTTCGTGGGCGGCCCCGTCTCCGTGGTCTCCACCCTCCAAACAGGATCAGGAGGCGGACCTCGGCTGTTGACGAACACGTCCGCAGGACACAGAAATATTTAGACTGGGCGGCCATTGTTGTTCGCGCTCTCCAGCTTGCCTACGCCTACTCCATGCCCCTCCTCTTCTCCTGCGCTCTCCTCAGCGCTGCAATGGCGGCGGATTTTTGGCGGTAAATGGCGCAGCACACAGTCTCTCAATAAAGTACAGTAAATCACAGTTCCAAGGCACACATGACCTGATTCTTCAGGCTTAAGTAGATCCTGTTCGTGACGCCAAGTTGTAGTGCCCCCACAGCCGCAGGACCGAGGGGTACCCGGTACCGGGCCTCTGAGTCTCTGCTCTGGGGTTGTCACGGTGGCTAGGCCCCGGTCCGTGACCCTGCCGTGGGGCGTACAGTGAATAATAGATATAGATGATGGTGGTGATGCTGTAGTGGTGCAGTGCAGTAAATAACGAGGACACCAGGTTGCAGTCTCTTTACCTCTTTACTGAAGATCTCTGGGTCCTCAGTCCGGAACACGGTTTACCAGGCTGCGCAAGTCCGACCGGTCCAATGGCACCTCCAGAGTTCTCTTCACAGGTGGAAATCGGTGCCTTCCTTCTAGCGCTATGTGTTGTGGTCCTTCCCTGCTGTGCTTACAGAAAGTCCCCCACAACTGTTGTGTCTGTTTCTTAAGTTCCCTCACAACTCGATTAGATGATGTTCTGCAAATCCTCCGTCCTTCCCTGGTGTTCTGGTTGGGACGGCACCCGTTTGACGGGTAGGCTCGGAGCTCTTCCGGGACCCTAGAGTCGCCCCTCTCCACAAGTTGCCCCCCAAGACTGCATAGGTGATATAAGTTAGACAGCCCGCCTTAGACTGACTGTCCTGCCGTTGTTTGGAGTATTGCTTGAAGCTGAATGTTATGATACTCCCTCGGCGTTCCGGCCACCGGTAGTGCACCTCAGTAGGATGTTGCTTCGGTCTTACAGCACGACTCCTACTGTTATTTCTCCTTTGCGTGATCTCATTTCTCACTCAGCACAATCTATCTCGCTTCTAATCCTTCCTTGGGCACCGCCGCTACCCGGAGCAGGCACGGTCCCGTTACGTTCGTTCAAGTTGCCAAGCCTCTGTCATGATCCCACCCCTGACAGAGACCCTACTGTTTCTTCCCCCACAACACCCTCTGCCACCAGGTGTTGCCTGGTTCCAACCCAGTCAGCTTTCTGATCTAACTTCCTGCCTGACCCCCAGTTTACCCACTATGGTGGGGAGTGGCCTAGTGAATAGAACCCTTAGCTCCCCCCGGAGGCCCGACTGTGAAATGTATTGGTGTCTGTGATACCTGATCCGATGAACTCCTTCAGTGCCATCAGACGCACCATAGCTCCCCATAGTGGCGGAGCCACAGTACTGCAATGACCAGGACTCTGGGGCGCTGCAGATTCACCTGCCAGCAGGACAACAACCCTAAACATACTACCAGAGCTACAATGGAATGGTTTGCTTCAAAGCATACTCATGTGTGTGAATGGTTTACTCAAAATCTACACCTAAATCCCATTGAGAATCTGTGGCATGACATGAAAATCGCTGTTCACGGACACTTCATGCAATCTCACTAAACTAGAGCTAGTTTGCCAAGAAGAATGAGCAAAAATGTCAGCCTCTAGATGGACAAAGCTGGAGACATACACTAAACGACTTCCAGCAGTAAAAAGGTGGTCATATAAAGTATTGGCTCAGGGTGGATGAATACAAATGCAAGTCAAAAGATAGATTATGATTATAGATTTATGTTTTTTAAATATTTAGAATACCATGCTTCATTTCCGTTACACTTCATAGATACTTGCTAGTGATGAGCAAATATACTCGTTACTCGAAATTTCTCGAGCATGCTCAGGGGTCCTCCTTTTAGCCAGCATAAGTACATGTGGGGATTCCCTAGCAACCAGGCAACCCCCACATGTACTTATGCTGGCTAACAGATGTAAATCATTCAGCTGCGGCAAGAAAAACTAAGTATCCGAGCACAAAAAATACTCGGAGGACCCCCGAGCATGCTCGAGAAATCTCGAGTAATGAGTATATTCGCTCATCACTAATACTTGCTACTTTCTATTGATATATTACATAAAATCCCAATATAGTATAGTTAAGTTTATGGATGATACCTGAAAAAAATGTGGAAAGGTTCACGGGGCATCGACACAGCCAGCATCAAAAACAGGGAGACAACATATGACATACCAATTCATCATATGTCAGTAAAGGGTTAATAGAACTGAAAAAATTGTATGCAATTTTAATACTTAAAGAAGCACTCATTTAACAAAACTTTTACTCCATAAACATTTCTAAATACGTACATAGTGTAGTGTAGTTATATTAAAACACTCACCGAGCACCATCTAACGGTTTTGTTGGGTGTGCTTTTTAATGTAGTTCTCAAATATAGAATACATGTGATCGCCCGTTCATTAGTAACTAGAAATGTTCTCATAATGTCACCAAATCTCTCTAGTAGTACATTGTGCATGTGATAGTCACACTTTCTCTTTACTTGCGGCATGTTCTGACTCAAGTCATTTCAACTGGTAATGTAACTTGGGTTCATTGAACCATGAGTAAAAATTGCTAATGTACACACAAGCGGTTATGTTGAATATTCTGGATGAAAGGAGAACAAACGGTAAAGACTTGTTTCGGATGTAGTTTTTAATGCATTTTTTTCTGCAGGAAAAATGCTGACTGTGACCACAAATTATTTGTTATTTTGTGTGTTTTTGGGTAAAGTTTATGATGTGTCTTTTTTTGCTGATAACCCAATTTAAAATTACAGGGGAAAACTTCAAAATAAATGTTAGTAGAATTGATATCCTAAAATAATTAACAAGTGCACTTCAGTTAAAAAAAAGGAAGGAAACATAATAAAATAAAATAAAATAAAATAAACGACTTGCAGTGCATTTGTTCAGCTTTTAAACGAGTTTCGCCGGTTTAGTAATTGAAAGCCAACGAACAGTTACAGTAAATTATGTGACGTCCATTCTTCTGGTGTTGTCCGCTCAGAAGATGCTCTGTACTTTACAATGCAAGTCAATAGTAAAAGAAAACAAAAATGTAGAGAAGATGCCCAGGTGTCTTTTGGAACATTGTGCAATAGTTTCCACTTCTAGAAACAAGCATGGCTTATTAATGGTTGATTAAAATTTCACACCCCTCAACAAGTGTGTTACCACCTCATGCAGAAAGGGATGGTTTTAAATAAATCATTACCTATCTGGACCAGTTGAAAACAAATCAATGGAGTGAGGACCTACGTGGCAGCTAGAACTTCATACTAGACAATGGACATAATTGTTCGGGCACTCACAGCAGAGGCAAGTGTCATTGTCGTATACATATAGGGATGTGGCTCATATGTGGAAGATTAGTAAATCAGATATTTATTTTTATTTCCCCGTCCACATATGCATTCTTTGCCATGTGGCATTCTACACATTTTTTGGGGGGTGGTAGTGTGGTTTGCTTTTAAATTGATATGGTCTGAATGCGTTCCTTTTACAGTTTCTGATGAGTTTGTCTTCAACCTGTAATGCTATGGGATTTTCATATTTTGCCACACAATGCAGAGACGTGCGATTTTCCATGTATTGCTTGTAATACAGAATGACTGTGGTTGTCACTGTACATTTTGCCAATTTGCAATAGCACTGTTCTGTCTGGTTAGTATCTATTAGAGATGAGCAAATTGATCGACAGAGGATTAAGTTTGAATCCAATTTCCTGAAATTTTCCATTTCCAGTCACTTGGCAAGGATCTTTCTCCTGTAGAATGTAAGCCTTTATGTTCAGCTTGGTCCTCTCTCTGCATGTAAGCTCTTATGGTCAGTGTGGTCCTTGCGTTCATTCTCAGCAAGGTCCTCTCTCTCTTTATTTCTCCTGTGGAGTGTAAGCTCTTATGGTTAGTAGAGTCCTTACTTTCCATCTCACCGGGGTCCTCTCTATTTCTCATGTAGAGTGTAAGCTCTTATGGTCAGCAGGGTCCCCTATCTCTCTCCTGTTGCGTGTAAGTGGAGCGGCCCCCAGACGCAGGACGGCGGGGTACTCGGTACCGGGTCTATCGGTTCTGAGGATGTCACGGTGGCCCGACCCGGTCCATGGTCCTGCTATGGGGCGCCCAATAAAAAGGTGTAGGTGGTGGTGTAGGTCGCAGTAAATGACGAGGACACAGGGTTGCAGTCTCTTTACCTCTTTACTGAAGGCTTCGGCATCCGCAATCCAGAGCACTGTTAACAGGGCTGGCTGAGACCGGCCGGTCCGAAGGCACATCCAGAGTTCCCTTTGCAGGTGGAAATCAGTGCCTACCTACTAGCGCCTGGGTGTTGTAGTACTTCCCTAATGAGCACCACGGGATAGTCCTCACAACTGTCGTGTATGTTTCTGTTCTTTCTCTCCGTCCCCCAGATGATATGGATAGGACGCACCCGTATGACGGGGTAGGCCTGGAGTTATTTTATAGGGACCCTAGAGACGCCCCTCTCCCACAATTGCCTCCGTTGTCTTCATTAGGTGATTTAGGTGAGGCAGTCAACCTAAAATTAACTGCCCTGCCGTTGGTTTGAAGTAATGCGTAGAGCCCAATACTTCCTCGGCGTTCCGGCCACCGGCTACGCGCCTCAGTAGGATGTTGCCGATCTCGTGGCACGACTCCTACTGGTTCTATTGCCTTTGTGCTGTGATCTCGTTTCTCACTTCTCCACAATATACTTTGCTTCGTGTCCTTTCTTAGGATGCCGCCGCAATGAAGTGCAGGCGCGGCTCCGTAAGGATCTGTCCTTTTCGCTAGGCCTCTGCCAGGATCCCACCCCTGACAGGGACCCCCCTGGATCTTCCCAAGCAATGCTCTTCTCTCACTAGATGTTACCTGGGCAAAACGCAGTCAGCTTCTCCCTAACTTCCTATCCAACCCCCAGTTTTACCAAAGTGTGAGGAGTGGCCTAATACATAGAACCCTTTGCTCCCCCTGGTGGCCAGAGTGTGAAGTGTAATGTGTGACTGTGATACCTGGTCAGGTGAACTCCTTTAGTGCCATCAGAAGTACTATCACTCCCCTTAGTGGTGGAGCGTCAGTACTGCAATGACCAGGACTCTGGGGCGCTGCACTAGCTCTTCTGGTAAGTGGAGTCCTTGATTTCATTCTCAGCAAGGTCCTCTCTCTCTTTATTTCTCCTGTTGCTTGTAAGCTCTTATGGTCAGTGGGGTCCTTGATTTCATTCTCAGCAAGTCCTCTCTATTTATTTCTCCTTAGGAGTGTAAGCTCTTATGGTCAGCAGGGTCCTTAGGCTACTTTCACACATCAGGTTTTCACCATCAGGCACAATCCGTCGAATGTTGAAAAAAACGGATCCGTCGCAGATTGTGAAAAACTGATGCGATGGATCCGGATCCGACTAGCATATCCAGATAATTGGATTAAAAAGAATTGGAGCATGCTCAGTTTAAAAAAAATGGAATCCGCAGCCTGAGTCTGTCATTTTTCGGATCCGGCACCTTCCGGCTCCCATAGGCTTCTATTCTAGCAAAAGAATGGAAGCCTGAGACAAAAAAACGGAGACAAAAACCGCTACTGTTAGGGGTCGAGTTCCCACCTCTGCACAGGGGGAATCTTGAGCCATCTCCGCTGCGGTCTCCCATTTTTCTCCTGCCACAGTGGATCCTGCTCAGCGGAGGCGTTGGTCCTGGCGTCTCGCTCAGTCTGACACTGTGCAAAGAGGTACTGCTGCCTTTCCAGCTTCTGCCATTGTAGCTAGTACTGGTCAGAGGTGAGCAGACGTCTTTGGGAATAAATCCTACTTTTCCCCTTCTGAGCATGCCCAGGGTAAGATCTCTCATTGGAGATCAAGGGTCACATGCTCAGGTACTGCAGCAACTCCCATTGGTCCTCTAGGAAGGTCCTGAAGTTGCTCAAGTTCTGTGTCAGCCTCCCATTGGTCCTTCTGGGAAGGTCCTGTAGTTGCTGCAGCTATAAAAGATTCACATGACCGCACGGCCGTGCGCTAGTATCAATCTATGTTATGTGCTTTGCGCCAGTGTGGTCTTGTGTGTATGTATTTAGGGCCCCAGCTGAAATAAGCCCCTAGAATACTGGCACCTCTGGTGAGGAGTTTTGTGTGTATGTATTCAGGGTCTCGGCTGAAATAAGCCCTAGAATACCGGCACCTCCAGTGAGGAGTTTGTGTGTGTGCAAGACCACTGACTGCTATCAGCTCAGCAGTTAGCTGTGTACTCCTGTGAGTCTAACAGGGCACAGTGCTTTCTTTTGTCGGTGACTCTGTGAAGTAACAGAGTTCACTTATACCATCATATAGTGCCATTTGCTAGCAGCAGGTTCCACCTGCACGGTGGACCCCGGGCTGCGAATGCACCAATAACTTCATCTATTTACTCGGTGCGTTCCGCTAGCCCTAACAGCTACTGTGTAAGTTTTTACCAGACGCCGGAAACAACATTTTTGCTGGATCCGGCAAAAAACGGACGAAATGTAAGGTCATCTGGCACAATCCAGCACTAATACAAGTCGGCGAAAGACGGATGTGTGAAAGTAGCCTTAATATCCATTTCAACGTGTCCTCTCTTTATTTCTCATGTAGAGTGTAAGCTCTTTTGGTCAGCAGGGTCCTCTTTCTCTTTGTTGCCTGTAAAGTGTAATATCTTATGCCCAGCAGCATTCTTTTGCTCTCCTGTTCCCACGTGTATTTTCTGAGCAATTGCAAACTTTCCAGAATTGAAATTTGTTAAAACTTATTCGCCGCAAATCAAACTTTGGGGAAAATTTAGCTAAGTCAGCAATTTCGAATTTCAAAATGTCTGCTTATATCTAGTATCTTTTTTGTCTGTTGCTTTTTAGCAAAAGTATATTTTTTTGTGCAGAGCCACCTTTTTGTCTGTACACTCTATTTGCAGAAGTCTCGTAACACATTACCTTTCTTTTTTTTTAAATCAAAGCTTTTTTCAAATGTATGTATTAGGTCCCTTATTTTCTTGTTCGTTCAGGTCCATTCCAGCCCTCATCATTATGATAAAAGATCTTCTGGGTACAGTGACCGGACTGTGGCCAGCAAGGTTTTTTTCAAGAAATGGGCTGGGTAAAGCAAAGCCTAGGAAGGGGTTCTTGGCATGTCTTTGTTAACCTGTTTATAAAATTGTTTGGGAATGTTTGCTGTGAAGTTGTTCACAAATAACATTTCTAATATGACAACTGCCTTTCTAAATCCCTTTGCTTTATGTGAAAAATCCAAACAAGCATTCAGTATAGGAAATGCTACACGTTTCTTTTCAACAAAATTTTATTTTCTTTGGCTTTAGACATATGTGATTTTTCCATTAAATTTTTGTTTTGGTTAAATGTTTAGACAACAGATTTGATGGTAATAAGTTGTTAATTTCCTAACATTTCATACAGACTTGGACATCAAAACATGGTGGGAGTAAGTACAGAACTACTTCTAACAGAAGATGTGGCCTTACCACAGAAGTAGCTCAGCAAATTCATTGCATAGCCACTAGTGATGAGCGAGTATACTCGTTACTTGGGTTTTTCTGAGCATGCTCGGGTGGTCTCTGAGTATTTCGGCGTGCTCGGAGATTTAGTTTTCGGCGCTAGGGTTGAGCGAAACGGATCGGTCATTTTCAGAAATCGCCGACTTTTAGGCAAAGTCAGGTTTCATGAAACCCGAACCGATCCTAGTGTGGGATTGGCCATGCGGTACACGATCAGAGCGCCAAAGTTGCGTTTCGTATGACGCTGTTACCGCCGTTTTTCATCCAATGAAGGAGGACGCAGAGTGTGGGCAGCGTGATGACATAGGTCTCTGTCCCCACCATCTTAGACAAGGGCATGGCAGTGATTGGCTTGCTGTCTGCGGCGTCACAGGGGCTATAAAGGGGCGTGCACGCCGACCGCCATCTTACTTCTGCCGATCTGAGCATAGGGAGAGTTTTCTGCAGTTAGTCAGAAGCAGGGACAGAGTTAGGGAGGAAATATAAACCCCCAAACCGCTTGTGCTGGAGCGATTTTCACTGTCCCACACCACCTTTTTGTGCAGGGACAGTGGAGGTCGTATTTTAGTGCAGCAGCTGCATAGCTGTGTGCACGGTGCTGTGCAAACCAACCGCTTTTTTCAAAGCAAAAATCCTGTTTCTCCTTTCTGCACAGTTACCTGTCTTGTTTATTTGTCCACACTTTTTTGTTCTGAAGTCCTTTTTATTGCTGCTATACTTGTCCTGAGATCATTGTAGGGACTAGGGAGCATGTCATTGCAGTAATTTTTTTTTTTAATAATAATTACAGCCACTTTATACCACGTTCATAGTGTTGTGTTATACCACTGTGCCAGAGTTGTGGTTCAGTTTCTCCCCCCAAAAGTGAGATAGTAATTCTCACACAGATTATATTCTGCTGTACTGCTAGTGTGTCGTATATCAGGCAGCCACTTTCTGCCAGGTTCATAGTGTTGTGTTATACCACTGGGCCAGAGCTGTGGTTCAGTGTCTCCCCCCAAAAGTGAGATAGTATTTCTCACACAGTTTATATTCTGCAGTACTGCTAGTGTGTCATATATCAGGCAGCCACTTTCTGCCACGTTCATAGTGTTGTGTTATACCACAGGGCCAGAGTTAGGGTTCAGTGTCTCCCCCCAAAAAATGGAGATTCAAATTCTCACACAGTGTATATTCAGCTGTAATGCTAGTGCGTCGTATATCAGGCAGCCACTTTCTGCCACGTTCATAGTGTTGTGTTATACCACAGGGCCAGAGTTAGGGTTCAGTGTCTCCCCCCAAAAAATGGAGATTCAAATTCTCACACAGTGTATATTCAGCTGTACTGCTAGTGCGTTGTATATCAGGCAGCCATTTTCTGTCACATTCATAGTGTTGTGTTATACCACAGGGCCAGAGTTAGGGTTCAGTGTCTCCCCCCAAAAAATGGAGATTCAAATTCTCACACAGTGTATATTCAGCTGTACTGCTAGTGCGTCGTATATCAGGCAGCCACTTTCTGCCACGTTCATAGTGTTGTGTTATACCACAGGGCCAGAGTTAGGGTTCAGTGTCTCCCCCCAAAAAATGGAGATTCAAATTCTCACACAGTGTATATTCAGCTGTACTGCTAGTGCGTTGTATATCAGGCAGCCATTTTCTGTCACATTCATAGTGTTGTGTTATACCACAGGGCCAGAGTTAGGGTTCAGTGTCTCCCCCCAAAAAATGGAGATTCAAATTCTCACACAGTGTATATTCAGCTGTACTGCTAGTGCGTCGTATATCAGGCAGCCACTTTCTGCCACGTTCATAGTGTTGTGTTATACCACAGGGCCAGAGTTAGGGTTCAGTGTCTCCCCCCAAAAAATGGAGATTCAAATTCACACACAGTGTATATGCAGCTGTACTGCTAGTGCGTCGTATATCAGGCAGCCACTTTCTGCCACGTTCATAGTGTTGTGTTATACCACAGGGCCAGATTTAGGGTTCAGTGTCTCCCCCCAAAAAATGGAGATTCAAATTCTCACACAGTGTATATTCAGCTGTACTGCTAGTGCGTCGTATATCAGGCAGCCACTTTCTGCCACATTCATAGTGTAGTGTTATACCACTGGGCCAGAGTTGTGGTTCAGTGTCTCCCCCCAAAAGTGAGATAGTATTTCTCACACAGTTTATATTCTGCTGTACTGCTAGTGTGTCGTATATCAGGCAGCCACTTTCTGCCACGTTCATAGTGTTGTGTTATACCACTGGGCCAGAGTTGTGGTTCAGTTTCTCCCCCCAAAAGTGAGATAGTAATTCTCACACAGTTTATATTCTGCTGTACTACTAGTGTGTCGTATATCAGGCAGCCACTTTCTGCCACGTTCATAGTGTTGTGTTATACCACTGGGCCAGAGTTGTGGTTCAGTGTCTCCCCCCAAAAGTGAGATAGTATTTCTCACACAGTTTATATTCTGCAGTACTGCTAGTGTGTCATATATCAGGCAGCCACTTTCTGCCACATTCATAGTGTTGTGTTATACCACTGGGCCAGAGTTGTGGTTCAGTGTCTCCCCCCAAAAGTGAGATAGTATTTCTCACACAGTTTATATTCTGCAGTACTGCTAGTGTGTCATATATCAGGCAGCCACTTTCTGCCACGTTCATAGTGTTGTGTTATACCACTGGGCCAGAGTTGTGGTTCAGTGTCTCCCCCCAAAAAATGAGGAAGTCTGGTGGAAGAGGCCATTGGCGGGGGTTGCCAGCTAGTACTGATGGTGGTGGTGGTGCTGCATCTGGTGGTAGTGGCAAAAGCACAGTAGCACCTAAGGCTGGAGGTGTTGAGCCTGCGTCATCGTCTGGCTACACAAAGCATCGAAGGCTCCCTTACCTGGGAGTAGGAAAACAGCTTTTAAAGCCGGAGCAGCAGGAAAAAGTTTTGTCTTTCCTTGCTGACTCAGCCTCTAGCTCTTTCGCCTCCTCTTCCCAAAGTTCAAAATCTAAGAGCAGCCAGTCGTCAGTGGTTGCTTCCGGTCCGGAAAAAGATGTTTCCTTGTGTCCTTCTCCCAAACCAAAAGTGAAGGATGCGTCAGGCGACACTACAGGTTACTCCATGGAGCTCTTTACCCATACCGTGCCAGGGTAAGAAAGGGAAATTGTACACTGCCCATTACAAGAAGAATCGGACATGGAGTGCACTGATGCACAGCCACAGCTAGATTATGATGCTGTTCCATTGACTCAGATCACTACATTGACCTCGCAGTTTCCTGAGCCAGAATCTGACCCTGATGAGACTATGGTGCCCTGTCCCGAATGCTACAGCACCGGCTTACACGGTGACACTGAGGAAGGTGCACATGACATTGTGGAGGAGGAGGTGATAGATGACCCAGTTCTTGACCCAGATTGGCAGCCATTGGGGGAAGAGGGTGCCGCTGGCACTAGCTCACAAGCGGAGGAGGGTTATCCGCATCAACACCAATCTACATCGCAACAGCTGTCATCAGCCAGGCCCGTATTAGGCCCAAAACGTGTGACAAAAACAGTTTTAGGACAGCGTGGCCAACCGCTGAAAGTTGCACAGCGTGCAATGCCTAAAAGGAATTCCATACTAGGAAGAGTGCAGTGTGGCATTTTTTGGACCAAGATCCCAATGATCAGTCTAAAGTGATCTGTAAGAAATGCTCAAAGACCTTTAGCAGAGGGAAGATTCTTAAAAATTTAAATACAACGTGCATGCGTAGACATTTAACCAGCATGCACTTGCAAGCCTGGACTAATTACCAAACGTCCTGTACCGTTGGTGCACCTGGTCAGAATGAAGGTAGTCAGCAACACTACATTGCTTCCCTCACTGTAAGCCCACCGGTTCGGACACCACCAGCAGCACATGTGGAGGGATCGTCGCAAGGCCAAAGCAGGCATTGAATCAGAGGGTTATTGGTAGGAAGCACTGTATGTAGGCCAACATCACCAACTGTCTCTCAATCCGCCATGTCCACCACCACCACCACCGCTAGTTCCACCATATGCAGGTCTCCTGTCCAGCTCACCCTAGAAGAGACTCTCGTGAGGAAAAGAAAGTACTCATCCTCTCATCCGCGTACACAGGGTTTGAACGCCCACATTACCAGAATAATCTCGTTAGAGATGATGCCCTACCGGTTGGTCGAAAGCAAAGCTTTCAAAGACCTGATGGCCTATGCAGTACCACGCTATGACCTACCCAGTCGCCACTTCTTTGCGAGAAAAGCCATTCCAGCCCTCCACCAGCATGTCAAAAACCGCATTGTCCATGCACGGAGGCAGTCTGTCAGTGGAAAGGTGCACCTCACCACAGATGCATGGACCAGTAGGCATGGCCAGGGACGTTATGTGTCCATCACGGCGCACTGGGTTAATGTGGTGGATGCAGGGTCCACAGGGGACAGCCATAGTGGGACAGTTCTGCCTAGCCCACGGTCTAGGAAACAGTTGGCAATAGGCGTTCGACACCCCTCCTCCTCCTCCAGAAGTGACAGCTCGTCCACAGAGCGCAGTCGCCTGGCAACTCCATCTGCAGCTGCCAGTGTTGCACACGAGGTGTCTCATTATGGAACAGATAGTGGTAAGCGTCAGCAGGCTGTGTTGGAAATGAAGTGTTTGGGCGACAACAGACACACCGCGGAAGTACTGGCCGAGTTCTTGCAGCAAGAAAGTGAGTCATGGCTGGGCAGTATACATCTTGAGGCAGGCAAGGTAGTCAGTGATAACGGAAGGAATTTTCTGGCTGCCATAGCCCTTTCACAACTTAAACACATACCTTGCATGGCTCACACTTTGAACCTGGTGGTGCAGTGCTTCCAGAAAAATTATCCGGAGTTACTAGCCCTGCTCCTGAAGGTGCGAAAACTTTGTTTGCACATCCACCGGTCGCCCGTACACTCCAGCCGTATGCTGATCCATCAGTGATCGCTAAATCTTCCACAGCAACGCCTAATTATAGATGTTGCAACAAGGTGGAACTCCACACTGCACATGGTTCAGAGGCTGTGTGAACAGAGGCGTGCTGTCATTTATTTGTGGGAGGATACGCATACACGGGCAGGCAGTTGGATGGCAGACATGGAGATGTCTGGTGTGCAGTGGTCGACGCTACAAGACCTCTGTCAAGTCCTTCAGTGTTTTGAGGAATGCACACGGCTGGTAAGTGCAGACGACGCCATCATAAGCATGAGCATCCCACTTATGCGTCTGCTGATGCAAAGTTTGACGCACATTAAGGAGCAGGCGTCTGCAGCCGAGGAGGAGGGAAGCCTTGATGACAGTCAGCCATTGTCTGGTCAGGGAACTGTCCAGGACAAGGTGGCGGATGAAGAGGATGAGGAGGAGGATGATGGGGATGAATATGTATGGGAGGAGGGAGCTTCTCAGGGGGCAATAGAAACTGGTGCCGTTGCAAGGTCTGGTACAGGTTTCTTGCGGGACACTTGTGATGTAGATTTGCAAGAAAGTGCTCCTCAACCCAGCAGAAGCAGTGAATTGACACCTGGAACATTGGCCCACATGGCTGAGTATGCCTTGCGTATCCTAAAAAGGGACCCCCGCATTGTCAAAATGATGACCGATGACGATTACTGGTTGGCCTGCCTACTGGATCCACGCTACAAAGGGAAATTGCAAAATATCATGCCACATGAGAACCTAGAGCAAATATTGGCTACCAAACAAGCAACTCTTGTAGACCGTTTGGTTCTGGCACTCCCAGCACACAGCGGCGGTGATGGTCCTCACACAAGCCGTAGGGGGCAACATGGCAGAGGTGCTAGCGGTGCAGAAATCCAAAGTGGCGTTGGACAGAGGGGTTTTATGACAAGGTTGTGGAGTGATTTTTCAATGACCGCTGACACGACAGGGATAGCTGCATCGATTCAAAGTGACAGGAGACAGCATTTGTCCAGTATGGTTACAAACTACTTTTCCTCCCTTATCGATGTTCTCCCTCACAGGTCATTCCCCTTTGATTACTGGTCATCTAGACTAGACACCTGGCCTGAATTGGCAGAATATGCATTACAGGAGCTCGCTTGCCCTGCTGCCAGTGTGCTATCAGAAAGAGTCTTCAGTGCTGCTGGTTCAATACTGACCGAAAAAAGGACACGTCTGGCTACCCAAAATGTTGATGATCTAACCTTCATTAAAATGAACCAATCATGGATTTCAAATTCTTTTGCCCCACCTTCCCCTGCTGACACGTAGCTTTCCTTTAAAAAGGTCTTGCTTTTGGACTCCTCTTACTGACTGCTCCAATTTCTCCATTTGCTGCTGCTGAATGTCCACCATAAGCCATTTTTAACACCTCCCTAAATGTGCTGACTCCCCCCACGGGCCCGTGGTCACCACTTGGCGCAAGCACCCATGCGAGTGCCATTTGCCTGGACAGGTGGGTGTGCCCACTTTTGGCAGATGGCACTGGCACATGGTCCTTCATAGTACAATTAAGTGTCTCTGGCGGTGGGGGTGCACACCCAACGTCAGACACAACGTCGTAATATGAGGGGCCCTGGGCCAGTACTGCCGCCCATGAGAGAGTGTTCCCCCCCAGCTCAAACAGTGCTCCACCGCTGTTTAGTCGGTGCTGTTAAATCCTTCAATGGCACTGCCAATACAAATTGAGAGATGATAGTAAATATATACAGGGACCATGCCCTCCATTTTGACCTGTGAATACTGTGCGCGAACTACCACTATCTGGTACTCAGCAGAGGAACCCACCCCTGTACGTTGCTTTGCCACATGTTTATTTACGAAGATTTTTTTTGCAGACATTTAGCCCGCTTTAATATTTAGGCCAACGTACTGTGTCAGCCACTTATTCCAGTTGTCCTCCACCGAACAAAGCAGTGCCACCACTTTACTCCTGTTACCAGTTTAGAACTGCATTGAGCCTACTTTTTTATTTTAGGCCTAGTAAGTCTGTCTGCGCCACTCCTAGCAATCGTCCTCTGCTGACCAAACCAGTGCTGCCTGTGTACCCCTGTTACCCATTTTAAACTGCATTGAGCCAACTTTTTTATTTTAGGCCTAGTAAGTCTGTCTGCGCCACTCCTAGCAATCGTCCTCCGCTGACCAAACCAGTGCTGCCTGTGTACCCCTGTTACCCATTTTAAACTGTATTGAGCCAACTTTTTTATTTTAGGCCTAATAAGTCTGTCTGCGCCACTCCTAGCAATCGTCCTCCGCTGACCAAACCAGTGCTGCCTGTGTACCCGTTACCCATTTTAAACTGCATTGAGCCAACTTTTTTATTTTAGGCCTAGTAAGTCTGTCTGCACCAGTCCTACTAATCATCCTCCGCTGACCAAAACAATGCTGCCTGTGTACCCCTGTTACCCATTTTGAACTGCATTGAGCCTACTTTTTTATTTTAGGCCTAGTAAGTCTGTCTGCGCCACTCCTAGCAATCGTCCTCCGCTGACCAAACCAGTGCTGCCTGTGTACCCCTGTTACCCATTTTAAACTGCATTGAGCCAACTTTTTTATTTTAGGCCTAGTAAGTCTGTCTGCGCCACTCCTAGCAATCGTCTTCCGCTGACCAAACCAGTGCTGCCTGTGTACCCCTGTTACCCATTTTAAACTGCATTGAGCCAACTTTTTTATTTTAGGCCTACTAAGTCTGTCTGGGCCACTCCAGTCCTGACAATCGTCCTCTGCTTAACAACACTCTGCTGCCTGTGTACCCCTGTAACCAATTTTAAACTGCATTGAGCCAATTTTTTAAATTTAGGCCTACTACATGTGTCTGTTTGCGCCACTCAATACAGTTGTCCTTCACTGCACAAAGCAGAGCCTCAATTTGCAGCCGATATCACATATTAAAGTGCATTTGGCCTACTAGTTTGGTTGGGCCAACTAGCAGTGTCTGCCGCTCCTTGGTATTCTCCTGTGTTTTTCTCCTGAGCTTCAATCTTCAGGCTTTCGGCCTATAGGAATTTTAAAACTGCATTTGGCCTACTGGTTTGGTTGGGCCTACTAACGGTGTCTGCCACTCCTTGCTGTTCTCCTCCACTAAACAAAGCAGTGCTGCCTGTTTACTCCTGTTACCAATTTTGAACTGCATTTAGCCTACTTTATTCTTTGGGCCTATATCTGTGTTTCCTCCTTATCCTGCCCATTGCCCAGCCACTGCTAGATGAGTCTACCGGTACATTGACCCAGACCACTACATTCCCCTTGCACTCTACATAGCCAGTATCTGACCCTGCAGAAAGTCTGGTTCCCCTTCCCGCATACTATACCACCTTACACGGGGACAAAGAGGAAGGTGCAGATGAAACAGGTTCCTTCAACAGGTGGGGGGCATACTCGTTGGCGACGTCACTGGCACAGGGCCCCTCATAGTACGCAAAAGTGTCTCTGCCAGTGGGAGGCGCCCCCGCCGTCAATCACAACGCCGTACTTTGAGGGGCCCTGTGCCAGTGGCAATGTGAACGAGTGTGCCCCCCCTGCTTGCTCAGGATCACAGCACTTGCAAAGTTGAAATACTTACCTCTCCCTGCTCCACCGCCGTGACGTAGTCCGCGTTTCCTGGGCCCACGAAAAACTTGAGCCAGCCCTACTCCCCCCACAACTGTTGCCAAATGACCCCCAAATTTTAAATGGCTAACTATTATTATAAGGTAAATTAAGATTGACAAGCTTAAGTAACAAGAATTGATGTTTTTGGCATTAAAATGGGCTCTGTTGGTGTTTTCATGTCCTCCACTCACTGCCGACTTTGATTCTCCATTGACTTGCATTGGGTTTCGTGTTTCGGTCGGATCCCCGACTTTTCGCAATAATCGGCCGATTTCACCCGACCCGACTTTTGACAAAGTCGGGTTTCTCGAAACCCGACTCGATCCTGAAAAAGTAAAAGTCGCTCAACCCTATTCGTCGCCGCAGCTGCATGATTTGCGGCTGTTAGACAGGCTGAATACATGTAAGAATTCCCTGACAAACAGGCAACCCCCACATGTATTCAGGCTACCTAGCAATCGTAAATCATGCAGCTGCAGCGATGAAAACTAAATCCAAAATAGTGGGAGACCACCCACCACCAGCATGCTCTGGGAAATCTGAGTAATGCTCATCACTAGTAGCCACATTAAATATTCCCACGTCCCACCCAGCAGGGTCCAGCATGCGTAAGTTTTCAATTTTATGTTCACAGACACATGCAAAGGTAGGGAAGTGATGCTCTGCAGATACATGCACAGATATGGAAGTGATGCTCTGCAGATAAATGCACAGGTAGGTGAGTGATGCTCTGCAGATACATGCACAGGTAGGGAAGTGATGCTCTGCAGATACATGCACAGGTAGGGAAGTGACTGACTACAACTGTCATCAACCTTGCCTGGGCTCGCTGATCGCAGGGAGACCAGGCAAGAATGATAACAGTTGTAGTTAGCACCCAGCGCCTGGCAATAGAGCTAACGGTACTGCTTTTCCCAACTGCCAGAGCATTTAATTCTGGTATGTGTAATGGTTTTTAGGGTTGATGTCAGCTGCTTAATGTCAGGTACCATCAATCCCTGGTGTAAGTAATGGAGATGTCTCTATCAGACACCCCCACTACTTACCCAGACCTGGCGAGACCCAGGGACTCTGAAGAGCGGTGATGTTACTGATGTCACCGCTTTTCAGTGTCACCTGGTCTCATGCTGCGCAGCGTAACCAAAAGTGGTGGTAGGCAAAGTTTATGGAGCATCAGAATGAGGTTCAATAGCTTTTGGTCGTCTCAATCTCTTAATTATCTACGAGATCCAGTTATGTAGGTAAAGTAGCGGCTTTTCTTGGTACTGCAACTAAAAGCAATAAATAGGACTGAGCTGTAATGCTGGATACAGCTGTGATTATATGTTATATAGTCGTGTTACACTCCCTTCACTTCTTGTAACCTACAAGTGTACAAAGATATTATACAGTCACCATGTGACAAGTGGGACTGTTATCCAAAAAGTATAATTTCTCTTGTGTAGATCGACATGCTAAGCATGCCAAGATGAGGAGACTTAAAGCCGCAATGCTCCTCTGGGTAATATGCTAATTATGCAAATTGTCTCTTCAGAGAGGAAGAAAGCTAGAACCCTAGTGCCACCTATTGGAAGGTAGCAATCCTACAAGTCAATGTTGACCCTTTAACGAGACTTGTCACATGACTTAGAATAATAGACTAAGCAGGATCTCAATTTTCAGACACTTTGGGGTACTGCCCATCGACAATTTGCATAATCAGCATATTACCCAGAGGAGCATTGCGGCTTTACGTTTCCTCATCTCGGCATGCTTAGCATGTCGAACTCCGCAAGGAGAAACAATACTTTTTGGATAACGGTCTGACTCCTCTTACACAGCCAAACCAGATTGTCAGGACTCTGAACATTTTTTATTACCTTTTGTGCATTACTGCCCTTTTCCAAGATGGCGTCTTTGGTCTCATGTGCACTGTGTCTTCCTGCTATAAGACTCCACCCCAGCCTTCAGTCTGTGCTAGAGTATTCTGCCTTGCATCCAGCTCCTGACCTCTGGTGACTCCCTGGCTATATACCTGCTCCTGTGAACCTGTGGGGTATCCTGCTACTCTGCTCTGAGTTCCTGCTGCATACACCAGTTCCAGTAATCCTCCTTCATCTGCTGCTCGTGTTTGCTTCCATCTGCATTTGCTGGACATGTAAGCTGTTTCTGCTCTGCAAGAACCTGAGACTATTACCCAGACCTCCCTGGTTGAGCTAAGATATTATTTGAACTGCCTTATAAGCATATCTATCTGTGTTTTGGACTAAGCAAGGACTTATTCGTGTCAAGTATCCTCAAGAATAATTGTGCTTCATAGACTTTCTGCGTGATTGCATTTTCCTCTGAAGTTTCCTATAGACTGCTAAGCTGCATTTAATATTTACTCCAAGTGTTGTGGACTTGAGTTTCTCTCTGCACCTGTTTGAATCACTGTATGATAATATAGACTTTACCACTTATAAAGCTGTGTCCTGTAGTTGTCTTGTTCCACGCAAAGAGTCTCCTGAGTTATCCCCTATAATTATTACACAGATCTCCGCTTTGCACTGACGAGGGGCAGTACCCCGAAACACAGTGTCTGCAAATTGAGATTCTGAAAATAGGAGAAAAATGAGTCAAAATTAGCCCAAATTAATATAAAAAGGTTTATAGTTTATTGAAATTAGAAAATAGTAACTAAAACATACATTTAGCATATAATAATTAATAATTCATAGGGTTGTGCAGAGGAAGCGGCAACACGGTGAACGCGAAACGCGCGTTGGGGTACGGTACCAGGACGCAGATCGGACACCCCTCTTAATATGGGTAATTAATCAACTCACTCCCCTTTTGCTTCCCTTAGTGGATATGTTATGGTCGGTATAGACTGGGCACATGGTGTCACTGCGGCTATAATTCGTATAGCCATACAACATTGATGTTCATTCCATGTGCTATGTATGAGCCTTACTGTTCAGGGGAAAGTGTTGGATAAACCTTTATTGTGATTGGAGGTATTTGTGTCCTGTCTGTATACCTGGATTATTGGTTGCACCTAGGGATTGGTCACTCTGCACAACCCTATGAATTATTAATTATTATATGCTAAATGTATGTTTTAGTTACTATTTTCTAATTTCAATAAACTATAAACCTTTTTATATTAATTTGGGCTAATTTTGACTCATTTTTCTCCTATTTTAAGAATTTGTGATTGAGTCGCCATATTCTAATTATTCATCTGACGTCTGTTTCTATAAATTGAGATTCTGGTTTGGCTATTATCCTAAGTCATGTGACAAGGCTCGTTAAAGGGTCAACATAGACTTGTAGGATTGCTACCTTCCAATAGGTGGCACTAGAGTTCTAGCTCTCTTCCTCTCTGAAGAGACAATTTGCATAAGTGGGACTGTGTAATTTCAAATGCCAGGGCTGAATTTTAGTCCCAGTCAGGCCCTGGGCTACGGGTTCCCTCTGGACATGGGCACACCTCTAATTTCCAAATGGTCCATGAAGTACAACATCAGACTCTCCTGCAAGGAGCACAGAGACCTATAGTCTTATGTGACTACATTTCGTCACTTGTATTATTCACATAAAAAAGACTGAGTACACAAATGGTTGGATGCATGCGGTGACAGAGACAAGCCGCACTAATAGATATTGTTATCCATTCATTTTTAGTTCCATATAAATTACATGTCTCTGTTTTCCAGTGGAAATTTAACAAAGTATTTAGTGTTGGGCAATCGTATTTGATGTGTTACCAGAAGATGAGTGCTGCTATTGTGAAAAACATCTTATTCATCTTGTCATCTTTCTACTGCATGCCAGCACTTAATAGCACAGATAGACCAACCCTGCTGTGCTTCAGGCAATTCCTTTTAGAGAAGCTTATTTGACAGCTAAGTTCAACCATTAAGTAACTTGACATGGCTTATGATTATGAATGTCCTAAAGTTGTGCTCACTCAGAAAATGAAGGCATTTTCTTATCATATTAAGACAGTATTTAGGATGCATTATCATTAACATGTCCTTCTTCCACCCTGAGATAACATTAGGATATACATTGTGGTTTATTATAAGACGTATCTGCATCACATGCTCTTTACTATATAAAACCAATATTCCAACTATATTATTATTTTATAAAAATTTTAAAGATGACCTAGCACCAGTTTGAATGTGGCTAATGTTTGCTCTTATTTTATTCCCACTGGTCCACAGAGTATTATTTTTCCTTTTTATTTAATAAGCGATACAATTCCAGAGATGTGGGTCTTTTTATTTGGTGCCAATTTTTATGGTCTTTACAACGGGGTGGTACTCACAAAATAACAATGCATAACAGACCTAAGATATGCCCAACATTTAATCCTGTAACCAAAGACTCTTTCGTAAAGATCTGAAAATAAATAAAGCTGTATGGCAGTTTAAAAAAAGGTAAAAATTGGAATACTCAGTGGAACAGTAGGAATAAATTAAGAGCAAAAACTGACCTTTTTTGGTCTAGTGACAAGCCCTCTTTAACCTCTTTCCTACCGTACACGTATCCATATGTCTTTGTGACTTGGGTCTTATTGACATGTGCCATATGGATACATCTCGGGGAATGCACACACAAACGCTTTGCGAACGCAATCGCCGCCGGGTGTCAGCTGATTCTGACAGCTGGCACCTGACAGTAAGTGCCAGGAGCAGCATTTCGGGAGCAGGCAGAGGGATGACTTCCCCATTGCCCTTGGATTGGAGCCCGTCCGGCTTCATGCGGGGTCCTGATTGTTGCCATAGTGACCCAATGTCGTCATGACGATATCCTGGTCACCAGATCTAGAAAAGTTGCCGATCATGCGCAGTGCGCGATCAGCAACTTTATCAGTCAGTGCAGAGCTGACAGTTTCTATAGTATGGGGAAGCTGCTGCATGCCCATGCTATATAAGTGATCAGCCTGCAAAAAATGAAAATCCCGTAATGGGACAAACTATAAAAGTAAAAAAAAAGTATATAGTGTGGGGCATTATATGGGGCCATTATACTGTGAGGCAATATATGCGGATATTATACTGTGGGACACTATATTTGGCCATTATATTGTGGGGCACTATATGGGGCCATTATTCTGTGGGGCACTATATGCGGCCATTATACTGTGGAGAAGTATATGGGGTATATTATACTGTTTGGCACTATAAGGGGCCATAGTAGTGTGGGGCATATTATACTGTGGAGCACATTATACTGTGGGGCACTATATGGGCCTATTATACTGTGTGGCACTATATGAGGTCATTATACTGTGGGGCACTATATGGGGCCATTATTCTGTGGGGCACTACATGTGGCTAGAGTTGAGCAACTTAAACTTTTTTCGGATCTAGTCGGGTTTTGCGAAACCCGACTTTGTCAAAAGTCGGGTCGGGTGAAATCGGCCGATTATTGCGAAAAGTCGGGGGCCGACTGAAACACGAAACCCAATGCAAGTCAAAGGGGAATCAAAGTCGGCAGTGAGTGGAGGACAGGAAAACACCTACAGTGCCCATTTTAATGCCAAAAACATTAATTCTTATTACTTAAGCTTGTCAATCTTAATTTACTTTATAATAATAGTTAGGCATTGAAAACGGGGGGTCATTTGGCTAAAGTTGCGGGGGGGGGGGTAGGGCTGGCTTAAGATTTTCGTGGGCCCAGGAAACGCGGAATACGTCACGGCGGTGGAGCAGGGAGAGGTAAGTATTTCAACTTTGCAAGTGCTGTGATCCTGAACAAGCAGGGGGGGCCCACTCATTGGGACTGGCACAGGGCCCCTCATAGTATGGCGTTGTGTTTGATAGTGGGTGGCGCCTCCCATTGGCAGAGACACTTTTGCATACTATGAGGGGCCCTGTGCCAGTGACGTCGCCAACGAGTATGCCCCCCACCTCATAAAGGAACCTGCACTTTCATCTGCACCTTCCTCTTTGTCCCTGTGTAAGGTGGTATAGTATGCGGGAAAGGGAACCTGACCTTCAGATTCTGGCTGTGTAGAGTGCAAGGGGAATGTAGTGGTCTGGGTCAATGTACCAGCAGACTCATCTAGCAGTGGCTGGGCAATGGGCCGGATGAGGACTTAACACAGTTATAGGCCCAAATAATAAAGTAGGCTAAATGCAGTTCAAAATTGGTAACAGGACTAAACAGGCGGCATTGCTTTGTTCAGTGGAGGAAAACTGTAATGAGTGGCAGACACATGTAGTAGGCCCAAATAATAAAGTAGGCTAAATGCAGTTCAAATGTGGTAACAGGACTAAACAGGCGGCATTGCTTTGTTCAGTGGAGGAAAACTGTAATGAGTGGCAGACACAGTTAGTAGGCCCAAATAATAAAGTAGGCTAAATGCAGTTCAAATGTGGTAACAGGACTAAACAGGCGGCATTGCTTTGTTCAGTGGAGGAAAACTGTAATGAGTGGCAGACACAGTTAGTAGGCCCAAATAATAAAGTAAGCTAAATACAGTTCAAATGTGGTAACAGGACTAAACAGGCGGCATTGCTTTGTTCAGTGGAGGAAAACTGTAATGAGTGGCAGACACAGTTAGTAGGCCCAAATAATAAAGTGGGCTAAATGTCTGCCAAAAAATTGTTCATAAATAAACAGTTGGCATAGCTAGGTACATGGGTGGGCTCCTCTGCTGAGTAGCAGACAGTGGTAGTAGGCGCAAAGTATTAACTGGTCTAAATGGAGGCCAGGGCCCCTGTATATTTTAACTATCATCTATCATTTCAACAAATTTGTATTGGCAGTGCCATTGAAGGATTTCACAGCACAGACTACACAGTGGTGGAGCACGGAGAGGTAAGTATTGCAAGTGGTAGAGCACTGTTCGAGCTGGGGGGAACACTCTCTCGTGGGTGGCAGTACTGGCACAGGGCCCCTCATATTACGACGGTGTGTCTGACGTTGGCTGTGCACCACCACCGTCAGAGACACTTCATTGTACTATGAGGGACCCTGTGCCAGTGCCGTCACCCAAGAGTGGGCCCACCCACCTGTCCAGGCAAACGGTACTCGCACGGGGGCTTGCGCCAGGTGGTGACCACGGCCCTGTGGGGGGAGTCAGCCCATTTAGGGAGGTATACAAATGGCTTACGGTGGACATTCAGCAGCTGCAAATGGAGGAATTGGAGAAGTCAGCAAACAAGGTAGAAGGTGTATATAAACTTATTGAGAATTCAAATCTGCCTTTTTTGGGGGGGGAGACTGAACCAAAACTCAGGCCCTGTGCATAAAACAACACAATGTAAGTGGCAGAAAGTGGCTGGCTGACATATGACAAACTAACAGGACTGAAGTATATCCACTTTGTGAGAATTTGAATCTCACTTTTTTTTTGGAGACTGAACCAAAACTCAGGCCCAGTGTATAAAACAACACAATGTAAGTGGCAGAAAGTGGCTGGAAGATATATGAAAAAATACAAGGACTGTAGTACAATTTCAATCTCCCTACAATGATCTCAGGACAAGTATGGCAGCAATAAAAAGGACTGCTGCACACAAAAGTGTGGACAAATAAACAAGATAACTGTGCAGAAAGGAGCAACAGGATTTTTGCTTTTAAAAAAGCAGTTGGTTTGCACAGCAGCGTGCAAACAGCAATGCAGATATCAGGGAGCCTTATAAGGCAGCCTAATAAGCTACAGAGCTGATGCACAAAAATATAGCCACCACTGTCCCTGCAAAAAAAAGGTGGTGTTGGGCAGTGGAAATCGCTACAGCACAAGCAGTTTGGGGGTTAATCTTCCATCCCTAACTATATCCCTTCTTCTGATGAAGCTGCAGCAACCTCTCCTTATGCTAACTTCGGCAGAAGTAAGATGGCGGTCGGCGTGCACGCCCCTTTATAGCCCCTGTGACGCCGCAGAAAGCAAGCCAATCACTGTCATGCCCTTCTCTAAGATGGTGGGGAGTCATCACGCTGCCCACATTCTGCGTCCTCTTTCATTGGCTGAAAAATGGCGCTGAAAGCGTCATATGAAGCGTGACTTTTGCGCGCAGATCGCCGACCTCATGGCCGATCCCACACTAGGATCGGGTCGGGTTTCATGAAATCCGACTTTGCCGAAAGTCAGCGTTTTTTGAATTTGTCCGATCCGTTTCTGTCAACCCTACATGCGGCCATTATACTGTGGAGCAGTATATGGGGTACATTTTACTGGTTGGCACTATAAGTGGCCATAATACTGTGGGGTACATTATACTGTGGGGCACATTATACTGTGTGGCACTATATGGGACCATTATACTTTAGGGCACTATATGGGGCCATAATATTGTTGGGCACTATATGGGGCCATTATACTGTGGGGCACTATATATGGGGAAATTATACTGTGGGAACTATATGGGGCCATTGTACTGTGGAGCATTATAAGGGGGCATTATACAGAGGGGAACAATGTGAGGCCATTATACTGTGGTGCACTATGTGGGGCCATTATACTGTGGTGCACTATGTGGGGCCATTATACTGTGGAACACTGTATGGAGCGCATTATACTGTAGGGCACTATATGGGGCCATTAGAGTGTGGGGCAATATGTGGGGCCATTATGCAGAGGGCACAATGTGGGGTCATCTTACTGTGGGGCCCTATGTGGGTCCATTATGCAGAGAATCACTATATGGGGCCATTATACTGTGGGGCACTATATGGGACCAATAAACTGTGGAGCACTATTTTGGGCCATTATACTCTGGTGCACTATGTGGGCCATTGTAATGTGGGGAACATTATATTTTGGACATTATACTGTGGGGCACTATAAGAGGCTATTATGATGTGCGGCACTTCATTTGGTCCTTATAATGTGGAGCACTATATGGGGCCATTATACTTTGGGGCACTATATGGGATCACTATTGAGAGGGCAGTGTGACTCAGCAACTCTGATGAGCCATGTAGTCACCAGTCATCACAGCCGCCAGGTCTTGTGGAGTGCACCGGGACCATGAGTGGCTGCTGCTACAGCCTATGGAGGTTTGTTCTCCGAATGAGGCTGCATAGCCTTCGGACATTGGATTCCAGGATCGTCATGGGAACGTCATGGATTACATCAGACCTACGTTGGAAATTTCTGTTTTCAAATAAATTGGTGAACAAGGAACAGTATCTTGTCTTTATTTTTCTCTTTTTATGTTTTCAGATTTTCATTTGTAGATTTCGGCGTATTCGGTGGACTACGGCAGACCTTCATGGTTTTTTTCTAAAAAAAAATTGGCAAACCAGGGAAAGTGTGAAAGAGTGTTTTTGTCAAAAAAAATTATTTTTCTGTCTGTGTGTCTGAAAGGCACTAAAAGGTGCAAGTTTATCTACTATATAATTGTCTAAGGGTCACTTCCATCTTTCTGTCTGTCTTTTTGTCTGTCTGTCACGGATATTCATTGGTCACGGCCTCTGTCTGTCATGGAAATCCAAGTTGCTGATTGGTCGTGGCAAAATGCCCATGACCATTGCCACGACCAATCAGCGACGGTCATAGTCTGGCAGCGAAATGGACGCTGCTTTACTGCCCTGCAGTCAGCGCTGAGCGCTCACACAGGGTTAATGCCAGCGTTAATGGACCGCGGTGTAACACACTCCGTTAACGCAGCTATTAACCCTGTGTGACCAACTTTTTACTATTGATGCTGCATATGCAGCATCAATAGTAAAAAGATCTAATGTTCCACATAATAATAATATAAAAAAAGGTTATTTTCACCTTCCGACATCGTGCGCTGTCCTTGGCAGTGCAAGTGGTAGGTTCCGGTGCCAAGGATGCTATGCAAGAAGGACCTGCCATGACATCACGGTCATGTGACCGCAATGTCATCACAAGTCCTGCGTGCATACCAACCCTGGAACCGGAAGCTGCCGCATGCACCGCACACAGGCGCCAGGACTTCAAGGGGCCTTCGGAAGGTGAGTATATGTTTATTTTTTATTTTAAGTCTTTTTTAACCACGCATATAGTGGCCACATTGTTATGTACTACGTGGGCTGTGTTACATACTGCATGGGCTCTGTTATATACTACATCTCTGTGCTATATACTATGTAGCTGGGCAATATACAACGTGACTGTGCAATATACAATGTGACTGTCCAATATACTACGTGCCTGTGCAATATACTATGTGCCTGTGCAATACACTACGTGGCTATGTTATATACTACGTGGCTGTGTTATATACTACGTAGCTCTGCTATATACTACAGACGCTGTGTTACATACTACATATCTCTGTTATAAACTATGTAGCTATGCAATATACTATGTCGGTTGTGTTATATACTACATCACTGTGCAATATAGTACGTAGTCTGTGCTATGTACTACCTATATATTCTAGAATACCCGATACGTTAGAATCGGGCCACCATCTAGTTATATATAGGAGGCTTGTGAAATTATTTATGTGTAGGAAACCTATTGATTGCCGTATGTGGAGTCGGGAAGGAATTTTTTTCCCCAATGTGGAGCTTACTCTTTGCCACATGGTTTTTTTTTGCCTTCCTCTGAATCAACATGTTAGGGCATGTTAGGTTAGGCTATGGGTTGAACTAGATGGACTTAAAGTCTTCCTTCAACCTTAATAACTATGTAACTATGTAACTATGTATTCTATATATCTATGTGGGGCCATTGGACCATATGGTTAATCTGTGAGGTTCAATAGAGTGAAAATGACTTTGTAAGGGCTGCAAAGTTATGAGAAATGCTTTTCACTGATGCTGCTGAATATTATTTTTATTGAGGGAGTGAGTGGTGGGAATTACTGTGTGACCCTACTCTGTCCACTTCTATGGGAGTACTAATGTATTGGCTGGACCAGGGTCACACATTACACCATTGCTCCCATAGAAGTGGACAGAGCAGGGCCACGCATTTCTAAGGGAACAGTGGTGAAATGTGTGACCCTGCTCCATTCACTTCTATGGGAGCAGTGGTGTAATGTGTGACCCTGCTTTGACACTGCTCAATCGTTATAGCAAATGGTTGATTGCAGTTCTTTATTCCAAAGGGTGTGCAACAGAATATTAACCCTTTCACTCCGAAGCCTGTTTTCACTTTACCGATCAGGCCAGTTTTTTTCATTTCTGACAAGATTATGAGGTTCATAACTAAAACGCTTCAACTGACCCCACCGATTCTGAGACTGCTTTCTTGTGACATATTGTACTTAATAATAGTGGCAAAAAAATGTCCAATATGACTTGTGTTTATTTGTGAAATTTTCAAACTTTTCTTTTTCATGCCATTATTCCAGAGAGTTATGTCACACAAAATAGCTAATACATAACATTTCCCACATATCTATTTTACATCAGCACAAGTTTTTAAACATTTCTTTTAATAGGATGTTAGAAGGGTTAAAAGTTGACCAGTGATTTAATAAAATTTAAAAAACCATTTTTAGGGACCACACAACATTTAACCCCTTTCTGTCATCGGACGTACTATTCCGTCCATGTGGGGTGGGCCCTAATTCCCAAGGACGGAATAGTACGTCCAGCACGATCGGCCGCGCTCACGGGGGGAGCGCGGCCGATCGCGGCCGGGTGTCAGCTGCCTATCGCAGCTGACATCCGGCACTATGTGCCAGGAGCGGTCACGGACCGCCCCCGGCACATTAACCCCCGGCACACCGCGATCAAACATGGTACAGGGAAGCATCGCGCAGGGAGGGGGCTCCCTGCGTGCTTCCCTGAGACCCCCGGAGCAACGCGATGTGATCGCGTTGCTCCGGGGGTCTCCTACCTCCTATCCCTGCAGGCCCCGGATCCAAAATGGCCGCGGGGCTGCATCCGGGTCCTGCAGGGATCACTTCCGGGTGCCGTGCAGGCTGCAGATGAAAGCTGCAGCCTGCACGGCTGTAAGTGAGATCGGAGATCTCACAGAGTGCTGTGCACACTGTGAGATCAGCGATCTGTAATGTCCCCCCCTGGGACAAAGTAAAAAAGTAAAAAAAATTCCCACATGTGTAAAAAAAAAATAAAAAAAAAATTCCTAAATAAAGAAAAAAAAAATATATTATTCCCATAAATACATTCCTTTATCTAAATAAAAAAAAACAAACAATAAAAGTACACATATTTAGTATCGCCGCGTCCGTAACGACCCCACCTATAAAACTATATCACTAGTTAACCCCTGCAGTCAACACCGGGAAAAAAAAAAAAAAAAAACGAGGCAAAAAACAACGCTTTATTCTCATACCGCCAAACAAAAAGTGCAATAACACGCGATCAAAAAGACGGATATAAATAAACATGGTACCGCTGCAAACGTCATCTTGTCCCGCAAAAAACGAGCCGCCATATAGCATCATCAGCGAAAAAATAAAAAAGTTATATTCCTCAGAATAAAGCGATGCCAAAATAATTATTTTTTCTATAAAATAGTTTTTATCGTATAGAAGCGCCAAAACATAAAAAAAATGATGTAAATGAGGTATTGCTGTAATCGTACTGACCCGAAGAATAAAACTGCTTTATCAATTTTACCAAACGCGGAACGGTATAAACGCCTCCCCCAAAAGAAATTCATGAATAGCTGGTTTTTGATCATTCTGCCTCACAAAAATCGGAATAAAAAGCGATCAAAAAATCTCCCGTGCCTGAACATGTTATCAATAAAAACGTCAACTCGTTCCGCAAAAAACAAGACCTCACATGACTCTGTGTACTCAAATATTATATTATATTATAATATATAATATTATAGCTCTCAAAATGTGGTAACGCAAAAAATATTTTTTGCAATAAAAAGCTTCTTTCAGTGTGTGACAGCCGCCAATCATAAAAATCCGCTAAAAAAACCGCTATAAAAGTAAATCAAACCCCCTTTCATCACCCCCTTAGTTAGGGAAAAATAAAAAAAATTAAAAAAATGTATTTATTTCCATTTTACCATTAGGGCTAGGGTTAGGGCTAGGGTTAGGGTTGGGGCTAGGGTTAGGGTTGGGGCTAGGGTTGAGGCTAGGGTTAGGGTTGGGGCTAGGGTTAGGGTTGGGGCTAGGGTTAGGGTTGGGGCTAGGGTTAGGGTTGGGGCTAGGGTTAGGGCAGGGGCTAGGGTTAGGGCTGGGGCTAGGGTTAGGGCTGGGACTAAAGTTGGGGCTAGGGTTAGGGTTGGGGCTAGGGTTGGGGCTAGGGTTGGGGCTAGGGTTAGGGTTGGGGCTAGGGTTAGGGTTGGGGCTAGGGTTAGGGTTAAGGCTACAGTTAGGGTTGGGGCTAAAGTTAGGGTTAAGGGTTGGGGCTAAAGTTAGGGTTAGGGTTTGGACTACATCTACGGTTGGGAATAGGGTTGGGATTAGGGTTAGGGGTGTGTCTGGGTTAGAGGTGTGGTTAGGGTTACCGTTGGAATTAGGGTTAGGGGTGTGTTTGGATTAGGGTTTCAGTTATAATTGGGGGGTTTCCACTGTTTAGGCACATCAGGGGCTCTCCAAACGCGACATGGCGTCCGATCTCAATTTCAGCCAATTCTGCGTTGAAAAAGTAAAACAGTGCTCCTTCCCTTCCGAGCTCTCCCGTGTGCCCAAAAAGGGGTTTACCCCAACATATGGGGTATCAGCGTACTCGGAACACATTGGAGAACAACTTTTGGGGTCCAATTTCTCCTGTTACCCTTGGGAAAATACAAAACTGGAGGCTAAAAAATAATTTTTGTGGAAAAAAAATATTTTTTATTTGCATGGCTCTGCGTTATAAACTGTAGTGAAACAATTGGGGGTTCAAAGCTCTCACAACACATCTAGATGAGTTCCTTAGGGGGTCTACTTTCCAAAATGGTGTCACTTGTGGTGGGTTTCTACTGTTTAGGTACATTAGGGCCTCTGCAAATGCAATCTGACGCCTGCAAACCATTCCATCTAAGTCTGCATTCCAAATGGCGCTCCTTCCCTTCCGAGCCCTCCCATGCGCCCAAACAGTGGTTCCCCCCCACATATGGGGTATCAGCGTACTCAGGACAAATTGGACAACAACTTTTGGGGTCCAATTTCTCCTGTTACCCTTGGGAAAATACAAAACTGGGGGCTAAAAAATAATTTTTGTGGGAAAAAAATGTTTGTTTTATTTTTACGGCTCTGCATTATAAACTTCTGTGAAGCAGTTGGTGGGTCAAAGTGCTCCCTACACCTCTAGATAAGTTCCTTAGGGGGTTTACTTTCCAAAATGGTGTCACTTGTGGGGGGGTTTCAATGTTTAGGGACATCAGTGGCTCTCCAAACGCAACATGGCGTCCCATCTCAATTCCTGTCAATTTTGCAGTGAAAAGTCAAATGGCGCTCCTTCCCTTCCGAGCTCTGCCATGCGCCCAAACAGTGGTTTACCCCCACATATGGGGTATCAGCGTACTCAGAACAAATTGTAAAACATCTTTTGGGGTCCAATTTCTTCTCTTACTCTTGGGAAAATAAAAAATTGGGGGTGAAAAGATAATTTTTGTGAAAAAATATGATTTTTTATTTTTACGGTTCTGCATTATAAACTTCTGTGAAGCACTTGGTGGGTCAAAGTGCTCACCACACCTCTAGATAAGTTCCTTAGGGGGTCTACTTTCCAAAATGGTGTCACTTGTGGGGGGTTTCAATGTTTAGGCATATCAGGGGCTCTCCAAACGCAACATGGTGTCCCATCTCAATTCCAGTCAATTTTGCATTGAAAAGTCAAATGGCGCTCCTTCGCTTCCGAGCTCTGTCATGCGCCCAAACAGTGGTTTACCCTCACATATGGGGTATTGGCATACTCAAGACAAATTGTACAACATCTTTTGGCATCCATTTTCTCCTGTTACCCTTGGTAAAATAAAACAAATTGGAGCTGAAGTAAATTTTGTGTGAAAAAAAAGTTAAATGCTCATTTTTATTTAAACATTCCAAAAATACCTGTGAAACACCTGAAGGGTTAATAAACTTCTTGAATGTGCTTTTGAGCACCTTGAGGGGTGCAGTTTTTAGAATGGTGTCACACTTGGGTATTTTCTATCATATAAACCCCTCAAAATTACTTCAAATGAGATGTGGTCCCTAAAAAAAAAATGGTGTTGTGAAAATGAGAAATTGCTGGTCAAATTTTAACCCTTATAACTCCCTAACAAAAAAAAATTTTGGTTCCAAAATTAGGCTGATGTAAAGTAGACATGTGGGAAATGTTACTTATTAAGTATTTTGTGTGACATATCACTGTGATTTAATTGCATAAAAATTCAAAGTTGAAAAATTGCAAAATTTTCAAAATTTTCGCCAAATTTCCATTTTTTTCACAAATAAACGCAGGTAATATCAAAGAAATTTTACCACTATCATGAAGTACAATATGTCACGAGAAAACAATGTCAGAATCACCGGGATCCGTTGAAGCGTTCCAGAGTTATAACCTCATAAAGGGACAGTGGTCAGAATTGTAAAAATTGGCCCGGTCCATAACGTGCAAACCACCCTTGGGGGTGAAGGGGTTAAAGTGACCTTTGAGGGGTCTATACGACAGAAAATACCTCAAAGTGACACCATTCTAAAAACTGAACCCCTCAAGGTGCTCAAAGCAACATTTAAGAAGTTTTTCACAAAAATTTTAATTTAGACCCAATTTTTTTATTTTCAAAAGCGTAAGAGGAGAAAATGGACTGCAAAATTTGTTGTGCAATGTCTCCTGAGCACGTCAATACCTCAAATGTGGTGGACAACCACTGTTTGGGCGCACGGCAGGGCTCGGAAGAGAAGGAGCGTCATTTGACTTTTTGAATGCAAAATTGGCTGGAATCGAGAGCGAACGCCATGTCTCGTTTGGAGATCCCCTGATGTGCCCAAACAGAGGGAAGCCCCATAAGTGACCCCATTTTAGAAACTTGACCCCTCAAGGAACTGATCTAGATGTGTGGTGAGTGCCTTAACCCCTTCCCGACCTTTGACGCATACGCTGCGTCATGAAAGTCTGTGCCAATCCGACCTATGACGCAGCGTATGCGTCATGGAATGATCGCGTCCCTGCAGATCGGGCGAAAGGGTTAACTCCGATTTTACCCGATCTGCAGAGACAGGGGGAGTGGTGCTTCAGCCCAGGGGGGGTGGCTTCACCCCCCCGTGGCTACGATCGCTCTGATTGGCTGTTGAAAGTGAAACTGCCAATCAGAGCGATTTGTAATATTTCACCTAAAAAACTGGTGAAATATTACAATCCAGCCATGGCCGATGCTGCAATATCATCGGCCATGGCTGGAAATACTCAAGTGACCCCCCCCACACCCGCCGATCGCTCCCCCAGTCCTCCGTTATGGGGTCCGGTCCCCTCCGTCCGCCTGCCGGCTCCCCCGTCCTCCTGTCCGCTCCCTCCTTGTTTGTATTCACCCCCCCTGTGCTCCGATTACCCCCCCTGTGCTCCGATCCACCCCCCCACCACCCCTTCATACTTACTGATCCTCCCGGTGTCCGTACGTCTCCTCGCTGGGCGCCGCCATCTTCCAAAATGGCGGGTGCATGCTCAGTGCGCCCGCCGAATCTGCCAGCCGGCAGATTCCTTACAGGTACATTTTGATCGCTGTGGTAGGTTCTATCACAGCGATCAAAATAAAAAAAATAATAAATAAACCCCCCCCCCTTTATCACCCCCATAGGGACAATAATAAAATAAAGAAAATTTTTTTTTTTTTCGTTTTCCACTAGGGTTAGGGTTAGAACTAGGGTTAGAACTAGGGGTAGGGTTAGGGTTAGGGGTAGGGTTAGGGTTACGGGTAGGGTTAGGGTTAGGGTTATGGCATGTGCACACAGTGCGGATTGGCCGCGGATCCGCAGCGGATTGGCCACGGATCCGCAGCGGGTTGGCCGCGGATCCGCAGCGGATTGGCCGCGGATCCGCAGCGGATTGGCCGCGGATCCGCAGCGGATTGGCCGCGGATCCGCAGCGGATTAGCCGCTGCGAATTCGCCGCTGCGAATTCGTAGCAGTTTTCCATCAGGTTTACAGTACCATGTACACCTATGGAAAACCAAATCCACTGTGCCCATGGTGCGGAAAATTCCGTGCAGAAACGCTGCGTTGTATTTTCCGCAGCATGTCAATTCTTTGTGTGGATTCCGCAGCGTTTTACACCTGTTCCTCAATAGGAATCCGCAGGTGAAATCCGCACAAAAAAACACTGGAAATCTGCTGTAAATCTGCAGGTAAAACGCAGTGCGTTTTACCTGCAGATTTTTCAAAAATCGTGCGGAAAAATCTCACACGAACCCGCAACGTGGGCACATAGCCTTAGGGTTAGGGTTGGAATTAGAGTTAGGGTTGGAAATAGGGCTAGGGTTGGAAATAGGGTTAAGATTAGGCTTGTGGTTAGGGTTACGGATAGGGTTAGGGGTGTGTTGGGGTTACAGTTGTGGTTAGGGTTGGGATTAGGGTTAGGGTTGGAATTAGGGTTACGGGTGTGTTGCGGTTAGGGTTGTGGTTAGGGGTGTGTTGGGGATAGGGTTGTGATTAGGGTTATGGCTACAGTTGGGATTAGGATTAGGGGTGTGTTGGGGTTAGTGTTGAAGTTAGAATTGAGGGGTTTCCACTGTTTAGGCACATCAGGGGTCTCCAAACGCAACATGGCGCCACCATTGATTCCAGCCAATCTTGCGTTCAAAAAGTCAAATGGTGCTCCCTCCCTTCCAAGCCCCAACGTGCGCCCAAACAGTGGTTTACCCCCACATTTGGGGTACCAGCATACTCAGGACAAACTGGGCAACAACTGTCGGGGTCCAATTTCTCCTGTTACCCTTGCAAAAATAAAAAATTACTTGCTAAAACATAATTTTTGAGGAAATAACAATTATTTTTTATTTTCACGGCTCTGCATTATAAACTTCTGTGAAGCACTTGGGGGTTGAAAGTGCTCACCACACAACTAGATAAGTTCCTTGGGGGGGTCTGGTTTCCAAAATGGGGTCACTTGTGGGGTGTTTCTACTGTTTAGGCATATCAGGGGCTCTGCAAATGCAACGTGACGCCCGCAGACCATTCCATCAAAGTCTGCATTTCAAATGCCACTACTTCCCTTCCGAGCCCCGGCATATGCCCAAACAGTGGTCTACCCCCACATATGGGGTATCAGCGTACTCACAACAAACTGGGCAACAAATATTGGGGTCCAATTTCTCCTGTTACCCTTGTGAAAATAAAAAATTGCTTGCTAAAACATCTTTTTTGAGGAAAGAAAAATGATTTTTTTATTTTCACGGCTCTGCGTTGTAAACTTCTGTGAAGCACTTGGGGGTTGAACGTGCTCACCACACATCTAGATAAGTTCCTTGGGGGGTCTAGTTTCCAAAATGGGGTCAATTGTCTGGGGTTTCTACTGTTTAGGCATATCAGGGGCTCTGCACACGTAACATGATGCCCGCAGACCATTCCATCAAAGTCTGCATTCCAAAACGTCACTACTTCCATTCTGAGCCCCGGCATGTGCCCAAACAGTGGTTTACCCCCACATATGGGGTATCAGCATACTCAGGAGAAACTGGACAACAACATTTGGGGTCCAATTTCTCCTATTACCCTTGGGAAAATAAAAAATTCTGGGCTAAAAATCATTTTTGAGGAAAGAAAAATTATTTTTTATTTTCACGGCTCTGCGTTATAAACTTCTGTGAAGCACCTTGGGGTTATAAGTGCTCACTATGCATCTAGATAAGTTCCTTGGGGGGTCTAGTTTCCAAAATGGGGTCACTTGTAGGGGAGCTCCAATGTTTAGGCACACAGGGGCTCTCCAAACGCGACATGGTGTCCGCTAACGATTGGAGCTAATTTTCCATTCAAAAAGTCAAATAGCACGCCTCCCCTTCCGAGCCTTGCCGTGCACCCAAACAGTGGTTTACCCCCACATATGAGGTATCGGCGTACTCAGGAGAAATTGCCCAACAAATTTTAGGATCCATTTTATCCTGTTGCCCATGTGAAAATGAAAGAATTGAGGCTAAAAGAAATTTTGTGTGAAAAAAAAGTACTTTTTCATTTTTGCGGATCAATTTGTGAAGTACCTGGGGGTTTAAAGTGCTCACTATGCCTCTAGATAAGTTCCTTTGGGGGTCTAGTTTCCAAAATGGGGTCACTTGCGGAGGAGCTCCAATGTTTAGGCACACGGGGGCTTTCCAAACGCGACATGGTGTCCGCTAACGATGGAGATAATTTTTCATTCAAAAAGTCAAATGGCGCTCCTTCCCTTCCGAGCCTTACCATGTGCCCAAACAGTGGTTTACCCCCACATGTGAGGTATTGGTGTACTCAGGAGAAATTGTCCAACAAATTTTAGGATCTATTTTATCCTGTTGCCCATGTGAAAATGAAAAAATTGAGGCTAAAATAATTTTTTTGTGAAAAAAAAGTACTTTTTCATTTTTACGGAACAATTTGTGAAGCACCTGGGGGTTTAAAGTGCTCACTATGCTTCTAGATAAGTTCCTTGGGGGGTCTAGTTTCCAAAATGGGGTCACTTGTGGGGGAGCTCCAATGTTTAGGCACACGGGGGCTCTCCAAACGCGACATGGTGTCCGCTAAAGATTGGAGCCAATTTTTCATTCAAAAAGTCAAATGGCGCTCCTTCCCTTCCGAGCCCTGCCGTGCGCCCAAACAGTGGTTTACCCCCACATATGAGGTATCAGCGTACTCAGGACAAATTGTACAACAACGTCCATGGTCCAGTTTCTCCTTTTACCCTTGGGAAAATAAAAAAATTGTTGCTAAAAGATCATTTTTGTGACTAAAAAGTTAAATGTTCATTTTTTACTTCCATGTTGCTTCTGCTGCTGTGAAACACCTGAAGGGTTAATAAACTTCTTGAATGTGGTTTTGAGCACCTTGAGGGGTGCAGTTTTTAGAATGGTGTCACTTTTGGGTATTTTCAGCCATATAGAACCCTCAAACTGACTTCAAATGTGAGGTGGTCCCTAAAAAAAATGGTTTTGTAAATGTTGTTGTAAAAATGAGAAATCACTGGTCAAATTTTAACCCTTATAACTTCCTAGCAAAAAAAAAATTTGTTTCCAAAATTGTGCTGATGTAAAGTAGACATGTGGGAAATGTTATTTATTAACTATTTTGTGTCACATAACTCTCTGGTTTAACAGAATAAAAATTCAAAATGTGAAAATTGCGAAATTTTCAAAATTTTCGCCAAATTTCCATTTTTTTCACAAATAAACTCAGAAATTATCGACCTAAATTTACCACTAACATGAAGCCCAATATGTCATGAAAAAAAAATCTCAGAATCGCTAGGATCCGTTGAAGCGTTCCGGAGTTATTACCTCATAAAGGGACACTGGTCAGAATTGCAAAAAACGGCAAGGTCATTAAGGCCAAAATAGGCTGGGTCATGAAGGGGTTAAACCCTCAGGTGCTTCATAGAAGTTTGAGCCATAGAGCCGTGAAAATAAAAAATCAACTTTTTTTTAAAAAAAAAGTCTTTTAGCCCCAATTTTTTTATTTTCACAAGAATAACAGGAGAAAATGGACCCCAAAAATTGTTGTGCAATTTCCCCTGAGTTCGCCGATACATGGCATAGCTTGGAAAAGAAGGATCACCATTTGACTTTTTGAACGCAAAATTAGCTGGAATAGGAAGGTGATTCCATGCCATGTTTGGAGAGCCCCTAATGTGTTTGAGCAGGAGAAATTCCCCATAAGTTACCTCATTTTGAAAAATAAACCCCTCAAGGAATCTAGATGTGTGGTGAGCACCTTGAACCTCCATGTGTTTCACAGAAGCTTATATGGTAGAGCCGTGAAAGTAAAAAATCAGTTTTTCCACAAAAAATGATGTTTATCCCCAAATGTTTTACTTTCAAAATGCTAACAGGACATAATTGACCCCAAAAATTCTTGTAAAATTTCTACTGTCACCTTGAATCCCCAGATGCTTCACAGAAATTTATAATGTTGAAAATAAAAAATCACATTTTTTATACCAAAATTATTTTTAGCCTCAAATGTTTTATTTTCACAAGAGTAATGGAAGAAAAAGGGACCTAAAAAATGTTGAGCAAATACCCCTGAGTATGCAGATACCCCACATATGGTGGAAAACTACTGTTTGGCCGCACGCAGGACTCGGAAGGGATGGAGTGACTATTTAGAGCGCAGACTTTGATGCAATAGTTTGCACGTACCATGTTGCACTTGAGGAGTCCCTGATGTGCCTAAACAGTGGAATATGACCCTATTTTGGAAACTGGACCTCCCATGGAATTTATCTAGATGTGTGGTGAGCACATTGAACCCCCAGGTGCTTCATAGAAATTTATATCATTGAGCCGTGAAAATACAAAAAGTTACATTTTTTCCACAAAAATGTTCTTTTACCCCCAATTTTTTTTATTTTCACAAGGGTAACAAGAAAGAATATATCCAAAAAATTGTTGTGCAATTTCTCCTCTGGCTTGGAAGGGTTGGAAGGGAGGGAGTGACTGTTTAGAGCGCAGACTTTTATCAAATGCTCCATGTCACGTTAGGAGTAGTGTTGAGCATTCCGATACTGCAAATATCGGGTATCGGCCGATATTCGCTGTATCGGAATTCCGATACCGAGTTCCGATATTTTTGTGATATCGGAAATCGGAATCGGAAGTTCCCAGTGTATGGTTCCCAGGGTCTGGAGGAGAGGAGACTCTCCTTCAGGCCCTGGGATCCATATTCATGTAAAAAATAAAGAATAAAAAAAAATAATATGGATATACTCACCCCTCCGACAGACCCTGGACCTTAGCGGTGCAACCGGCGATGACGTCGCGGTCTTGTGATTGGTCATGTGACCGCTCATGTGACCGCTCACATGACCGCAACATCATCGAAGGTCCTTCACTCACTGCATTCTTAGGAACGGAGGCTGCCGGTTGCACCGCTAAGGTCCAGGGCCCGTCCGAGGGTGAGTATATCCATATTTTTTATTTTTATTCTTTATTTTTTACATGAATATGGATCCCAGGGCCTGAAGGAGAGTTTCCTCTCCTTCAGACCCTGGAAACCATCCAGGATACCTTCCGATATTTGTGTCCCATTGACTTGTATTGATATCGGGTATCGGTATCGGCGATATCCGATATTTTTTGGATATCGGCCGATCCAATCCGATACCGATACTTTTGAATATCGGAAGGTATCGCTCAACACTAGTTAGGAGAGCACCTGATGTGCCTAAATAATGGAAATCCCCCACAAGTGACCATATTTTGGAAACTATATCTCTAAAGTAATTTATCAGAATTGATCGGCCATTCACAGCGATTGCAGCTTTGGAGAGAGTCACAGCCCCCCAAGGCGATGTGCATTGATGGCCTCAGCCATGCTAACTCGGTCACTGAGTGATGCAGAGCGGTGACTGAAAATAGTAACGCCATATATGTACTTCGCTTTGGGGGAACACAGCTCCCGCAGTGCAGTATAAATAAGGTGCGTGTCGGGAAGGGGTTAAGTTAAGGCTACCAACAATTTTGTCCGCCCTAGTTTTGGGGTTTTGTTTAATATTACGTCCAATTTGCCCTTTTTTCTCTGTTGTTTTTGTGTTGTTTCAATGCACACAAAGGAAATAAACATGTACATAACAAAACATATGTAATTGCAATAATTTTCTGGGAGAAATGCTTTATTTTCTGGAACAATTTCAAGGGTGCCAACACTTTTGGCCATGCCTATAGATTAAGAATTTAATCAGGAAAAATGACTGACCCTAAATGATATAGTGTTAAAGGGAATCTGTCACTAGATTTTTGCTACCTAATAAGAAAACAGCATAATTTGGAGGCTGAGAACCTGATTCCAATGATGTATCACTTACTGGGCTGCTTAGTGTAGTTTTCCTAAAATCATTGTTATATCACCATTAAATTATCACTAGAGGACTAGTAAACCTGCTGCCATGCAGTCCTCCATATTCCTGAGCTCTGTATGACTCTGTCCCTTCCACTGATTGGCAGCTTTCTGATTATGCACAGGGTACACAAAAAAACCTGCCAATCAGTGGTGTGGGCGGGGTTATACAGAACTCAGTGTTCAGAGTACTGGCAGATCTGCAGCAGATAAAACAGTTTTTCTGCAAAACTGCAGCCAGCAACACAGTAAAGTTAGTGATACATTGCTGGAATCATGGTCTGTAACCATACATTATGTTGCTCTCATATGGGGTATCAAACACCTGGTGACAGATTCCCTTTAAGGTCAGCGTTCAGTATAAACTATTTTTATGAACCCTCTTAACATTATGAATATGCAAATAGTGGATGTTTTATTACATGACTAGAATAGAATTTGTGCATAAGAGGCCAATTCTTTAGCATCTGTGAAACTTTTTAAAAACCTTTCTGGTAAATGTTGTTATAGCAGTAGTAGATAAAAGGTTACCCATTTTATGAAACATTGTCATAGTTTAATATGTTTGCAAAAAAAATACCTGATGACTCATTTACAGAAGGAACAAAGCAAGTTAAAAGGCGCTTTGAAGATTATATCAGCATTTTATGATAAAATGAATATTATTGCTTGACCTGTTCTAACAGCTTCTTTATTTACTTTTATGTTATATTGAAGCATAGTGTGCACATGGTACATAATTCCTTCTATTGGAGAGTGGGAGTTTGTTTTTAACAACAGGCTTGCGGGATTCCTGTGGATTCTGAGGAGAGAGGCAACTCAACAAAAGTGACGTAGTTGTGTATATATTATAAATATAAGAGAAGACAAAAATCAGTCACATGCAATCATTTGGGGTGAATTTCAAAGTGTTATTATAATGGCTTACACAGTATAAAAGTGTTACACTATAGAGATAAATTTGCAATTGGTCAATTACCTGTATAAAACCTCTATGATGAAGGCTCATGTTCCTGCTTTTAAGCTGACATAAGGCAATAGTCTTAAGGTACCTTCACACTAAGCGACTTTGCAGCGAGAACGATGACGATCCGTGACGTTGCAGCGTCCTGGATAGCGATCTCGTTGTGTTTGACATGCAGCAGCGATCTGGATCCCGCTGTGATATCGTTGGTCGGAGCTAGAAGTCCAGAACTTTATTTCGTCGCTGATCACCCGCTGTTATTGCTGGATCGGTGTGTGTGACATCGATCCAGCGATGTGTTCACTTGTAACCAGGGTAAATATCGGGTTACTAAGCGCAGGACCGCGCTTAGTAACCCGATATTTACCCTGGTTACCATTGTAAAAGTAAAAAAAAAACACTACATACTCACCTTCTGATGTCTGTCATGTCCCCTGGCGTCCACAGGGTTACGCGCTGCTGCTCAGAGCTTCCTGCACTGAATGTGTCAGCGCCGGCCGTAAAGCAGAGCACAGCGGTGACGTCACCGCTGTGCTCTGCTTTACTGCCGGCAATGACACAGTCAGTGCAGGAAGCTCTGAGCAGCAGCGCGTAACCCTGTGGACGCCAGGGGGCGTGACAGACATCAGAAGGTGAGTATGTAGTGTTTTTTTTTTATTTTTACAATGGTAACCAGGGTAAATATCGGGTTACTAAGCGCGGCCCTGCACTTAGTAACCCGATGTTTACCCTGGTTACCCGGGTGCTGCAGGGGGACTTCGGCATCGTTGAAGACAGCTTCAACGATGCCGAAGTCGTTCCCCTGATCGTTGGTTGCTGGAGAAAGCTGTCTGTGTGACAGCTTCCCAGCGACCTAAACAGCGACGCTGCAGCAATCGGCTCGTTGTCTATATCGCTGCAGTGTCGCTGAGTGTGACGGTACCTTTATTCATATTGATATATACCAAAGACAGTGCTCCACCCCAGCTCACTGTAAGCTTTCATTTATCCAATAGGATGTTTTACTGTATGTATGTAAATGAGTGGAAGAGCTGTCGGCACCGCATTTGAAAAACATTTGTATGAATGTGATGCATTGACCTGTTTTATGTCTGGTTTTATATAATCTGGGTTGCAACAGTTAGCTAGCTTGTGCATAGTTTACTTTTAGGGGCCAGCGTATGGTGAAACGAGGTTAACGGACACTTAAGAACTTGTTTTCCTGTTAGTTAGATCAGTTAGAGAGTAGTTACTGAAGAAGAAGGAAGCTTTTCTGTTTAGGAGAAGGCCACAAGTTGGAGAGTGTGTTTAGCTCAGATGACTTAAAGATAGCAAGTTCTAGAACAAGTTCTAGCAACAGCTGATTTCTATATGGCCGAAGTTCAGAGACTGATGGGTAATAAGAAGGTTCCATTCCACCTGCAGTGAGTACAGCCATAGGAAAAAGAACTGTTTGAGGGGTGTAATTCCCCAAGGCAGCTCGAAGGAGTGGGCTACAAAGAGCACATTGTTAGTTGGTCCGGGAATATTAGGAGTTTCTATTCTGACCAGAAAGGGACACAAAGGTACCCCTTTACTGGAGGATTAAGAAAGTGAATGTCTGAGTTAGGAAGCTTACAAAATACTATAGCATGTACAGAATATGAAACTGTGCCATCAAAATGTGGTGTCTGTTACAAGCGGCCTCTGTATGATACAGAATTGTACCAAAAGTGTATTGACTGTGTTTTTATCTTTTTACATCAGACACTGGTCTCCCTGATTTGTGGCATATTTTCAGGGTCCCTATACCGCCAAACCACTTGTGGCCTCAATAGAGATTGTCAGCAAACCTTTAGATCACTCACAAACACTCAGGGCTTCCATAAGCGGGTGCTTGGGGACGGAAAAGCAAACCTTGCCACAATTTGTCCCTTACTTGTGCTCATATAAACCAGCACCTGGAGTTATAAAACTTTTAATATTATTTATCAAAAACAGCAATTAGCCTGTAAAAGCAATCAGATTGTTTCATACATGAATCCTATCCTGTAATATTCCCTGATGTACAAAGCCAAAATAGAATTGTTACCTGCCTTATATTAGGTTTGCCCTAATACCCTACTAAAGGTACCGTTACACTAAATGACTTACCAACGATCACGACCAGCGATACGACCTGGCCGTGATCGTTGGTAAGTCGTTGTGTGGTCGCTGGGGAGCTGTCACACAGACAGCTCTCTCCAGTGACCAACAATCAGGGGAACGACTTCGGCATCATTGAAACTGTCTTCAACGATGCCGAAGTCCCCCTGCAGCACCCGGGTAACAAGGGTAAACATCGGGTTACTAAGTGCAGGGCCGTGCTTAGTAAGAGCTTCCCTGCACTGAATGTGTCAGCGCCGGCAGTAACAGTGGTGACGTCACCGCTGTGCTCTGCTTTACGGCCGGTGCTGACACAGTCAGTGCAGGGAAGCTCTCGGCAGCAGCGCGTGCATTAGCAGCACTCCTGCCGAAAGCAGTTTTAACCCTGTGGACGCCTGGGGACGTGACAGACATCAGAATGTGAGTATGTACTGTTTTTTTTTAACTTTTACAATGGTAACCAGGGTAAATATCGGGTTACTAAGCGCGGCCCTGCGCTTAGTAACCCGATATTTACCCTGGTTACAAGTGAACACATCGCTGGATCAGCGTCACACACGCCGATCCAGCGATGACAGCGGGTGATCAGCGACCAAAAAATGGTCCTGATCATTCCCCAACGACCAACGATCTCCCAGCAGGGGCCTGATCGTTGGTTGCTGTCACAGATAACGAGATCGTTAGCGGGATCGTTGCTACATCACCAAAAGCGTGACGTTGCAACGATATCGTTAACGATATCGTTATGTGTGACTCAGCCTTAAGTTTATGTTATATGCTTTACATCTCAATACATTTCTTGTAGCACTTGACTCCCCAGTCATCATTGGATTAAATGTGGGTGAAATGATGTACATCTGATTGTCTCTGTTTGGTTTAGGGATTATCATGGCCACTGCTTGATGATATAAGGACTGTGTATGTGTCCTCTTTGATAATGACTAGAGCCCTCCATACACTTTAGATGGTTCAGTCAAGCTATCTTGCCTGGCTCTTCCATACACACGTTTGACTGACTGCTCCACTATACCCTGTGGAGAGCTGCTGCCAGACTCCTTTAGTGGCAATATATCTCTAGGAGGCAAAAAGATCAGAAGTCAAAAATTGGACATGCTGGAACCTTAACATTAGTCTGTAGGCCAAATCTGCTGATATTAGAGGGTTTAAGCTGGATCGCCCCCAGAGTAGGGCAATGGGGTACTCGGTACCGGGTCCTGCAGTTCGGGGGATGTCACGGTGGCTGACCCGGTCCGTGGCCCTCAGGGGTGTCCAGTAAAAGAGTTTATATATGGGCAAGGTGCAATAAAGAACGAGGAGAGAGGATTGCAGTCTTTTACCTTGTTTACTGAAGAATTCAGATGGTATCCTCAGCCCGGAGCGCCAGATGACAGGGCAGGCAGAGTCCGGTCGGTCTGAAGGCAATTCCAGAGTCCCCTAGTCCAGGTGGAAATCAGTAGCCTTCCTACTAGCACCTGTGTGTTGTAGTTCCTCCCTGCTGAGCACCACGGCACCACGGGATAGTCCTCACAACTCTTGTAATTCTTTTTGATGTTATTTCTTCCTCTCTGTCCCCCAGATGGTATGGATAGGACAACCTGTATGACTGGAATAGCCTGGGGCTTGTTTGTAGGGACCCTAGAGATGCCCCGACCCCCCACAATTTGCCACCGTGTCTTCTTAGGTATTAAGGTCGGGCAGCCAACTTGGAATTGACTGACCTGCCGGTCTCTTAAGTAATGCGTAGGAGTCTATTACTCCCTCGGTGTTCCTGGCTACCGGCTTCTGCACCTCAGAAAGGAGCAGCTTGTTCCTGGCTGATCTCCCTCTGATATTCCTCTCCTGTGCTCTGCTTTCCTGCATACTCTCTGCAGTATGTTCACCTTTTTGTGTCTTTTTCCAGGAGTTGCAGCACTTCAGGCCAGCAGAGCTCCACTTCTTCTGTCTGCCTGACAGGAACTGAACTCCTTTCCCTCCAGATCAGGATGTTAACCCCTTCACCCCCAAGGGTGGTTTGCACGTTAATGACCGGGCCAATTTTTACAATTCTGACCACTGTCCCTTTATGAGGCTATAACTCTGGAACGCTTCAACGGATCTTGGCGATTCTGACATTGTTTTCTCGTGACATATTGTACTTCATGATAGTGGTAAAATTTATTCGATATAAGTTGCGTTTATTTGTGAAAAAAATGAATATTTGGCGAAAATTTTGAAAATTTCGCAATTTTCCAACTTTTAATTTTTATGCCCTTAAATCACAGACATATGTCACGCAAAATACTTCATAAGTAACATTTCCCACATGTCTACTTTACATCAGCACAATTTTGGAACCAAAATTTTTTTTTGTGACGGAGTTATAAGGGTTAAAAGTTGACCAGCAATTTCTCATTTTTACAACACCATTTTTTTTTATGGACCACATCTCATTTGAAGTCATTTTGAGGGGTCTATATGATAGAAAATACCCAAGTGTGACACCATTCTAAAAACTGCACCCCTCAAGGTACTCAAAACCACTTTCAAAAAGTTTATTAACCCTTCAGGTGTTTCACAGGAATTTTTGGAATGTTTAAATAAAAATGAACATTTAACTTTTTTTCACACAAAATTTATTTCAGATCCAATTTGTTTTATTTTACCAAGGGTAACAGGAGAAAATAGACCCCAAAATTTGTTGTACAATTTGTCCTGAGTATGCTGATACCCCATATGTGGGGGTAATCCACTGTTTGGGCGCATGGCAGAGCTCGGAAGGAAAGGAGCGCCATTTGACTTTTCAATGCAAAATTGACTGGAATTGAGATGGGATGCCATGTTGCATTTGGAGAGCCCCTGATGTGCCTAAACATTGAAACCCCCCACAAGTGACAACATTTTGGAAAGTAGACCCCCTAAGGAACTTATCTAGATGTGTGGTGAGCACTTTGACCCAACAAGTGCTTCACAGAAGTTTATAATGCAGAGCGGTAAAAATAAAAAATCATATTTTTTCACAAAAATGATCTTTTCGCCCCCAATTTTTTATTTTCCCAAGGGTAAGAGAAGAAATTGGGCCCCAAAAATTGTTGTGCAATTTGTCCTGAGTACGCTGATACCCCATATGTGGGTGTAAACCATTGTTTGGGCGCAGGGCAGAGCTCGGAAGGGAAGGAGCGCCATTTGACTTTTCAATGCAAAATTGACTGGAATTGAGATGGGACGCCATGTTGCATTTGGAGAGCCCCTGATGTGCCTAAGCATTGAAACCCCCCACAAGTGACACCATTTTGGAAAGTAGACCCCCTAAGGAACTTATCTAGATGTGTGGTGAGCACTTTGACCCAACAAGTGCTTCACAGAAGTTTATAATGCAGAGCCGTAAAAATAAAAAATCATATTTTTTCACAAAAATGATCTTTTCGCCCCCATTTTTTTATTTCCCCAAGGGTAAGAGAAGAAATTAGAGCACAAAAGTTGTTGTGCAATTTGTCCTGAGTACGACGATACCCCATATGTGGGGGTAAACCACTGTTTGGGCGCATAGCAGAGCTCGGAAGGGAAGGAGCGCTATTTTACTTTTCAATGCAAAATTGACTGGAATTAAGATGGGATGCCATGTTGCGTTTGCAGAGCCCCTGATGTGCCTAAACATTAAAACCCCCCACAAGTGACACCATTTTGGAAAGTAGACCCCCTAAGGAACTTATCTAGATGTGTTTTGAGAGCTTTGAACCCCCAAGTGTTTCACTACAGTTTATAACGCAGAGCCGTGAAAATAAATTCTTTTTTTTTTTTCACAAAAATGATTTTTTAGCCCCCAGTTTTGTATTTTCACAAGGGTAACAGGATAAATTGGACCCCAAAATTTGTTGTCCAATTTGTCCTGAGTATGCTGATACCCGATATGTGGGGGGGAACCACTGTTTGGGCGCATGACAGAGCTCGGAAGGGAAGGAGCGCCATTTGGAATGCAGACTTAAATGGATTGGTCTGCAGGCGTCACGTTGCATTTGCAGAGCCCCTGATGTACCCAAACAGTACAAACCCCCCACAAGTGACCCCATATTGGAAACTAGACCCCCCAAGGAACTTATCTAGATGTGTTGTGAGAACTTTGAACCCCCAAGTGTTTCACTACAGTTTATAACGCAGAGCCGTGAAAATAATTTTTTTTTTTTTCACAAAAATGATTTTTTAGCCCCCAGTTTTGTATTTTCACAAGGGTAACAGGATAAATTGGACCCCAAAATTTGTTGTCCAATTTGTCCTGAGTATGCTGATACCCGATATGTGGGGCGGAACCACTGTTTGGGCGCATGACAGAGCTCGGAAGGGAAGGAGCGCCATTTGGAATGCAGACTTAAATGGATTGGTCTGCAGGCATCACGTTGCATTTGCAGAGCCCCTGATGTACCCAAACAGTACAAACCCCCCACAAGTGACCCCATATTGGAAACTAGACCCCCCAAGGAACTTATCTAGATGTGTTGTGAGAACTTTGAACCCCCAAGTGTTTCACTACAGTTTATAACGCAGAGCCGTGAAAATAAAAATTCTTTTTTTTTTCACAAAAATGATTTTTTTAGCCCCCAGTTTTGTATTTTCACAAGGGTATCAGGATAAATTGGACCCAAAAAGTTGTTGTCTAATTTGTCCTGAGTATGCTGATACCCCATATGTGGGGGGGAACCACTGTTTGGGCGCATGACAGAGCTCGGAAGGGAAGGAGCGCCATTTGGAATGCAGACTTAAATGGATTGGTCTGCAGGCGTCACGTTGCATTTGCAGAGCCCCTGATGTACGCAAACAGTACAAACCCCCCACAAGTGACCCCATATCGGAAATTAGACCCCCCAAAGAACTAATCTAGATGTGTTGTGAGAACTTTGAACCCCCAAGTGTTTCACTACAGTTTACAACGCAGAGCCGTGAAAATAAAAAATCCTTTTTTTCCCACAAAACTTATTTTTTGGCCCCCAGTTTTGTATTTTCCCAAGGGTATCAGGAGAAATTGGACCCCAAAAGATGATGTCCAATTTGTCCTGAGTACGCTGATACCCCATATGTTGGGGTAAACCCCTGTTTGGGCACACGGGAGAGCTCGGAAGGGAAGGAGCACTGTTTTCCTTTTTCAACGCAGAATTGGCTGGAATTCAGATCGGATGCCATATCCCGTTTGGAAAGCCCCTGATGTGCCCGAACAGTGGAAACCCCCCAATTATAACTGAAACCCTAATCCAAACACACCCCTTACCCTAATCCCAACAGTAACCCTAACCACTCCTCTAACCCAGACACACCCAACCCTATTCCCAACCGTAAATGTAATCCAAACCCTAACCCTATCTTTAGCCCCAACCCTAACTGTAGCCCCAACCCTAGCCCCAACCCTAGCCCTAACCCTAGCAATAACCCTAGCCCTAACACTAGCCGTAACACTAGCCCTGACCCTAGCCCTAACCCTAGCCCCAACCCTAGCCCCAACCCTAGCCCCAACCCTAGCCCCAACCCTAACCTTAGCCCTAACCCTAGCCCTAACCCTAGCCCTAACCCTAGTCCTAACCCTAGTCCTAACTCTAGCCCTAACCCTAACCCTAATGGGAAAATGGAAATAAATACATTTTTTAATTTTTTTATTTTTCCCTAACTAAGGGGGTGATGAAGGGGGGTTTGATTTACTTTTATAGCGGGTTTTTTAGCGGATTTTTATGATTGGCAGCTGTCACACACTGAAAGACGCTTTTCATTGCAAAAAATATTTTTTGCGTTACCACATTTTGAGAGCTGTAATTTTTCCATATTTGAGTCCACAGAGTCATGTGGGATCTTGTTTTTTGCGGGATGCGTTGACGTTTTTATTGGTAACATTTTCGGACACGTGACATTTTTTGATCGCTTTTTATTCCGATTTTTGTGAGGCAGAGTGATCAAAAACCAGCTATTCATGAACTTCTTTTTGGGGAGGCGTTTATACCGTTCCGCGTTTGGTAAAATTGATAAAGCAGTTTTATTCGTTGGGTCAGTACGATTACAGCGATATCTCATTTATATCATTTTTTTTATGTTTTGGCGCTTTTATACGATAAAAACTATTTTATAGAAAAAATAATTATTTTGGTATCGCTTTATTCTCAGGACTATAACTTTTTTATTTTTTTGCTGATGATGCTGTATGGCGGCTCTTTTTTTGCGGGACAAGATGACGTTTTCAGCGGTACCATGGTTATTTATATCAGTCTTTTTGATCGCGTGTTATTCCACTTTTTGTTCGGCGGTATGATAATAAAGCGTTGTTTTTTGCCTCGTTTTTTTTTTTTTTCTTACGGTGTTTACTGAAGGGGTTAACTAGTGGGCCAGTTTTATATGTCGGGTCGTTACGGACGCGGCGATTCTAAATATGTGTACTTTTATTGTTTTTTTTATTTTATTTAGATAAAGAAATGTATTTATGAGAATAATATTTTTTTTTTTTTTTCATTATTTTGGAATATTTTTTTTTAATTTTTTTTACACATTTGGAAATTTTTTTACTTTTTTACTTTGCCCCAGGGGGGGACAATGCAGATCGGTGATCTGTCAGTTTGCATAGCACTCTGACAGATCACCGATCTGAGAGAAGTGCAGGCTGCTTCACAGTGCCTGCTCTGAGCAGGCTTCTGTGAAGCCACCTCCCTCCCTGCAGGACCCGGATCCGCGGCCATCTTGGATCCGGGTCTGGAGCAGGCAGGGAGGGAGGTAAGACCCTCGCAGCAATGCGATCACATCGCGTTGCTGCGGGGGGCTCAGGGAAGCCCGCAGGGAGCCCCCTCCCTGCGCGATGCTTCCCTGCACCGCCGGCACATCGCGATCATGTTTGATCGCGGTGTGCCGGGGGTTAATGTGCCGGGGGCGGTCCGTGACCGCTCCTGGCACATAGTGCCGGATGTCAGCTGCGATATGCAGCTGACACCCGGCCGCGATCGGCCGCGCTCCCCCCGTGAGCGCGGCCGATCGCGTATGACGTACTATTCCGTCCTTGGGAAGTAGGGCCCACCCCACATGGACGGAATAGTACGTCTAATGACAGAAAGGGGTTAAATAGGGGAGTTCACCCTAAACAGGCTTAGAGCTCCCCCTTCGCGTGTAATACCTGAATGTGGTTGTCTTTCATTGCCTTCAGACATGACATCACTTCTCCCCTGAAAGGATAATGACATCACTGCGATGACCAGGACACTGGGGTGCCGCAAAGCGACTTTAGTTTACTGTTTATGGGGGCCTTAGTGTAGCCTTAACCCCTTCATGAACTTGGGATTTTCCGTTTTTCCGTGTTCGTTTTTCGCTCCCCTCCTTCCCAGAGGCATAACTTTTTTATTTTTCTGTCAATTTGGCCATGTGAGGGCTTATTTTTTGTGGGACGAGTTGTACTTTTGAACAACATCATTGGTTTTACCATGTCGTGTACTAAAAAACGGGAAAAAAATTCCAAGTGCAGTGAAATTGCTAAAAAAGTGCAGTCCCACACTTGTTTTTTGTTTGGCTTTTTTGCTAGGTTCACTAAATGCTAAAACTGACCTGCCATTATGATTCTCCAGGTCAGTACGAGTTCATAGACACCTAATATGACTAGGTTATTTTTTATCTAAGTGGTGAAAAAAAATTCCAAACTGTGCTAAAAAAAAAAAAAAAAAAAATTGCGCCATTTTCCGATACTCGTAGCGTCTCCATTTTTCATGATCTGGGGTCGGTTGAGGGCTTATTTTTTGCATGCCGAGCTGGCGTTTTTAATGATTTTAATTCGGTGCAGATACGTTCTTTTGATCGCCCGTTATTGCATTTTAATGCAATGTTGCGGCGACCAAAAAAACGTAATTCTGGCGTTTCGAATTTTTTTCTCGTTGCGCCATTTAGCGATCAGGTTAATGCTTTTTTTTATTGATAGATCGGGCGATTCTGAACGCGGCGATACCAAATATGTATAGGTTTGATTTTTTTTTATTGATTTATTTTGATTGGGGCGAAAGGGGGGTGATTTAAGCTTTTATGTTTTTTTTATTTTTTTCATTTTTTTAACTTTTTTTTTTACTTTTGCCATGCTTCAATAGCCTCCATGGGAGGCTAGAAGAAGGCACAGCACGATTGGCTCTGCTACATAGCAGCGATCTGCTGTTTGCTGCTATGTAGTAGAAAATCAAGTGTGCTGTGAGCACCGACCACAGGGTGGCGCTCACAGCTGCCGGGGATCAGTAACTATAGAGGTCTCAAGGACCTCTATGGTTACTATTCTGAAGCATCGCTGACCCCCGATCATGTGACGGGGGTCGGCGATGCGCTCATATCCGGCCACCCGGCCGGATGCGGTAGTTAAATGCCGCTGTCTGCGTTTGACAGCGGCATTTAACTAGTTAATAAGCGTGGACAGATCGTGATTCTGCCCTCGCCTATTGCGGGCACATGTCAACTGTTCAAAACAACTGACATGTCCCGGCTTTGATGCGGGCTCACCGCGGAGCCCTGCATCAAAGCAGGGGAGCTGACCTCGGACGTACTATCCCGTCCGAGGTCAGTAAGGGGTTAAATATATGAATAAAACTTTAGACAAACTGGTAAGACTATTCCTACTTTACTATCACTATATTACTATATATAATTACGCCAATTTGTTGATATTTTAGCCTCAATAAAAATTGATATTATATGGCCATTTGCTGTATTTAATATAATTAAAAGTTATGTTTTACCAATGCTTGCTCATGCTGTTATAGGAATGAGGTTGTCTGTCATGAGTGTGCTAAGATATAAATGAAAAATCAGTGGCAAAAATTCTACTCTATATTTGATGATGATGTGATATGTGCTACGGGGCGGGACTGTAGGCAGGTCCTATCTTCCTTTACTAAGCCAGAGAAACCAAGGAAAGACCTGCCCACAGGCCACCCCAAAGCACAAACATGTTCCTCATCATAGCAACAGAGAGAGACAGACTTTATGCTTTGGGGCAGTCTGTGGGCAGGTTTCTTCTTAGAGCAGGAGCAGGATAGAGCAGGAAGATAAGACTCTGCCTAAAGTGCAGCCCTGGAACACGAGCATCTCATTAGCTAAAAACTTCTAACACTGATTATACAAGAAACACAAGATGGATTTCTTCACCCCAGGTACTATTTCAATCAGTGTATCACTGCCAACATGACAATGGCTGTAGTTTACTCAGCAAAATCCTGCTGACAGGTTCGCTTTAATAGCTGATTGGTTGATCATGTAACCTCATATACCAAATGCGCTATACTACACTTTAACTGATTAAGAATCTCATGTCACAGTTCCACCACTCACTGTTTCCTGGGTGCAGTGAAGAATAGCTCAGCCTCTCTTTAGAATCAGGGTTGTGCTGAGCTGTCAATATTGGGAGGGACAGCTCAGCTGTGCAATCTGAGGCAGGAGCATGCTAAGCCGTCAGTATTGTGTGTCACAGTCTAGCTGCAAATCAGGACAGGGGCCTGATGGGTTTCTTCCAAATGGGTTTCTTCCTAAATTTGTTAGCACATACATTTTCAGGAAGTCAAAATTGAAGATTTTGGCACAGACTCTTCAATGCTTTTACACTAGAAACCTTTCATAAAACGCTTTGAAAATTAGCAATTTTTTGCTCAATACCAGGCTGTCTAAAGTTTTATCACTTTTGTGGCTCAGCTCCGACAAAATAAGCAGAGCTGAGGTGGGTGCGGCAGGTCATGGTGACCTCGCTTGTAAAAACTCATGATGAGTAGTGATGTATTTTACACCACAAATCTTACTCCAATCTCTGGAGTAAGATTTGTTTGCGAGGCATATGAAGGCAGACTCCACTTAGCGCCTTTCCTGAGTCATTAGGAGGCACAGGCACCTGCCTCTTAATGAATCAGCTGCCTTACATTCCACCCTGCCACCATCATCAAGAACGATGTGAAAAATGCTGCTCTTGATGAATCTGAGATTTAGTTTGGTTTGCATTTGGTCAGTCAGCTTAGACAATTCACCTAAATATCACTTACTTAGAGTCCATGATTCATGAAAATAACTCTTTACACAAACTAGCCCACAAGGGAACAGAGGAATCTCCCTCTGGGCCCCTGTGCAGGACTTGGCCCCACTCCCGATATATAAGCAGTAGTTGGCACAATGCACTTGTTTCACTATGTGCGGACACAGACAGAAGAGGGCCCCTGTGCAAAAACAATCTATGGGCCCTCTCCACTCCAATCGCTTATAATAATGCACAATTCCTACTGCTTTGAAGGAAATAGTGGGCCCTCTTAACTCTAAAGCCTCTGTGCAAGAGCAACCTGTGGGTTCGCAGTCCAATAGCTCCTCCCAATGCACAATTCCAGCTTCTTTGAATATGATAGTGGACCCTCTTACCTCTCAGGCCCCTGTGCAAGAACAATCTATGGGCTTTTTGCAGTCCAATAGGTCCTCATAATGCACAATCCCAGCTGTTTTGAAGGTGGTAGTGAGCCCCCTTATATATCAGGCCCCTATGCGGCTGCACTGGCTGCACCATTGGTATGTCCGCCCCTGTACAGACCAGTCTAGCTAGCATCTCATTCATTTAACAAACTACCTAGTTCATTATTCTATAAAAGAAAGATACATTTGTGAACAAGGGCAATGCAATATTTTCATGTAGCTGAACAATGGGCCCCACAGTGCATGTTACTGATGGTCCTTCACTCCAGGTCAACACTGACTATAAAATAGCATTTTTTTGTTGTACTTATAAATCCAGCAAAGCAGCAATCACTGACTACAATGGAAAAAGCATGCAGTTACAATATTATTTGTCTGACATATAAACGTATATTGTTCTCCTTCTCTTTAACAGCGTAGTGAATTTATAGTCAGCTACTGATGGATTGCATAACTGCTACAAAAATGACACCGGTTATGTAGTAGTGAAACTGAGCCACTTGTCTTCTTCAGCAACAGGAGCAAAATTGTATGAGCCCAAAAATGTTCTCTTCCATCGCCTGAATAGAAAAAGACAGAAGAATTCTGTATTTATTCTCCTAGGGAGGGGAAACAGAGTTTCCTCAATGATGCCGGGCGTCGTGGTCCGAACAGATAGCGGCAGGAGGGACAAAATAGTTTAATAACAAGTGGATTAAAAAAAAGTGAATAGGTTTTATGTTTAATCACCCTTTAGCAATAATGAGATGATCCATTATCTAGATATAATGCAATATCTGTTCAGCATAAGCAGTAATCTTTTCAGTTAAATCATTACTCTGTCAAGTACATTACCTTATTCAACAAGATACAGAGACCAATATAAATGTAAATGTGTATGTCAGCATTCCAATGGTAAATAAAATTGTACTCAGGTAGAATTAATGAAGCGGTGCATTGCAAGCCATGTGCTTTTTGACAACAGGCGCTGAGCACCTGTTTGACTACATGTTAAATCTCTTTCCGCGGTGAACATCAAGCCATGGCTTAGGTAACTCAGAAATGAAAACAGAAATGGACAGCTGCACTGGGAGGGCAAGCAAATGCAATGACATGTATAAGAAAACTATTATTTCATCATTTAAATGTATGGAGATTTATGGTTTTACATTAATTTCTGTTACACGCTGAGAATTTTTTCATTCTTGTGACAAATTTGATTTTGGGAGCAATTTGCAATCTTTACATACATTGCTTCTGAAATAACACTATTATCATATTATTACACACAACATTCTAAAGATCTTAACCACAGCAAAACCACTAACCGGCATACAAAGTCTGTGCTTTCCTGCAGAATATTATGTGTAGTAATGTTTCTGCTATATTATAGTTTTTGTTCTTTTGTTATTTTTTATTTCGTGTTTTATACACATCTTATGTATATTTTCCATACTCAACTTTTTATTTGTATTTTTATTATTTTTTATTTTGTGTTTTATACACATCTTATGTATATTTTCCATACTCACCTTTTTATTTGTATTTTTGTTTTCATTTATTATTTAATATTCATTATTTATTCATATATTATTTATATATATATATATATATATATATATATATATATATATATATATATATATATATATATATATATATATATATATAAAATTCCTTCTTCACTGCCTTCTCATGGGGCAGTTCAGTTTTGTTTAATGCTTGTGTATATGTGTATATAGCCATTATTTTTACCATGCATTTATTGAGTGGTTTATACAGCTGATTTTTTGGGGGAACTGTGTATTCTTCTAATAGACATCATGGTTTTGTTTGGAATAATTCTTTATTAATAATAATAATAATAATAATAATAATAATTCTTTATATTATAATAGGAGTAAGCATAAAATGAAGAATATACCGACATTTGTAATGTTCTTGCAGTGCTACAGCATAGGGGCTGGACTGAAAAATACTACAAATTAAAAAGAAACTTGCACCATTAAAAATCTTGACTCAAAAAAGTGCTAATTTTGAATTGTTTGTTCCATTCTATTTAATGTGTGGCATCCTATATAAAAAAGAACAACTATTACAAGGTCTTTAGGATTGTATTTCACCTTTTCAGAAACCCTGCATACCATAAAAATCCAAGATGTTTTGCTTTATTACATACAGTTATGGCTGAAAGTGTTGGCACCCTTGAAATTGTTCCAGAAAAGAAAGTATATCTCCCAGAAAAATATTCATATTACGCATGCTTTGCCATACACATGTTTACTTCCTTTGTGTGTATTAGAACAACCCAAAAAACAGAGAAAAAAGTCAAATTGGGCATAATTTCACAGGAAACCCCATAAATAAATAATTGTTGGCACCCTCAACTTAACCCCTTTGTCGGATTGCCTCCCTTTGATGTGAGCTCTGGCGGTGAGCTCACATCTCTCTCGGTACATGTCAGCTGTTTTGAACAGCTGACATGTGCCTGGAACAGCCACGGGTGGAATCACGATCCACCCATGGCTATTAACCCATTAAATGCCATTGTCAAACACTGACAGCGGCATTTAACATGTATTTCCGGCAATCGTGCCAGAAATCCGCCCACCGGTGACCCGGTGTGTCACGTGATTGCAGGTCACAGGAGGGTTGGCATTTAAACCAGAGGTCTCGTTGAGACCTCTATGGTTGTCACTGCCGGCTTGCTATGAGCACCACCCAGTGGTCGGCGCTCATAGCAAGTGTGTAATGCTACTACATGCAGGTGATTTGGTCATCGCCTTTATGTAGCAGAGCCGATCAAGTTATGGCAGCTTCTAGTCTCCCATGGAGACTATTGAAGCGTGTCAAAAGTAATAAAAAAGTTTTTAAAAATATGTAAAAAATATATAAAAGTTCAAATCACCCCCTTTTCAAAATAAAATTGTTAGGTGTCAAGATTCTTCCGCTGCACAGGAGGAATCCCAAGCCTTGTCTTCTGCGGTCTGCCATTTAATCTCAGCCGCTAAGGATCCTGCTCAGCAGAGACATCGGTCCCAGCATCTTGCTCAGACTTGAGCTGCGCATCTGGTTTCTGGTTTCTACAGGTACAGCTATAGCAACCAGCATTAGACAGTGGCAAGCAGACGTTCCTGGGACTAAGTCCAGCTTTTTCCCTTCTAAGCATGCCAGTGAGAGGACCACTCATTGGTGGTCAGAGGTCACATGCTCAGGTCCTCAAGAGAGTCCAGATTGGTTCTCTAGCAAGGTCCTTGCAGACTGGCATCTATAAAAGGATCTCACGACCGCATAGCCATGCACTAGTATAGTCCAAACATGTGAAGTGTGTGCATGTGTGAATGTCTCTGGTGCACGCTCCTAATGATCCTCTACCCTCTGGTTGTGTATTTGTATAGGATGATTGGAGTTAGAGACAATGCCGAGTAGAGGCATCGCCAATGCGACGCCGTGTGCACAGTGGGTCCAGTCAGACTCTATTCCCCGCGTTCTAGTGGCTGAGTCTAGAGACCGCGCTTGCGCCTAATCTGTAGAGGCTGCACCGAATAGTAGCATCACCAGTGCAACGCCGTATGCAGAATGGGTCCAGTCTGACACTAACTCCCACTTCCTAGGGGCTGAGTCTTGTGACTTCATTCGCGCTACATCTGCTGTGCTCTGTGACAGCTAATAGGGAACAGCGTTATAGTATTTTGTTAGCTGCGACTCTGTGGAGTAACAGAGTTCGCCGCTGTTCACACCAGGTGACAGTTAACCCTCATGTATTTGGTTTTCCACCGCCATATAGTGTCTGCCATTGCTTAGTGGCAGTTTCCATCTCTGCACGGAGGACCCCAGGATGCGAACGCACCTAATTATTATATTTTATTTGGTAGGTTCCGCCAACCCTAACAAAAAAAAAATCAAACATACACATATTTGGTATCGCTGCATTCAGTATTGCCCAATCTATCAATAAAAAAGGATTAACCTGATTGTTAAACAGCATAGCGAGAAAAAAGTAAAAACATCAGAATTTTTTTTTTTGGTCGCCGTGACATTGCATTAAAATGCAATATTGGGCGATCAAAAGATCGTATCTGCACCATTATGGTGTCATTAAAATCATCAGCTTGGTGCGCAAAATATAAGCCCTCACCCAACCCGAGATCACGAAAAATGGTGATGCTACGGGTATCGGAAAATGGCGCAATATATTTACTTTTTTAACAAAGTTTGGAATTTTTTTCACAACTTAGAAAAGAACCTAGACATGTTTGGTGTCTATGAACTCATGATGACCTGGAGAATCATAATGGCAGGTCAGTTTTAGCATTTAGTGAACCTGGTAAAAAAGCCAAACAAAAAACCAGTGTGGGATTGCATTTTATTTGCAATTTCACCACACTTGGAATTTTTTCCCTGTTTTCGAGTACACAACATGGTAAAACCAATGGTTTTTGTTCAAAGGTACAACTCTTGCCACAAAAATCAAGCTTTCACATGGCCATTTTGACCAAAAAATAAAAAAGTTATGGCTCTGGGAAGAAGGGGAGCAAAAAATGAAAATGCAAAACCAAAAATTTCTCCGGTCGTTAAGGGGCTAATATTTGTTTGGATACCCTTTGGAATAAATAACTGCAATCAATTGCTTTCTATGACTATCAATAAGCTTCTTACAACTCTTAGCTAGAATTTTGTACCATTATTCTTTTGCAAACTGCTCCAGTTCTTTCATACAGTATTTGTAGGGTGCCTTCTCCAAACAGCAATTTTAAGATCTTTTCACAGGTTCAATGGGATTTAGCTCAGGAATGATGGCCATTGCAGAACTCCTGAGAATTTTGTTTCCATCCATTTCTGGGTGCTTCTTGAGGTATATTTTGGTGTAATTGTCCTGCTGGAAGACCCATGACCTAGGACCCAGCAAACCCAGCTTTCTGACACTGGGCACTACATTGCAATCCAAAATCCTTTGGTAATCTTCAGATTTCATGATGCCATTCACACAGTGAAGGCATTCGTGTTATGATCCCAGTGGCTTAGGATCACAAATCTAACCAGCTAAGTCAGAGATAATAGGACAAGCTCTGGGGATGTGGTAACTGGACTGACCGCAAACCTGATCCTAACCGAACACACTAAAGGTAGCCGTGGAACGTTTCCTGAAATCCTAGACGTCTCTTCACGGCCTGAGAAACTGACTACCCCTAGAGATAAAGTAAGACCTCACTTGCCTCAGAGAAATAACCCCAAAGATACAGAACAGCCCCCCACAAATAATAACGGTGAGTTAAGAGGAAAAGACAAACGCAGAGATGAAGCAGGTTAAGCAAATGAGGCTCGCTAACAGTAGATAGCAGAAAATAGCAAGGGATCTGTGCGGTCAGTAAAAAACCCTATACAAAAATATCCACGCAGAGAATGCGAGAACCCCCACACCAACTAACGATGTGTGGGGAGCAACTCAGCACCCCAGAGCTACCAGCAAGCAGAGAAATCACATATTAGCAAGCTGGACAAAACTCATAATATTCTAGGAAACATATTGAACATAGATGAGCAAGAATAAGCAAACAGAACTTAGCTTCTCATGGAGAGACTGATAACGGATGTAGACAGGAGCAATCAGAATAGCACTGAATACAACGACAGCAGGCATAGACTGAGAGTCCAAGTGAGCTTAAATAGAAAACCAGCCCACAGATAACGAGACAGCTGATGCCAGTCACAAACCTGCAGAAAGACAGCACTCACACAGTACCACTTGTGACCACAAGAGGGAGCCCAGAAGTAGAGTTCACAACAGTACCCCCCCCTTGAGGAGGGGTCACCGAACCCTCATCAAGACCCCTAGGGCGATCAGGATGAGCCGCATGGAAGGTACGAACCAAATCGGCCGCATGAACATCAGGGGCGACAACCCAGGAATTATCCTCCTGACCATAGCCCTTCCACTTAACTAAATACTGAAGCCTCCGTCTGGAAATACAAGAATCCAAGATCTTCTCCACCACGTACTCCAATTCTCCCTCAACCAGCACCGGAGCAGGAGGCTCAACAGAAGGAACCACAGGCACCACAAACCTCCGCAACAAAGACCTATGGAACACATTATGAATGGCAAACGATGCTGGGAGGTCCAAACGAAAAGACACCGGGTTAAGGATTTCCAAAATCTTATAAGGACCGATGAAGCGAGGCTTGAATTTAGGAGAGGAAACCTTCATAGGAACATACCGAGAAGACAGCCATACCAAATCCCCAACACGAAGTCGGGGACCAACACCGCGACGGCGGTTGGCAAAGCGCTGAGCCTTCTCCTGTGACAACTTCAAATTGTCCACCACATGGTTCCAAATCTGCTGCAACCTATCCACCACAGAATCCACCCCCGGACAGTCAGAAGGCTCAACCTGACCCGAGGAAAAATGAGGATGAAAACCAGAATTGCAGAAAAAAGGCGAAACCAAAGTAGCAGAACTAGCCCGATTATTAAGGGCAAACTCGGCCAATGGCAAAAAAGTCGCCCAATCATGCTGATCAGCAGAAACAAAACATCTCAAATAAGTTTCCAACGTCTGATTAGTTCGCTCGGTTTGGCCATTCGTCTGAGGATGGAAGGCCGACGAAAAAGACAAATCAATGCCCATCTTAGCACAAAAAATCCGCCAAAATCTGGACACAAACTGGGATCCTCTGTCAGACACAATATTTTCAGGGATGCCGTGCAAGTGAACCACATTCTGAAAAAATAAAGGAACCAAATCGGAGGAGGAAGTCAACTTAGGCAAGGGCACCAAATGGACCATTTTGGAAAAACGATCACACACCACCCAGATGACAGACATTCTCTGAGATACTGGAAGATCTGAAATAAAATCCATGGAAATGTGTGTCCAAGGCCTCTTCGGGTCAGGCAAAGGCAAAAGCAAACCGCTGGCACGAGAACAGCAAGGCTTAGCCCGAGCACAAATCCCACAGGACTGCACAAAGGAACGCACATCCCGTGACAAGGAAGGCCACCAGAAGGACCTAGCCACCAAATCTCTGGTACCAAAAATCCCAGGATGACCTGCCAACACCGAAGAATGAACCTCGGAAATAACTCTGCTGGTCCATCTATCTGGGACAAACAGTCTCTCTGGTGGGCAACGGTCAGGTCTATCAGCCTGAAATTTCTGCAGCACTCGTCGCAAATCTGGGGAAATGGCAGACAAAATCACTCCCTCTTTGAAGATACCAGCCGGCTCTGAAACTCCCGGAGAGTCAGGCACAAAACTCCTAGAAAGGGCATCAGCCTTCACGTTCTTCGAACCAGGCAGGTACGAGACCACGAAATCGAAACGGGAGAAAAACAACGACCAACGAGCCTGTCTAGGATTCATGCGCTTGGCAGACTCGAGATAAATCAGATTTTTGTGATCAGTCAAGACCACCACACGATGCGTAGCTCCCTCGAGCCAATGTCGCCACTCCTCAAATGCCCACTTCATAGCCAACAATTCCCGATTACCAACATCATAATTCCGCTCGGCAGGCGAAAACTTTCTTGCAAAGAAGGCACAAGGCTTCATCACAGAGCCATCAGAGCTTCTCTGTGACAAAACAGCCCCTGCTCCAATCTCAGAAGCATCCACCTCGACCTGGAAAGGAAGAGAGATATCAGGCTGACATAATACTGGAGCTGAAGAAAACCGGTGCTTCAGCTCCCGAAAGGCTTCCACTGCCGCAGGAGACCAATTAGTCACATCAGAACCTTTCTTGGTCAAATCCGTCAAGGGCTTAACCACGCCAGAAAAATTAGCGATGAAGCGACGGTAAAAATTAGCAAAACCCAAGAACTTCTGAAGACTCTTAACAGATGTAGGCTGAGTCCAGTCATGAATAGCCTGGACCTTGACTGGGTCCATCTCAATAGTAGAAGGAGAAAAAATAAAACCCAAAAAGGAAACCTTCTGTACTCCGAAGAGACATTTTGAGCCCTTCACAAATAAGGCATTAGCACGCAGGACCTGAAATACCATCCTGACCTGCTTCACATGGGACTCCCAGTCCTCAGAACAGACCAAAATGTCATCCAGATACACAATTATAAATTTATCCAGATATTCTCGGAAGATGTCATGCATGAAGGACTGGAACACAGAAGGAGCATTAGAGAGTCCAAAAGGCATCACCAAGTACTCAAAATAGCCCTCGGGCGTATTAAATGCTGTTTTCCATTCACCCCCCTGCTTAATACGCACAAGGTTATACGCACCACGAAGATCTATCTTGGTGAACCAACTGGACCCCTTAATCCGAGCAAACAGATCAGATAATAATGGCAAAGGATACTGAAATTTGACCGTGATTTTATTTAGAAGACGATAATCTATACAAGGTCTCAGAGAACCATCCTTCTTGGCCACAAAAAAGAATCCTGCACCAAGAGGGGAGGAGGACGGGCCAATATGTCCCTTCTCTAAAGACTCCTTTATATAACTCCGCATTGCGGCATGTTCTGGTACAGACAAATTAAAAAGTCGTTCCTTAGGGAACTTACTACCAGGAATCAAATTTATAGCACAATCACAATCCCTGTGAGAAGGCAGGGCACCGGATTTGGGCTCATCAAATACATCCTGGTAGTCCGACAAAAACTCAGGGACCTCAGAAGGAGTGGAAGAAGCAATTGACACCAAAGGAGCATTGCCATGAATCCCCTGGCAACCCCAACTTGAAACAGACATAGCTTTCCAATCCAGAACTGGATTATGGGCCTGCAGCCATGGCAGACCCAAAACGACAACATCATGCAGATTATGCAGCACAAGAAAGCGAATCACCTCCTGATGTACAGGAGTCATGCACATTGTCACTTGAGTCCAATACTGAGGCTTATTCTCAGCCAATGGTGTAGCATCAATACCCCTCAGTGGAATAGGGAATCCCAAAGGCTCCAGGACAAAACTGCAGCGCCTGGCAAACGACAAATCCATCAGGTTCAGGGCAGCACCTGAATCCACAAAAGCCATAACCGAGTAGGATGACAAAGAACAAATTAAAGTAACAGACAAAATGAATTTAGGCTGTATAGTACCAACGGTGACAGATTTAGCGATCTTTTTTACGCGCTTAGAGCATGCTGAGATAACATGAGTTGAATCACCACAGTAAAAGCACAACCCATTTTGACGTCTATGATTTTGCCGCTCAATTCTGGTCAGAATTCGGTCACATTGCATAGACTCAGGTGTTGTGAATTTGGTTTTTGGGCTCCCCCGGTGGTCGCTGGTGGTACTGGACTTGTGTGCTTCACTTTCTCTGTTCACCTGTTTCCATCAGGATGTGGGAGTATCCTATTTAGCCTTGCTGCTCAGTTATTCTAGTGCCGGCCATCAATGTAACCAGAGCCTTTCTGTTGCATGTTCCTGCTTCTAGACTACTATCAGCTAAGTTGGACTCTTAGTCCTAAGTTTGTTTGCATTTTTGTTCCAGTTCACAGTTATGTTATGTTTCTGTAGCTGGAAGCTCTTGTGGGCCGAAATTACCACTCCGGTGTCATGAGTTGACACATGAGTCTTAAAGTAATTTCTGGATGGTATTTTAATAGGGTTTTCAGCTGACCGTGAAGTTCCCTATTGTATCTTCTTACTATCTAGTAAGCGGACCTCGCTTTGCTGAACCTACCTTCATACTGCGTATGTCTTTTCCTCTGAACTCACCGTCAATATATGTGGGGGGCTTCTGTCTCCTTTTTGGGGGAATTTCCCTAGAGGTAAGCCAGGTCTGTTTTTTCCTCTATTAGGGTTAGTTAGTTCTCCGGCTGGCGCTGGGCGTCTAGGGATAAAACGTAGGTATGTCACCCGGCCACTGTTAGTTGTGTGGTAGGTTTAGCTCACGGTCAGCTCGAGATTCCATCACCCAAGAGCTAGTCTGTTATTTAAGTTCTCTGACGTTCCCTTGCCATTGGGAACCATGACAGTATGGCCGGCCAAGGGTTAAAACCGTTGGCAGAAGAAAGGAGAGAAAAAGAAGTCTGCAGATTTTTTTTTTTTTTTTCTGAGCTTGCTCTATAGTTGACTCAGTTGCATTTCTGCTCTAATTGCAGCCTTTGCCTCTCTCTCTCCTTCTAATCCTTGAATGGCTGTGATCTCACCTGATTAAAATGGATCCTCAGAGTTTGGCTACAGGTTTGAATAATCTTGCTACGAAGGTTCAAAATTTACAGGATTTTGTTATTCATGCTCCTATATCTGAACCTAGAATTCCTATACCAGAATTTTTCTCCGGGGATAGATCTCATTTCCTGAATTTCAAATATAATTGTAAATTATTTCTTTCCCTGAGATCTCGCTCCGCTGGAGATCCCGCACAGCAGGTTAGGATAGTAATTTCCTTGCTGCGGGGTGACCCTCAGGATTGGGCATTTGCGTTGGTACCCGGGGATCCTGCGTTGCTCAATGTGGATGCGTTTTTTCTGGCTTTGGGGTTGCTTTATGAGGAACCTAATTTAGAGATTCAGGCTGAAAAAACCTTGATGGCCCTATCTCAAGGGCAAGATGAAGCTGAAATATACTGCCAAAAATTTCGTAAATGGTCTGTGCTTACTCAGTGGAATGAGTGCGCCCTGGCGGTGAATTTCAGAGAGGGTCTCTCTGATGCCATTAAAGATGTTATGGTGGGGTTCCCTGCGCCTACAGGTCTGAATGAGTCCATGACAATGGCTATTCAGATTGATCGGCGTTTGCGGGAGCGCAAACCTGTGCACCATTTGGCGGTGTCTTCTGAGAAGGCTCCAGAAAATATGCAATGTGATAGAATTCTGTCCAGAAGCGAACGGCAGAATTTTAGGCGAAAAAATGGGTTGTGCTTCTATTGTGGTGATTCAACTCATGTTATATCAGCATGCTCTAAACGTACAAAAAAGGTTGATAAGTCTATTTTAATTGGCACTTTACAGTCTAAGTTTATTTTGTCTGTGACCTTGATTTGTTCATTATCGTCAATTACCGCGGATGCCTATGTCGACTCTGGCGCCGCTTTGAGTCTCATGGATTGGTCCTTTGCCAGGCGCTGTGGGTTTGATCTAGAGCCTCTGGAAGTTCCTATACCTCTGAAGGGTATTGACTCTACACCATTGGCTAGTAATAAACCACAATACTGGACACAAGTGACTATGCGTATGAATCCAGACCATCAGGAGACGATTCGCTTCCTTGTGTTGTACAATCTACATGATGTTTTGGTGCTCGGATTGCCATGGTTACAATCTCATAACCCAGTTCTTGACTGGAAAGCAATGTCTGTGTTAAGCTGGGGATGTCAGGGGGCCCATGGGGACGTACCTTTGGTTTCCATTTCGTCATCTATTCCCTCTGAGATTCCGGAATTTTTATCTGATTATCGTGATGTTTTTGAGGAGCCTAAGCTTGGTTCACTACCTCCTCACAGAGATTGCGATTGTACCATAGATCTGATTCCGGGCAGTAAATTTCCAAAGGGTCGTTTATTTAATCTATCTGTACCTGAACATGCTGCTATGCGAGAATATATTAAGGAGTCCCTGGAAAAGGGACATATTCGTCCTTCTTCATCTCCCTTAGGAGCCGTTTTTTTCTTTGTATCTAAAAAAGATAAAAAGAAAAAAAACACAAGGCGCCCCCAATGTGTCACACTGTATATAGATAAATACAGACTTGGTAGGGAATATGCTCACCTATTGCAGTTGTGAAAATGGGTCACAACTCCCATGCGGGTGTAACCGTAGCAGCAGGTCTCCACAGAAATCCAGGAGGATGTTGGGAGTAGTAGTCTTAGGCAAAATGAAGACCGCGCTCACGGGATATATTTAAAATGGTTTATTTTAGCCTACGCATTTCAAGAGCGTTCCTGCTCTCTTCCTCAGGACATGCCCGGTCTTCATTTTGCCTAAGACTATCTAAAAAAGATGGCTCTTTGAGGCCGTGTATTGATTATCGACTCTTGAATAAAATTACAGTCAGATATCAGTATCCTCTGCCACTGCTGACTGATTTGTTTGCTCGAATAAAAGGGGCTAAGTGGTTCTCTAAGATTGATCTCCGTGGGGCGTATAATTTGGTGCGAATTAAGCAGGGGGATGAGTGGAAAACCGCATTTAATACGCCCGAGGGCCATTTTGAGTATTTAGTAATGCCTTTTGGTCTTTCAAATGCCCCTTCAGTCTTTCAGTCCTTTATGCATGACATTTTCCGGGAATATTTGGATAAATTCATGATCGTGTATCTGGATGATATTTTGATTTTTTCGGATGACTGGGATTCTCATGTCCAACAGGTCAAGAGGGTTTTTCAGGTTTTGCGGGCTAATTCCTTGTGTGTGAAGGGTTCTAAGTGTATTTTTGGGGTTCAAAAGATTTCTTTTTTGGGGTACATTTTTTCCCCCTCTTCCATTGAGATGGATCCTGTCAAGGTTCGGGCTATTTGTGATTGGACGCAACCTTCTTCGCTTAAGAGCCTTCAGAAATTTTTGGGCTTTGCTAATTTTTATCGTCGATTTATAACTGGTTTTTCTGATGTTGCTAAACCTTTGACTGATTTGACCAAAAAGGGTGCTGATGTTGCTGATTGGTCCCCTGCTGCTGTGGAGGCCTTTCGGGAGCTTAAGCGCCGCTTTTCTTCCGCCCCTGTGTTGCGTCAGCCTGATGTTACTCTTCCTTTTCAGGTTGAGGTCGATGCTTCCGAGATCGGAGCTGGGGCTGTCTTGTCGCAGAAAAGTTCCGATTGCTCCGTGATGAGACCTTGTGCGTTCTTTTCTCGAAAATTTTCGCCCGCCGAGCGAAATTATGATATTGGTAATCGGGAGCTTTTGGCTATGAAGTGGGCTTTTGAGGAGTGGCGTCATTGGCTTGAGGGGGCTAGACATCAGGTGGTGGTATTGACCGATCACAAGAATTTGATTTATCTTGAGTCTGCCAGGCGCCTGAATCCTAGACAGGCGCGCTGGTCGTTGTTTTTCTCTCGGTTTAATTTTGTGGTCTCATACTTACCAGGTTCTAAAAATGTGAAGGCGGATGCCCTTTCTAGGAGTTTTGAGCCTGATTTCCCTGGTGATTCTGAACCTACAGGTATCCTTAAGGATGGGGTGATATTATCTGCTGTTTCCCCAGACCTGCGACGGGCTTTGCAGGAGTTTCAGGCGGATAGACCTGATCGTTGCCCGCCTGGTAGACTGTTTGTTCCTGATGATTGGACCAGTAGAGTCATCTCGGAGGTTCATTCTTCTGCGTTGGCAGGTCATCCCGGGATCTTTGGTACCAGGGATTTGGTGGCTAGGTCCTTCTGGTGGCCTTCTCTGTCTCGAGATGTACGAGTTTTTGTGCAGTCTTGTGATGTTTGTGCTCGGGCCAAACCTTGTTGTTCTCGGGCTAGCGGATTGTTGTTATCTTTGCCTATTCCAAAGAGGCCTTGGACTCACATCTCTATGGATTTTATTTCTGATCTCCCTGTTTCTCAGAAAATGTCTGTCATCTGGGTGGTGTGTGACCGTTTTTCAAAGATGGTTCATTTGGTGCCCTTGCCTAAGTTGCCGTCCTCTTCCGAGTTGGTTCCTCTGTTTTTTCAAAATGTGGTTCGCTTGCATGGTATTCCGGAGAATATTGTTTCTGACAGGGGGACCCAGTTCGTGTCTAGATTTTGGCGGGCGTTCTGTGCTCGGATGGGCATTGATTTGTCTTTTTCGTCTGCGTTCCATCCTCAGACTAATGGCCAGACTGAGCGAACTAATCAGACCTTGGAGACTTATTTGAGGTGTTTTGTGTCTGCGGATCAGGATGACTGGGTTGCCTTTTTGCCGTTGGCGGAGTTTGCCCTCAATAATCGGGCTAGTTCTGCCACTTTGGTTTCTCCTTTCTTTTGCAATTCGGGGTTTCATCCTTGCTTTTCTTCTGGTCAGGTGGAGTCTTCGGATTGTCCTGGAGTGGATACTGTGGTGGATAGGTTGCATCGGATTTGGGGACAGGTGGTGGACAATTTGGAGTTGTCCCAGGAGAAGACTCGGCATTTTGCTAACCGCCGTCGTCGTGTTGGTCCTCGTCTTCGTGTTGGGGACTTGGTGTGGTTGTCTTCTCGTTTTGTCCCTATGAGGGTTTCTTCTCCTAAGTTTAAGCCTCGGTTCATCGGCCCGTATAAGATTTTGGAGATTCTTAACCCTGTGTCCTTTCGATTGGACCTCCCGGCATCTTTTTCTATCCATAATGTCTTCCATCGGTCATTATTGCGCAGGTATGAGGTACCGGTTGTGCCTTCCGTTGAGCCTCCCGCTCCGGTGTTGGTTGAGGGTGAATTGGAGTACGTTGTGGAGAAGATCTTGGACTCCCGTGTTTCCAGACGGAAACTTCAGTATCTGGTCAAGTGGAAGGGCTACGGTCAGGAGGATAATTCTTGGGTGACAGCCTCTGATGTTCATGCCTCTGATTTGGTCCGTGCCTTTCATAGGGCTCATCCTGATCGCCCTGGTGGTTCTTGTGAGGGTTCGGTGCCCCCTCCTTGAGGGGGGGGTACTGTTGTGAATTTGGTTTTTGGGCTCCCCCGGTGGTCGCTGGTGGTACTGGACTTGTGTGCTTCACTTTCTCTGTTCACCTGTTTCCATCAGGATGTGGGAGTATCCTATTTAGCCTTGCTGCACAGTTATTCTAGTGCCGGCCATCAATGTAACCAGAGCCTTTCTGTTGCATGTTCCTGCTTCTAGACTACTATCAGCTAAGTTGGACTCTTAGTCCTAAGTTTGTTTGCATTTTTGTTCCAGTTCACAGTTATGTTATGTTTCTGTAGCTGGAAGCTCTTGTGGGCCGAAATTACCACTCCGGTGTCATGAGTTGACACATGAGTCTTAAAGTAATTTCTGGATGGTATTTTAATAGGGTTTTCAGCTGACCATGAAGTTCCCTATTGTATCTTCTTACTATCTAGTAAGCGGACCTCGCTTTGCTGAACCTACCTTCATACTGCGTATGTCTTTTCCTCTGAACTCACCGTCAATATATGTGGGGGGCTTCTGTCTCCTTTTTGGGGGAATTTCCCTAGAGGTAAGCCAGGTCTGTTTTTTCCTCTATTAGGGTTAGTTAGTTCTCCGGCTGGCGCTGGGCGTCTAGGGATAAAACGTAGGTACGTCACCCGGCCACTGTTAGTTGTGTGGTAGGTTTAGCTCACGGTCAGCTCGAGATTCCATCACCCAAGAGCTAGTCTGCTATTTAAGTTCTCTGACGTTCCCTTGCCATTGGGAACCATGACACTCAGGTCTCTGTTCAGAAAACACCGCCAGATGGTGCACAGATTTGCGCTCCCGCAAACGCCGATCAATCTGAATGGCCAAAGCCATTGAGTCATTCAGACTTGCAGGCGTGGGGAACCCCACCATAACATTCTTAATGGCTTCAGAAAGACCTTCTCTGAAATTTGCAGCCAGGGCACACTCATTCCATTGAGTAAGCACCGACCATTTCCGAAATTTTTGACAATACACCTCAGCTTCATCCTGGCCCTGAGAGAGAGCCAGCAAGGCCTTTTCTGCCTGGTTCTCAAGATTAGGTTCCTCATAAAGCAGTCCAAGCGCCAGAAAAAACACATCCACATTCAGCAATGCAGGATCTCCCGGCGCCAGGGAGAAAGCCCAATCTTGAGGGTCGCCACGTAACAGGGAGATAACAATTCTAACTTGCTGAGCGGAATCACCAGAGGAACGAGGTCTCAAAGAAAGAAATAATTTACAATTATTCTTAAAATTCAGAAACCGAGATCTATCTCCAGAAAACAACTCAGGAATAGGTACTTTAGGCTCAGACATAGGACTGTGAACAACAAAATCCTGAATGCTTTGCACCCTTGCAGCAAGATGATCCACACTAGAAGTCAGACTCTGAATATCCATGTCTGCAGCTGAACTCAAAGCCACCCAGAGATTAAGGGGATGAGAGAAGCTGGACAGACTGCCGCAAAGGGAGAGAAAAAAAAAAAAAATTGTACTCAGGACTTCTCTTATCCCACTTCTGCGATGCCTTAAACACTTTTCTGGCCTGCTGTTTTACTGTTATGATCCCAGTGGCTTAGGATCACAAATCTTACCAGCTAAGTCAGAGATAATAGGACAAGCTCTGGGGATGTGGTAACTGGACTGACCGCAAACCTGATCCTAACCAAACACACTAAAGGTAGCCGTGGAACATTTCCTGAAATCCTAGACGTCTCTTCACGGCCTGAGAAACTGACTACCCCTAGAGATAAAGTAAGACCTCACTTGCCTCAGAGAAATAACCCCAAAGATACAGAACAGCCCCCCACAAATAATAACGGTGAGTTAAGAGGAAAAGACAAACGCAGAGATAAAACAGGTTAAGCAAATGAGGCCCGCTAACACTAGATAGCAGAAAATAGCAAGGGATCTGTGCGGTCACTAAAAAACCCTATACAAAAATATCCACGCAGAGAATGCGAGAACCCCCACACCAACTAACGATGTGGGGGGAGCAACTCAGCACCCCAGAGCTACCAGCAAGCAGAGAAATCACATATTAGCAAGCTGGACAAAACTCATAATATTCTAGGAAACATATTGAACATAGATGAGCAAGAATAAGCAAACAGAACTTAGCTTCTCATGGAGAGACTGATAACGGATGTAGACAGGAGCAATCAGAATAGCACTGAATACAACGACAGCAGGCATAGACTGAGAGTCCAAGTGAGCTTAAATAGAAAACCAGCCCACAGATAATGAGACAGCTGATGCCAGTCACAAACCTGCAGAAAGACAGCACTCACACAGTACCACTTGTGACCACAAGAGGGAGCCCAGAAATAGAGTTCACAACACATTCGGTCCCAGAGGCAGCAAAACAACCCCAAAAAATCTTTGAACCTCCACCATATTTGACTGTAGGTAGTGAGTTCGTTTCTTTATAAGTCTCATTCCATTTTTGGTAAACAGTAAAATGATTTGAGTCACTGAATCAGAAAACAGCTGACCGCACCATCCAATTTCAGGCTTTTAAACACACCGGCTGTCAGCAGACGCTGGCCAGCTGATCTCGGGTGCCGAGCCCAGAAGACACACTGTTGTAAATCATTAGAAGAAAGAAGTGGCAGCACTCACCAATCTTCAAAGCAGATGAATCTTTATTGCATTAAAATCTTCACGGCTCGGGGGTGCATATACAACGGAGTGTACAAGCTCAAACGACGGCCGTTTTGCGCTGCTTGAGCGCTTCAACGGGTTTGCATTCACAAACCCGTTGAAGCACTCAAGCAGCGTGAAACGGCCATCGTTTGAGCTTGTACACTCCATTGTATATGCACCCCCGAGCCGTGAAGATTTTAATGCAATAAAGATTCATCTGCTTTGAAGATCGGTGAGTGCTGCCACTTCTTCCTTCTAGTAAAATGATTTGCTTTACCAAAAAAGCTCCATGTTGGTCTTGAAGGATCTAGTAGGCTTTTGGCTTATATTATGTCTCTATATCGGCAGTGTGGTCCTCCTGGTTCTCTTGCCATAGCTTTTAATTTCATTCAAATTTTGAAGGATAGTTCGCTCTGATACTGAGGCACCCTGAGCCTGAAGGACAGATTAAATTTCTTTGGAATTTGATTGAGGCTGCTTATCAACCATCCAGACTGCCCTGTATTGCAACCTTTTATCAATTTTTCTTTGTAGTCATGTCAAGGGAGACTAGCTACAGTGCCATGGGTTGCAAACTTCTTGATTGTCATGATCTCCATTCTGTTCCTGTCTGATATGTTACTTTGTGTAGGGGTTGTGCTGAGTTTGTGCTGCATTATTTGTGTTCACTTTCCTTGATTAGTCTTCTTCTTAAGTATGCTAGCTCTTTCACTCTGTGTCACTCGTATACTTGCTGCTGCCTGTGTAAGTCTGATCTGTTTGTGCTCTACGCCTGACCCAGCCTGACTTTATTCCCTTCCTGGACTTGACTCTTTGCTTGTGACCTGACTTCTATTTGGCCTGCTCCCTGTAAACTATATTTGCCTTTCTTGTTTTCCTGACCCCGGCTAGTGAATTGGATTTCGTCTCTGACTATCCCCTGTTGAACTGCACCATTTCCTGGACCTGACCTCAGATGGTTTGACCTCCCTTTACTTATCCAGTAAGTAGTATTATAATACAATAGTGACTCGCATCACATTGATTATGTTGTGCACCGTGGACAAAGGAACATTAAGATCTCTGGAGATGGACTTGTAACCTTGAGATTGTTTATATTATTCAAAAAATTTGGTTCTCAAGTTCAGGCAGTTTTCTTCTCTTTCCGCTCTCCATGCTTAGTGTGGCACACACAGATACACAATGCAAAGACTCTCCCCTATTTATCTGGTTTCAGGAGCGATTTTCAAATTGCTCACACCTGTGACTTGCCACAGGTGAGTTTGAATGAGCATCACATGCTTGAAACAAAGTTGTTTACCCACAATTTTGGAAAGTGCTAACAATTTTCTCTGGGCCATTTTGGGCATACTGAAACATCTAGAATCTTGAAGGTTCAGGATAAAAATTCATGGTCTATGCATTGAACTTAGTCCCTGTCATAGAAAAACTCCCTAAATCCATTGGTCATATACACTCACTGGCCACTTTATTAGGTACACCTGTCCAACTTCTTGTTAACACTTAATTTCTAATCAGCCAATCACATGGCGGCAACTCAGTGCATTTAGGCATGTAGACATGGTCAAGACAATCTCCTGCAGTTCAAACTGAGCATCAGTATGGGGAAGAAAGGTGATTTGAGTGCCTTTGAACGTGGCATGGTTGTTGGTGCCAGAAGGGCTGGTCTGAGTATTTCAGAAACTGCTGATCTACTGGGATTTTCACGCACAACCATCTCTAGGGTTTACAGAGAATGGTCCGAAAAAGAAAAAAAATCCAGTGAGCGGCAGTTCTGTGGGCGGAAATGCCTTGTTGATGCCAGAGGTCAGAGGAGAATGGGCAGACTGGTTCGAGCTGATAGAAAGGCAACAGTGACTCAAATCGCCACCCGTTACAACCAAGGTAGGCCTAAGAGCATCTCTGAACGCACAGTGCGTCGAACTTTGAGGCAGATGGGCTACAGCAGCAGAAGACCACACCGGGTACCACTCTTTCAGCTAAGAACAGGAAACTGAGGCTACAATTTGTACAAGCTCATCGAAATTGGACAGTAGAAGATTGGAAAAACGTTGCTTGGTCTGATGAGTCTCGATTTCTGCTGTGACATTCGGATGGTAGGGTCAGAATTTGGTGTAAACAACATGAAAGCATGGATCCATCCTGCCTTGTATGGAGCATCTTTGGGATGTGCAGCCGACAAATCTGCGGCAACTGTGTGATGCCATCATGTCAATATGGACCAAAATCTCTGAGGAATGCTTCCAGCACCTTGTTGAATCTATGCCACGAAGAATTGAGGCAGTTCTGAAGGCAAAAGGGGTCCAACCCGTTACTAGCATGGTGTACCTAATAAAGTGGCCGGTGAGTGTATGTTATATTAGTCACAGCATGACATACATACAGCATTAATTAGTCCCAGTCATAGTTTATTAGCGGATTTAAAAATAATAATGTTGATATAATATTAGCAGATGTAATAGACACATTAAAAACTCTCAAAATTAGTGTTCATGTAATAGCAACAGATTTCTACATATAATTGCATTCCTTTCATCTCTCTAGTCTGGGAAGAGCTATGGGCTCAAAGTTTAGCCTTGCTGCCTCATAACTCTGTGGTCCTGAAAATATTTCTGACCAAGTACATTACGCTATACATCTACTCACAAGAAGAAAGGGGGTGGAATTGTTCAGCTCACCTCATATAAACTTGTAAACTCCCAAACTGTGCATGCACATAGAATCCTGGAGATCACAGAGGTTATATATATATAAAAGCAATGATATTTGTCCAGCACTCAATCGCTAAATAAAACAATATTACTTTCACTAGTCTATTAATAGAATAATATGTAAAAAAATAGACAAGTTAAAAACATCCCGAGAAAAAATCTTTTTCGATCTTGAATAGAATCGGCTATATTGTTAGGTTTGAAACTAGTAGGATTTTTTCTCAGGATGTGTTTAACTTGTGTATTTTTTTTTACATATTATTTTTTTACCACAGATTTAGACAGATAAAAGTAATAATTTTCATTTGGAGATTGAGTGCTGGAATATGTGCTATACAACATCGGCATTTAGTTTGTACAGTCTCCAATCATTTGCATGGGTTTCCTCTCAAACTTCTAAAAACATACTGATAGATTATTTGGCTGGCATTAAATTATGCCTATGAGTATGAAACAAATAAATTAGATTTTTTTAGCCCTATAGAAGGCAGGGACTTCTGTAAAGGGCAACACTCGTGTTACAGGATATATTTAATATTAAAATATCTTATTGAAGATTCTAGTCACCTATTCTCACTTTTATGATAATCAAATTCCATTTACTATAGCTATCAAAAAGCACACATATACCATCTAGGAAGTACTTGGATGTGTGTACTTTATGAAAAATTATTAAAAACCTAAAATTAATTACACTGGTCAACAGCATTTTTGGTGCCAAAGATATTTCATCGAATTTAGGGTATTTTTGGGGTGCTGATTCTGAATATGTCATCAGTTTTGCCAGATTGGCTCAAGTTTTTGAGATTTTTGGTATCTTATTTATAGCACTTGTTGGTAAATGCGACGCATCATC